>NC_047106.1:81079574-81391074 GCF_902500255.1 Thalassophryne amazonica
CGATTGTTCTGTCTGAGTTATTTTCATTAGTTACTTCCTCCAAACCATCAACATGTCTATTAGACCCCATTCCTACCAGGCTGCTCAAGGAAGCCCTACCATTAATTAATGCTTCGATCTTAAATATGATCAATCTATCTTTATTAGTTGGCTATGTACCACAAGCTTTTAAGGTGGCAGTAATTAAACCATTACTTAAAAAGCCATCACTTGACCCAGCTATCTTAGCTAATTATAGGCCAATCTCCAACCTTCCTTTTCTCTCAAAAATTCTTGAAAGGGTAGTTGTAAAACAGCTAACTGATCATCTGCAGAGGAATGGTCTATTTGAAGAGTTTCAGTCAGGTTTTAGAATTCAGCATAGTACAGAAACAGCATTAGTGAAGGTTACAAATGATCTTCTTATGGCCTCAGACAGTGGACTCATCTCTGTGCTTGTTCTGTTAGACTCAGTGCTGCTTTTGATACTGTTGACCATAAAATTTTATTACAGAGATTAGAGCATGCCATAGGTATTAAAGGCACTGCGCTGCGGTGGTTTGAATCATATTTATCTAATAGATTACAATTTGTTCATGTAAATGGGGAGTCTTCTTCACAGACTAAGGTTAATTATGGAGTTCCACAAGGTTCTGTGCTAGGACCAATTTTATTCACTTTATACATGTTTCCCTTAGGCAGTATTATTAGACAGCATTGCTTAAATTTTCATTGTTACGCAGATGATACCCAGCTTTATCTATCCATGAAGCCAGAGGACACACACCAATTAGCTAAACTGCAGGATTGTCTTACAGACATAAAGACATGGATGACCTCTAATTTCCTGCTTTTAAACTCAGATAAAACTGACGTTATTGTACTTGGCCCCACAAATCTTAGAAACATGGTGTCTAACCAGATCCTTACTCTGGATGGCATTACCCTGACCTCTAGTAATACTGTGAGAAATCTTGGAGTCATTTTGATCAGGATATGTCATTCAATGCGCATATTAAACAAATATGTAGGACTGCTTTTTTGCATTTGCGCAATATCGCTAAAATTAGAAAGGTCTTGTCTCAGAGTGATGCTGAAAAACTAATTCATGCATTTATTTCCTCTAGGCTGGACTATTGTAATTCATTATTATCAGGTTGTCCTAAAAGTTCCCTGAAAAGCCTTCAGTTAATTCAAAATGCTGCAGCTAGAGTACTGACAGGGACTAGAAGGAGAGAGCATATCTCACCCATATTGGCCTCTCTTCATTGGCTTCCTGTTAATTCTAGAATAGAATTTAAAATTCTTCTTCTTACTTATAAAGTTTTGAATAATCAGGTCCCATCTTATCTTAGGGACCTCATAGTACCATATCACCCCAATAGAGCGCTTCGCTCTCAGACTGCAGGCTTACTTGTAGTTCCTAGGGTTTGTAAGAGTAGAATGGGAGGCAGAGCCTTCAGCTTTCAGGCTCCTCTCCTGTGGAACCAGCTCCCAGTTCAGATCAGGGAGACAGACACCCTCTCTACTTTTAAGATTAGGCTTAAAACTTTCCTTTTTGCTAAAGCTTATAGTTAGGGCTGGATCAGGTGACCCTGAACCATCCCTTAGTTATGCTGCTATAGACTTAGACTGCTGGGGGGTTCCCATGATGCACTGAGTGTTTCTTTCTCTTTTTGCTCTGTATGCACCACTCTGCATTTAATCATTAGTGATTGATCTCTGCTCCCCTCCACAGCATGTCTTTTTCCTGGTTCTCTCCCTCAGCCCCAACCAGTCCCAGCAGAAGACTGCCCCTCCCTGAGCCTGGTTCTGCTGGAGGTTTCTTCCTGTTAAAAGGGAGTTTTTCCTTCCCACTGTCGCCAAGTGCTTGCTCACAGGGGGTCGTTTTGACCGTTGGGGTTTTTCCGTAATTATTGTATGGCTTTGCCTTACAATATAAAGCGCCTTGGGGCAACTGTTTGTTGTGATTTGGCGTTATATAAATAAAATTGATTTGATTTGATTCTATCCTCGAGCCTGCCCACACGTCACCTCGTATTATTGAATATTGTTCTAAATTGCATTTGTCTGTTTTTTCCGTTGTGCACATTCACAACATTAAATTGTTATATTTCGGCTGATCCATTGTCCGTTCATTTACGCCCCCTGTTGTGAGTCCGTGTCACTACACTTTTCCCAACAAAATTAGAGGTCATCCATGTCTTTATGTCTGTAAGACATTCCTGCAGTTTAACTAATTGGTTTGTGTCCTCTGGCTTCATGGATAGATAAAGCTGGGTATCATCTGCGTAACAATGAAAATTTAAGCAATGCTTTCTAATAATACTGCCTAAGGGAAGCATGTATAAAGTGAATAAAATTGGTCCTAGCACAGAACCTTGTGGAACTCCATAATTAACCTTAGTCTGTGAAGAAGACTCCCCATTTACATGAACAAATTGTAATCTATTAGATAAATATGTCAAATTTATCTGCCACTGAAGCAGCAAAATGCATACTCTGTGAACCATCTCTTAGAGTGCATTGGTGAGATTAAGGCATGGTTGTCCATACATTTTCTACACCTGAATGATAAAAAGACTGAGGTGTTGCTGTTTGGACTTAGTGACACTTCCAAAATCAATGTGGATCTGGGTCCCATGAGTCAGTATCTGACACAGACAGCAATAAACCTGGGTGTAAAGTTGGACAGTGATCTTAAATTCGATGCTGAGATTAGGTCAGTAGTCAAGTCTAGTTTCTGTCAACTTAGACAACTGGCCAAGGTGAAATGATTTCTTTCACAACATCATTTTGAGATTTTAATCCATGCTTTTATCACTAATTGCCTGGACTATTGCAATGCACTTTATATTGGGCTGAATCAGACGCTGCTTACTCGCCTACAGATGGTGCAGAATGCTGCTGCTCGACTTTTGGCTGGTGTTAGAAAGTGCAAGCACATTACACCGGTTTTGGCCTCACTTCATTGGCTCCCAGTTCGTTTTAGAATTGATTTTAAAATTCTTTTATTTGTTTTTAAATGTCTTCATGGCCTTGCCCCGCTATATCTGTCTGACCTGCTCCATTTATATGCCCCTTCACGCTCACTCAGGTCAGCTGATTTGTCACTGTTGGTTATCCCAAGGTCAAAGAGGAAGCCTAGAGGTGACCGAGCTTTTTCAGTCGTTGCCCCGAGATTGTGGAATGATCTTCCTTTGCACATTAGGCAGGCTGATTCTCTCTCTGCTTTTAAATCGTCTCTTAAAGCACATTTTTTTCTCTTTGGCTTTTAACGCAGCTTGACACTGTTTTTTTTTTTTTTTTTTTTTTTTTGCTTTTAACTGTAACTTTTTATTTATTAAATTATTTTAACTTGCCTGTTTTTGTTGTGTACAGCGCTTTGGTTGTTGGTGCATTTTAAAGTGCTTTATAAATAAATTGAGATTGAGATTGAAATACGATTCAAACCACTGCAGCACAGTGCCTTTAATACCTATGGCATGCTCTAATCTCTGTAATAAAATTTTATGGTCAGCAGTATCAAAAGCTGCACTGAGGTCTAACAGGACAAGCACAGAGATGAGTCCACTGTCTGAGGCCATAAGAAGATCATTTGTAACCTTCACTAATGCTGTTTCTGTACTATGATGAATTCTGAAACCTGACTGAAACTCTTCAAATAGACCATTCCTCTGCAGATGATCAGTTAGCTGTTTTACAACTACCCTTTCAAGAATTTTTGAGAGAAAAACAAGGTTGGAGATTGGCCTATAATTAGCTAAGATAGCTGGATCAAGTGATGGCTTTTTAAGTAATGGTTTAATTACTGCCACCTTAAAAGTCTGTGGTACATAGCCAACTAATAAAGATAGATTGATCATATTTGAGATCGAAGCATTAATTAATGGTAGGGCTTCCTTGAGCAGCCTGGTAGGAATGGGGTCTAATAGACATGTTGATGGTTTGGAGGAAGTAACTAATGAAAATAACTCAGACAGAACAATCTGAGAGAAAGAGTCTAACCAAATACCAGCATTACTGAAAGCAGCCAAAGATAACGATATGTCTTTGGGATGGTTATGAGTAATTTTTTTCTCTAATAGTTAAAATTTTATTAGCAAAGAAAGTCATGAAGTCATTACTAGTTAAAGTTAAAGGAATACTCGGCTCAATAGAGCTCTGACTCTTTGTCAGCCTGGCTACAGTGCTGAAAAGAAACCTGGGGTTGTTCTTATTTTCTTCAATTAGTGATGAGTAGTAAGATGTCCTAACTTTATGGAGGGCTTTTTTATAGAGCAACAGACTCTTTTTCCAGGCTAAGTGAAGAACTTCTAAATTAGTGAGACACCATTTTCTCTCCAACTTACGGGTTATCTGCTTTAAGATGCGAGTTTGTGAGTTATACCACGGAGTCAGGCACTTCTGATTTAAGGTTCTCTTTTTCAGAGGAGCTACAGCATCCAAAGTTGTGCTCAATGAGGATGTAAAACTACTGACGAGATAATCTATCTCACTCACAGACTTTAGGTAGCTACTCTGCACTGTGTTGGTATATGGCATTGGAGAACATAACAAAGAAGGAATCATATCCTTAAACCTAGTTACAGCGCTTTCCGAAAGACTTCTACTGTAATGAAACTTATTCCCCACTGCTGGGTAGTCCATTAAAGTAAATGTAAATGTTATTAAGAAAATATCAGACAGAAGGGGGTTTTCAGGGAATACTGTTAAGTCTTCAATTTCCATGCCATAAGTCAGAACAAGATCTAAAGTATGGTTAAAGTGGTGGGTGGACTCATTTACATTTTGAGCGAAGCCAAATGAGTCTAATAATAGATTAAATGCAGTGTTGAGGCTGTCATTCTCAGCATCTATGTGGATGTTAAAATCGTCCCACTATAATTATCTTATCTGAGCTAAGCACTAAGTCAGACAAAAGGTCTGAAAATTCACAGAGAAACTCACAGTAACGACCAGGTGGACGATAGATAACAACAAATAAAACTGGTTTTTGGGACTTCCAATTTGGATGGACAAGACTAAGAGTCAAGCTTTCAAATGAATTAAAGCTCTGTCTGGGTTTTTTGATTAATTAATAAGCTGGAGTGGAAGATTGCTGCTAATCCTCCCCCTCGGCCTGTGCTACGAGCATTCTAGCAGTTAGTGTGACTCGGGGGTGTTGACTCATTTAAACTAACATATTCATCCTGCTGTAACCAGGTTTCTGTAAGGCAGAATAAATCAATATGTTGATCAATTATTATATCATTTACTAACAGGGACTTAGAAGAGAGAGACCTAATGTTTAATAGACCACTTTTAACTGTTTTAGTCTGTGGTGCAGTTGAAGGTGCTATATTTTTTCTTTTTGAATTTTTATGCTTAAATAGATTTTTACTTCACAGATTCTCACCAAATTTGCATCACAGATAGACAGGCTTGGGGAGTAACGGAATACACGTAACGGCGTTACGTAATTAGGATACAAAAAAAGGTAACTGTATTCCGCTACAGCTACAGAAAAAAGACGTATTCAGATTACAGGTATATTTAGTAAAAATGGGGATTAGTTTGCAGGATTACAATTTTAATGCATTTTATGATATTATCTGTATATATTTTTTTTCTTTGAAACGAAAACGTGGACAGCATGACGTCTCCTAACCGGGCAAAATATTGATGAAGTTCCTGGATGTTAATGCATTTTCAATGGAGATTCATGACTGAACACACTCAGAAAAATGCTCGCAAAATACGTGTTAAAAAATGCCATTTTGACCTGGATATCGAACTAGTAAAATTAAATTACATTAAATTATGTCAGGAAAGTATTAAACGTACTCTGACACACACACATTCCCAAATATTAGTGATGAAAGTTACACGGATCTGCGCTGTTCAAGCTGCTGAGATGAGGCGTCCTGCTGCTGCTGTGTTCAACGCAGCGCGGCTCCTAAAACCATTACAATACATTATATATATATATATATATATTTATTTATTTATTTATTTTTACACAATTATCCTTTATTGACCGAGTTTCAGTGGTGTGGGTACACATCTCTTTGTGTGGGTGTGACCTTGAGAGGCACAGCACCGGTCATTATAATCTCATTATTTTAAGGTGCAAATTTTTTTTTAAATCCCCAGTCTTGTCAAACAATTTTAATCACTAACGACAAGTATTTTAACTTGTTTTATTTTGGAAAATATCAACTAGACATAAGTGAAGGGTTAATGGTCCGTGTCATCGTACGACACAGGTACGGCAGGAGACATACAGCTGTTTATCATCCAAATATCACGGACAAAGTGACAAGAAGAACCAAAACCACTTACTTATGGAAGGAAATATTGTCTCCCTTGTTCCTTCATTTATGGCTTTGTCAACATGCGCAGCTTTCCGGCATATTCCACCTGTTTCTTGAACTTCTATGCACACAAATCACTAACTTGCCCAGAATTAAAATGGCGATCACGCCTCCTTACCAACATCCCAAACATCCAGAGACTTAAGGTACTCAGGATTGATTTCATCCACCCCAGGAGCCTTGCCACCGAGGAGCTTTCTAACCACCTCGGTGACTTCGGCCTGGGTAATGGATGAGTCCGCCTCTGAGTCCCCAGTCTCTGCTTCCTCTTCGGAAGACGTGACGATGGGATTGAGGCGATCCTCGAAGTACTCCTTCCACTGCCCGACAACATCCCCAGTCAGGGTCAACAGCTCCCCACCCGCACCGTAAACAGTGCTGGTGGAGAGCTGCTTCCGCCTCCTGAGGCGTCGGATGGTTTGCCAGAATCTCTTCGAGGCCGACTGACAGTCCTCCTCCATGGCCTCCCCGAACTCCTCCCAGACCCGGGTTTTTGCCTCTGTGACCGCACGGGCTGCGGCACGCTTGGCCTGCCGGTACCTGTCAGCTGCCTCTGGGGTCCCACCTACCAACAAAGATAAATAGGACCCCTTCTTCAGCTTGACAGCTTCCCTTACTTCCGGAGTCCACCACCGGGTTCGGGGATTGCTGCCGCGACAGGCACCAGAGACCTTGTGACCACATCTACGAGTGGCCGCATCGACAATGGAGGTGGAGAACATGGTCCACTCGGACTCCATGTCTCCAACGTCCCCTGGGATCTGGGAGACGCTCTCTATTGGGAGTTGAAGACCTCTCTGACAGAGGGTTCTGCCAGTCGTTCCAAGCAGACCCTCATGATATGTTTGGGCCTGCCAGGTCTGACCGGCTTCCTCCCCTCCCAGCGGATCCAACTCACCACCAGGTGGTGATCGGTCGACAGCTCTGCCCCTCTCTTCACTCGAGTGTCCGAGACACGTGGCCGAAGGGCAGATGATACGACTACAAAGTCGATCATCGACCTCCGGCTCAGGGTGTCCTGGTGCCACGTGCACTTATGGACACCCTTGTGCTCGAACATGGTGTTCGTGATGGACAAACTGTGACTAGCACAGAAGTCCAACAACTGAACACCACTCGAGTTCAGATCGGGGAGGCCATACTTCCCAATCACCCCTCTCCAGGTCTCACTGTCGCCGCCCACGTGGGCATTGAAATCCCCCAGGAGAACAATGGAGTCCCCAGTTGGAGCGCTATCTAGTACCCCTCCCAGGGACTCCAGGAAGATCGGGTACTCTGCACTGCTGCTCAGCCCGTAGGCCAAGACAACGGTGAGAGACCTGTCCCCGACCCAAAGGCGTAGGGATGCGACCCTCTCGTTCACCGGAGTGAACTCCAACACATGGCGACTGAGCTGGGGAGCAATAAGCAATGCGACCCCAGCTCTCCGCCTCTCCCCGTGGGCAACGCCAGAAAAATGAAGCGTCCAGCCCCTCTCCAGGAGTTGGGTACCAGAGCCCAAGCTGTGCATGGAGGTGAGCCCGACTATCTCTAGTCGGTATCTCTCAACCTCCTGCACAAGCTCAGGCTCCTTCCCCCCCCAGCAAGGTGACATTCCACATCCCAACAGCCAGGGGCTGTGAGCATGGACCAGGCCGCCGGGACACCCGCCCTCGACCGGCACCCAATCCTCTCTGCATCCGACCCCCATGGCCCCCTCTGCAGGTGGTGAACCCACAGGAGGGCGGGCCCACGTCGCTCTTTCGGGCTGAGCCCGGCCGGGACAAATGGGCTAAGGCCCGACCACCAGGTGCTCGCACGTGAGCCCCAACCCCAGGCCTAGCTCCAGGGTGGGGCCCCGGCTCCGCCATACCGGGCGACGTCTCTGTCCTTGATTTTTTACTGGTCATAGAAGTTCTGAACTGCCCTTAGTCTGACCCATCACCTAGGACCTGTTTGCCTTGGGAGACACTACAGGGAGCACAAAGCCCCCGACAACATAGCTACTAGGATCATCCCGGTATGCAAACTCCCCCACCACGATAAGGTGGCAGCTAGAGGGGGAGATGTTGTGGGACTGTCTTGGCTGACACGCCTCTGCAACATCGCGTGGTGATCGGGGACAGTGCCTCTGGATTGGCAGACCGGGGTGGTGGTCCCTCTGTTTAAGAAGGGGGACCAGAGGGTGTGTTCCAACTATAGGGAGATCACACTCCTCAGCCTCCCTGGTAAGGTCTATTCCAGAGTACTGGAGAGGAGAATTCGACCGATGGTCAAACGTCGGATTCAGGAGCAGCAGTGTGGTTTTCGTCCTGGTCGCGGCACACTGGACCAGCTCTACACACTCCATCGGGTGCTCGAGGGTTCATGGGAGTTCACCCAACCAGTCCACATGTGTTTTGTGGATCTGGAGAAGGCGTTCGACCGTGTCCCTGGGGGCACCCTGTGGGGAGTGCTCCGGGAGTACGGGGTCCGGGGTCCTTTGCTAAGGGCTATCCGGTCCCTGTATGACCGCAGCAGGAGCTTGGTTTGCATTGCAGGTAGTAAGTCAAACCTGTTTCCAGTGCACATTGGCCTCCGCCAGGGCTGCCCTTTGTCACCGGTTCTGTTCATTATGTTTATGGACAGAATTTCTAGGCGCAGCCAGGGTGTACAGGGGGTCTGGTTTGGGAACCACAGAATCTCGTCTCTGCTGTTTGCGGATGATGTGGTTCGTCAAATCAGGACATTCAGCGTGCACTGGGGCGGTTTGCAGCCGAGTGTGAAGCATCCGGGATGAAAATCAGCACCTCCAAATCCGAGGCCATGGTTCTCGACCGGAAAAAGGTGCTTTGCCCTCTTCAGGTCGGTGGAGTGTCCTTGGCTCAAGTGGAGGAGTTTAAGTATCTCGGGGTCTTGTTCACGAGTGAGGGACGGATGGAGCGTGAGACTGATAGACGGATCGGTGCAGCATCTGCAGTGATGTGGTCCCTGTATCAGACCGTCGTGGTGAAGAGAGAGCTGAGTAGGGGAGCAAGGCTCTCGATTTACCGATCGATCTACGTTCCGATCCTCACCTATGGTCATGAGATTTGGCTCATGACTGAAAGAACGAGATCGTGAGTACAAGCGGCCGAGATGAGTGCCCAGCCACCCTCCTCCGCAGGGTGGCTGGGCGCTCCCTTAGAGATAGGGTGAGGAGCTCGGTCACTCCGGAGGAGCTCGGAATTGAGCCGCTGCTCCTCCACGTCGAAAGGAGTCAGTTGAGGTGGCTCGGGCATCTTTTCTGGATGCCCCCTGGACGCCTCGCTGGAGAGGTGTTCTGGGCACGTCCCATTGGGAGGAGGCCCCGGGGAAGACCCAGGACACGCTGGAGGGACTACATCTCTCGGCTGGCTTGGGAACGCCTTGGGGTTCCCCCAGAGGAGCTGGGGGAGGTGTGTGTGGATCGGGAGGTCTGGGCGGCTTTGCTTGAGCAGCTGCCCCCGCGACCCGACTCCAGATAAAGCGGAAGAAAATGGATGGATGGATGGGTTTTCATTATGCTGTTGTTCTTATTTTGAAAGTTCAATAAGTGGACATATGTTAAACATGGTGCAAATGCTATGTGAAAGAATAAAGTAAGATAATTTTATGTTTACTGAACAAGTAGCAGAATTTTTTTGTTTGTTTGTTTTGTATATTGATCTGCAAGCCACTTTTAATTACAAATTCATCCGCACACCGCCTGAGTTTTCATTATCCTTCATTTGTTTGGCATTTTTTGGTGAAAATTTAGCAGGTGAACACTGGGTGTGTTTAAAACAATATTGTGGGTGCCCTTAATTCATAATGTGAAGTAAAACAGAGCATGCCATGTAAAGGAAACAGTTTTATTTTTGCTTAGTACTTGGATTACGTTACTGACTACATTTTTCAACAGGTAACTAGTAACTGTATCGGAATACATTTTTAAAGTAACCCTCCCAACCCTGCAGATAGAATTAATTAATGAACTGAATTAATTTATTCGGCACACAGACTCAACAATAACAAAAACTGATAAATAAGAGAATTCAACAAATAGATATTAGAGCATGGAAGACTCCACTGAATTTTGGATCCAGATTGGCGGACACAAGTAACGTAGCGAGTAGAAAATAAAAGAAGAGGGAGTTGATCACTGCTTGATTTACAAAAGCTTTGTTTTTGTGTCTGAAATAAGTCAGTTGAGCAACTTGTAGCTTGCACTTGTTAAACAGTGCAGAAATAGAGTGAAGAATGTTTTGACCGTGAACCTTTCAGACACTTCAGCCTATGATGTTTCCAGCAAAAAAAATATATAACACAAAGTGGACATTTCGGCCAGATATGTCATTTTTTGGGAGCTTTGTCTTCTGTTTCAGACAGTATGAACCAAAGATATGTCATGTTTTGTCAACCTCACTGCATTTATTAATACACAAACTGTGAATGGGGGTTGCAACAGGCAAAAGTTGCATCATTCCCAGTTTCTTCATTCACATCCACAGAAGACTGTAATTCCTCCAGAGCTGTCATGGACGTCTTGGTAGCTTCATTAATCTCCTTCTAGCACAATCACTCAGTTTTTGAAAACTGCTGACTTGACACAGATTTACTATACAGTACCACACTCTTATTATGATGTAAATGAAGTCTAAAACGTATTCAGTGGCTTGGAGATATTCATGTGTCTATCCTCTGACTTTGTCTCAAGAAAACTGGCTGTAAAAATGATGAGTTAATCTCTCCATTTAGTGTAAATTGCCCCATCCCAACTTTCTTTTCTTTTTTTTTTTTTTTTTGCAAACCTTAAATGCAAGAATTGATTAAATGAAATGAAGTTGTCCACACCAAGCATGAAATATCTTGGGTTCTTAGTGTCTGCAATGAAATACAAATCAAAGCAAATGTAAGGATCATTGCATTTTTTACCTCCGCCAAGGAGGTTATGTTTTCAGTCGCGTTTGTTTGTTTGTCTGTCTGTCAGCAGGATAACTCAAAAGGTTTTGAACGAATTTTGATGACATTTTGTGGAGTGGTTGGAAATGACAAGAGGAACAAGTGATTAAATTTTAGTGGTGATCCGGATCACGATCCGGATCCCGATGCTAACGCGTTAGCATGTATATGGCATTTTCAATGTTAAAAGTTAGCATTAAGCAGATGCAGCTGTCATCACGTTCGGGTGCATTTGTTTTCAAATTGTAATATTTCTTAAATTTATTTTTGTTGATATATTAATAATCTAATGATTATTCTATACAATTTTAGAGAAAGAGACAAAAAGAAATAGATCACTGTGCCAAGGAGGGAATCTCTTTAGGGTCAGTGACCCTATGGCCTTGTTTAGAGAAGTGTTTCATAAATGTTAAAAAATTTATATATTTGCAGTTTAGTTGAATAATAAATTGAATTTTGTCTCTTATTTGTTTTTGTCTATAAGCACATGCAATATCAATATCAGTGCTCAGATGCCAGTAGCTTCTGGGAAAGGTGCAAGTTGCAATAAAGTGTGATGCCAAGCGCTAAGGATACATGCTATCCAGTCACAGCAGATGAAACTTTTTTTACTACTGAGCAAACATCGTTAGACTTTTTTAGGTTCAATGATTCCACGGCGTGTAGATGTTATGGCATCAGTGACCCCATGGCCTTGGCGGAGGTTTGCACTCTCTGAGTGCTTCTAGTTATTGTTTGGTTTTCATGTTTTCTTTTGTTTGTTTGTTTTGTTTTTATTTTGTTTTGTTTTTTAGGTTTTTCATTTTTCATAACCCCAAATCAGACAAAGGTGTCTGATTTGGGGTTATGCTTTTCTTTTAGATGTATTTCACTTTATAGTGTTTTCAAATGAAAATATAACTTAACAATGCAAAGATGATAAGTGTTTTTTTCTGTTGTCTGAAGCAGCAGACTTTTGTTCTGAGTGCAAACTCTTTAAGCCTGAATGACCATTCAATAAAAAGATAAGATAATTATAGTGGGCGATTTTAACATCCACACAGATGCTGAGAATGACAGCCTCAACACTGCATTTAATCTATTATTAGGCTCTATCGGCTTTGCTCAAAAAGTAAATGAGTCCACCCACCACTTTAATCATATTTTAGATCTTGTTCTGACTTATGGTATGGAAATAGAAGACTTAACAGTATTCCCTGAAAACTCCCTTCTGTCTGATCATTTTTTAATAACATTTACATTTACCCTGATGGACTACCCTGCAGTGGGGAATAAGTTTCATTACACTAGAAGTCTTTCAGAAAGCGCTGTAACTAGGTTTAAGGATATGATTCCTTCTTTATGTTCTCTAATGTCATATACCAACACAGAGCAGAGTAGCTACCTAAACTCTGTAAGGGAGCTAGAGTATCTCGTCAATAGTTTTACATCCTCATTGAAGACAACTTTGGATGCTGTAGCTCCTCTGAAAAAGAGAGCTTTAAATCAGAAGTGTCTGACTCCGTGGTATAACTCACAAACTCGTAGCTTAAAGCAGATAACCCGTAAGTTGGAGAGGAAATGGCGTCTCACTAATTTAGAAGATCTTCACTTAGCCTGGAAAAAGAGTTTGTTGCTCTATAAGAAAGCCCTCCGTGAAGCTAGGACATCTTTCTACTCATCACTAATTGAAGAAAATAAGAACAACCCCAGGTTCTTTTCAGCACTGTAGCCAGGCTGACAAAGAGTCAGAGCTCTATTGAGCTGAGTATTCCATTAACTTTAACTAGTGATGACTTCATGACTTTCTTTGCTAACAAAATTTTGACTATTAGAGAAAAAATTACTCATAACCATCCCAAAGATGTATCGTTATCTTTGGCTGCTTTCAGTGATGCCGGTATTTGGTTAGACTCTTTCTCTCCGATTGTTCTGCCTGAGTTATTTTCATTAGTTACTTCATCCAAACCATCAACATGCTTATTAGACCCCATTCCTGCCAGGCTGCTCAAGGAAGTCCTACCATTATTTAATGCTTCAATCTTAAATATGATCAATCTATCTTTGTTAGTTGGTTATGTACCACAGGCCTTTAAGGTGGCAGTAATTAAACCATTACTTAAAAAGCCATCACTTGACCCAGCTATCTTAGCTAATTATAGGCCAATCTCCAACCTTCCTTTTCTCTCAAAGATTCTTGAGAGGGTAGTTGTAAAACAGCTAACTGATCACCTGCAGAGGAATGGTCTATTTGAAGAGTTTCAGTCAGGTTTTAGAATTCATCATAGTACAGAAACAGCATTAGTGAAGGTTACAAATGATCTTCTTATGGCTTCGGACAGTGGACTTATCTCTGTGCTTGTTCTGTTGGACCTCAGTGCTGCTTTTGATACTGTTGACCATAAAATTTTATTACAGAGATTAGAGCATGTCATAGGTATTAAAGGCATTGCGCTGCGGTGGTTTGAATCATATTTGTCTAATAGATTACAGTTTGTTCATGTAAATGGGGAATCTTCTTCACAGACTAAAGTTAATTATGGAGTTCCACAAGGTTCTGTGCTAGGACCAATTTTATTCACTTTATACATGCTTCCCTTGGGCAGTATTATTAGACGGTATTGCTTAAATTTTCATTGTTACGCAGATGATACCCAGCTTTATCTATCCATGAAGCCAGAGGATACACACCAATTAGCTAAACTGCAGGATTGTCTTACAGACATAAAGACATGGATGACCTCTAATTTCCTGCTTTTAAACTCAGATAAAACTGAAGTTATTGTACTTGGCCCCACAAATCTTAGAAGCATGGTGTCTAACCAGATCGTTACTCTGGATGGCATTTCCCTGATCTCTAGTAATACTGTGAGAAATCTTGGAGTTATTTTTGATCAGGATATGTCATTCAAAGCGCATATTAAACAAATATGTAGGACTGCCTTTTTGCATTTACGCAATATTTCTAAAATCAGAAAGGTCTTGTCTCAGAGTGATGCTGAAAAACTAATTCATGCATTTATTTCCTCTAGGCTGGACTATTGTAATTCATTATTATCAGGTTGTCCTAAAAGTTCCCTAAAAAGCCTTCAGTTGGTTCAGAATGCTGCAGCTAGAGTACTGACGGGGACTAGCAGGAGAGAGCATATCTCACCCGTGTTGGCCTCTCTTCATTGGCTTCCTGTTAATTCTAGAATAGAATTTAAAATTCTTCTTCTTACTTATAAGGTTTTGAATAATCAGGTCCCATCTTATCTTAGGGACCTCGTAGTACCATATTACCCCATTAGAGCGCTTCGCTCTCAGACTGCGGGCTTACTTGTGGTTCCTAGGGTTTGTAAGAGTAGAATGGGAGGCAGAGCCTTCAGCTTTCAGGCTCCTCTCCTGTGGAACCAGCTCCCAATTCAGATCAGGGAGACAGATACCCTCTCTACTTTTAAGATTCGGCTTAAAACTTTCCTTTTCGCTAAGGCTTATAGTTAGGGCTGGATCGGGTGACCCTGGACCATCCCTTGGTTATGTTGCTTTAGACGTAGACTGTGGGGGGTTCCCATGATGCACTGTTTCTTTCTTTTTTTGCTCCGTATGCATCACTCTGCATTTAATCATTAGTGATCGATCTCTGCCCCCCTTCTCGGCATGTCTTTTTCCTGGTTCTTTCCCTCAGCCCCAACCAGTCTCAGCAGAAGACTGCCCCTCCCTGAGCCTGGTTCTGCTGGAGGTTTCTTCCTGTTAAAAGGGAGTTTTTCCTTCCCACTGTGGCCAAGTGCTTGCTCATAGGGGGTCGTTTTGACCGTTGGGGTTTTTCATGGTTATTGTATGGCCTTGCCTTGCAATATGGAGCGCCTTGGGGCAACTGTTTGTTGTGATTTGGCGCTATATAAGAAAAAAGTTGATTGATTGATTGATTGATCCCTGTGTTAAATGTAAAACTATGAAAAAAATCATTCATCAATCTTTCATTCATTAAATTGCTCATCCAGATTTTCAAAATTCCTTGTCACCAGTGGGGACCACGGAATGTGCTGATAACAAACTCAAAATGGGAATACTTTTCACATAGTTTCCATCATGAGCAGAAATACCCATTGGTTAAAATGAATAGTTCATTCATTCATCTTCTACTTTATACTCACTTACTCCAGTCAAGGGAGATTGGAGCCTATCATAGGGAGTGATGCAGGGTACATCCTGCCTAGGATGGCAGTTCATTACACTGCCACATATAGACAGACAAACACAACCAAACCTGCAGTCAATTTAATTAATTATATATATATATATATATATATATATATATATATATATAATGACAGGACTAATATAGCCCAAAGGAAACCAATTATTGACACTTCCTTTGTGCTACAGTTCAACATAAACATCAAGCTCCTCCATCTCCTCTTTTATTTTGTTGTGGTTCAGACGTTGCCAAGCCACAGTGGTAAATTCATCCAATCAGTTTCTTTGTGGTGGCCAGCAGCGACAACGCCCAGCTGAGGCTTGATTACCCATAATCATTTTCTGTCTGTTGGCTAGAGGTTTTGCAGCAGTGCAGAAGTGTAAATGGGCCGTTCAGTGTTACTTCCCTGAAGTTCAACTGCGTTCATTTTTTAAACATATGAGACTCTTCAGCAGACTCCTTTTGTTTCCAAAGGGATTTGATGAAATTTTTTTGGAATCACTGCCAAAGACAAAATGATTAAATCACAATTTGAGTATTATTGACTCCAAGTTTTTGAGTGATATGTGTTTAGTTTGCTACTGTATGAACTGTGTGGCAAAACAAAACCTCTTGATCCCAACATGTGGACAAATTCTGAGGCCGAACAGCTACAGATATGCCCTCTATGACCTGTCCTACTTACTTGTTAGCTATGTCAAACAAAATCCTTCTTGTTGTAGAACAATATGTAGGCCACAAAATCACTGAAGAATACATACACATGTGAGTCCCAACACTGACCTGGCATGACGGATTGAGGCAATGGCGTTACTGAACTCGCTGTCAATGCTGCGACAATTGTAGAACTCCTGATAGGCGTGACGTGAGGAACCCTGGTACTCAATGCGGCTGATGCGGCAGATTCCCACAATAAGGATGATGAGCATGAGGACGAAGGCCACGCACAACGCTCCAATAATGATGTAGAGGGAGTGGCGGGGCATGTTGGTCAGGGTGTCATCAGAGTGCGCTGGTTTCCACTGTAAGTCTGAGAGTTCACACACACAAACATGACTTACCACGCATGGCATTTGACAGCAACAGCTGCACAGAGATCTCTGGCTGAGTGACTTACAGATCTCGCAACCTGGCCCCACCCACCCAGGTTGACAGTGACAAGTAAAGCCATTTGATTGGTCAGTGCAGGTGCCTCCATGGTGACAAGGGTTGCTCTCACACTCATTGATGTCAATGTCACACTTCTCCCCTGCATGGACAGGTAGAGTAAGATTGCATTAACCTCCAAAAATGCTAACAGTGACCTGTCTTCTTCAAGCAGAGAAGGTGACAGCGTGTAGGTCAGGGTGTCTGACCTACACGCTGTCACCCTGATGGTGTTCATGAGGGTGCCAGCCTGTGGGAAGAAACTGTTCTTGTGTCTCATGTTTTTGAGGTTTGCTGGCAATCCCAGAGATCTTAGAGAGTTTTACATCAAAATCTGGAAATTGTTATGCCAACACTCTCACTCACTCATCACTCATCTTCAACCACTTATCTGGGATCGGGTCGCAAGGCCAACAGCTCCAGTAGGGGACTCCAGACTTCCCTTTCCCGGGCCACACTAACCACCTGACTGGGGGATTCCGAGGTGTTCCCAGGCCAGTGTGGAGATATAATCTCTCTACCTAGTCCTGGGTCTTCCCCAGGGTCTCCTCCCAAGTGGACGTGCCTGGAACACCTCCCTAGGGAGGCGCCCAGGGGGCATCCTTACCAGATGCCTGAACCACCTCAGCTGGCTCCGTTCAGTGTGACGGAGCAGCCACTCTACTCCAAGCTCCTCACTGTATGACCAAACTTCTCACCTTATCTCTCCCAGCCACCCTCCTAAGGAAGCCCATTTGGCCGCTTGTACCCTCGATCTAGTTATTTCGGTCATGACCCAACCCTCATGACCATAGGTGAGAGTAGGATTGAAGATTGACAGATTGAGAGCTTCGCCTTTTGGCTCAGCTCCCTTTTCGTCACACCAGTACGGTAGAGAGAATGCAATACCGCCCCTGCTGCGCTGATTCTCCGGCCAATTTCACGCTCCATTGTCCCCTCACTCGCAAACAAGACCCCAAGGTACTTGAACTCCTTCACTTGGGGCAAGACCATATTCCCTTTACAATATCAAAATTTGAAAGTTGTTATGTCAACACGTGGTTTATAAATGCTTGCCCCAAAGTGGTAAACATGGCTTTTATTTCAACCTCTACTCCCAGCACAGAGAGTGTATATATGAATCTACATGGACGTGATAACCACTGCTTGATCCCAGTCAATAGACAGTGGCATCTGATGGAATTATAATTCTGCTATCTTTCTATAGCACTTATAAATCCATACTCAGTGAGGTAACAGATGCTGGCGAGCTAAAATTGCGGCTGCATTCTGAAGCATGCGCTTGCCAACTTCTTTCTGTGTAACTGCCGTCTGTGCCACTCATAACACTGTCTAACTGCACGGGCTCTAGCAGCTGCTGGTCATTAACTCTAGAAAACACAGAAACATCACAAGTTTATGACATTTATAAGCAACGGAGAAGAGGGAATGCAAGTTTGAGTGAAATCTTACATCATATAATCATCCGCAATATCTGTTTATATGTTTTGATATGATATCACCACTTCCTTTTTACGCTCTCTTATAGCCAGCTCTGAATTCGAAGGCTTTCTACACAATGCATTCTCAAGATGGAAACAGGGATGCTAAAAGGGCTGCAGCACCTCCTATTGGTGGGGGCTGCAACTGCATATACAGTAGTGTTCAAAATAATAGTAGTGCTATGTGACTAAAAAGATTAATCCAGGTTTTGAGTATATTTCTTATTGTTACATGGGAAACAAGGTACCAGTAGATTCAATAGATTCCCACAAATCCAACAAGACCAAGCATTCATAATATGCACACTCCTAAGGCTATGAAATTGGGCTATTAGTAAAAAAGTAGAAAAGGGGGTCTTCACAATAATAGTAGCATCTGCTGTTGACGCTACAAACTCAAAACTATTATGTTCAAACTGCTTTTTTAGCAATCCTGTGAATCACTAAACTAGTATTTAGTTGTATAACCACAGTTTTTCATGATTTCTTCACATCTGCGAGGCATTAATTTTGTTGGATTGGAACCAAGATTTTGCTGGTTTACTAGTGTGCTTGGGGTCATTGTCTTGTTGAAACACCCATTTTAAGGGCATGTCCTCTTCAGTATAAGGCAACACGACCTCTTCAAGTATTTTGACATATCCAAACTGATCCATGATACCTGGTATGTGATATATAGGCCCAACACCATAGTAGGAGAAACATGCCCATATCATGATGCTTGCACCACCATGCTTCACTGTCTTCACTGTGAACTGTGGCTTGATTTCAGAGTTTGGGGGTCATCTCACAAACTGTCTGCGGCCCTTGGACCCAAAAAGAACAATTTTACTCTCATCAGCCCACAGAATATTCCTCCATTTCTCTTTAGGCCAGTTGATGTGTTCTTTGGCAAATTGTAGCCTCTTCTGCACATGTCTTTTATTTAACAGAGGGACTTTGCGGGGGATTCTTGCAAATAAATTAGCTTCACACAGGCGTCTTCTAACTGTCACAGCACTTACAGGTAACTCCAGACTGTCTTTGATCATCCTGGAGCTGATCAATGGGTGAGCCTTTGCCATTGTGGTTATTCTTCTATCCATTTTGATGGTTGTTTTCCATTTTCTTCCACGCGTCTCTGTTTTTTTTTGTCCATTTTAAAGCATTGGAGATCATTGTAGATGAACAGCCTATAATTTTTGCACCTGCATATAAGTTTTCCCCTCTCCAATCAACTTTTTAATCAAACTACCCTGTTCTTCTGAACAATGTCTTGAACGTCCCATTTTCCTCAGGCTTTCATCGAGAAAAGCATGTTCAACAGATGCTGGTTTCATCCTTAAATAGGGGACACCTGATTCCACACCTGTTTGTTCCACAAAATTGACAAACTCACTGACTGAATGCCACACTACTATTATTGTGAACACCCCCTTTTCTACTTTTTTTTTTTACTAATAGCCTAATTTCATAGCCTTAAGAGTGTGCATATCATGAATGCTTGGTCTTGTTGGATTTGTGAGAATCTACTGAATCTACTGGTACCTTGTTTCCCATGTAACAATAAGAAATATACTCAAAACCTGGATTAATCTTTTTAGTCACATAGGACTACTATTATTCTAAACACTACTGTATTATTAGCAGTTATTTAATTCCAATTCCCATTTATCCTTGATGTTTAGAAGCTGAAATTTCTTATTGAGTTATCCAGGTTTAACAGCAGGCAGACAGTCTGGAGGGAACCAGGCTGATCAGTTATATGAGTGCTCACCCAGGTATCCAGGCGGGCAGACACAGGAAGCGTTTCGTCCAGCTCTCTCACAGTGTCCTCCATTGTGACAGTGCAGCTTCAAACACGGATCCTTGTAGATTTCACAGTGTCTGCCTGCATGGAACACACAACACATTCCTCTTTGTGACTTATCACACTGACTAACACAGATTCCCTGGAGACTAAACCAACATCACTATATTCTCAACCTCACCTAATGTCAGGTTTTTGTCCCAAAATGAAAGCATATGATTCTTTTGATGGTCACGTCCTGTGAAATCATGTTGACAGATGTGTACCTGGAACTTAAAATCATGTGAAATTCACACTTACCTTCAAATTGTGGAGTGCACACACATTCATAGGCATTGATGAGATCTCGACAGGTGGCGTAGTTCTGGCAGGGAGCAGACAGACACTCGTTGTACTCCTCCTCACAGTACAAGCCATGATAGCCTAAATGAAATGCACAAATACACAAACAATATTATACAGGCAACAGTTGCTTTCATGGCCAAAAGGACACTGGGATTAAAGCAACTCGGTTGGCATGTTTTTAGTAAGTACGTCCCTTCAGCTTTTCCTTTGTTCTGCGGTCACCATAGCAGATCTGACCTGGATCTGCATCTTGATTTCCCCTCAGGGAAATGCGTCCTGGAACAATTGATGTCATTTTTTTATGTTTTTTTTGTTTTTTTTTAAACTAATTTCATTGGACAATGAAATTAGTGGGCACCCTCACAGTGCAGGAGTTTCCCTCACCTGCCACGGCTTTTGTGTTCCAAGTCCAGCTTCCATCTACTTTTGTCTTATTTCAACTGTGCATGTTTGCGATCATTACAAGACATTACATAATTCAGGGAACAGATCAGAACAAAGCACTCTTTGGAATGTTAAAGGGCACTTCTAAGCTCTGAATCAAAGCTAGTGTCACAGGCTGAATTCAAAATAAGAAGCAGGTGCAGCTGAACAACTCCATCAAACTTCAACAGCTCCATCAAACCGAGAGTTTTCAGATTCAGATTCAGATTCAGAAAACTTTATTGATCCCAGAGGGCAATTCGTTTGGAGCATTCCAGAACAGTTCTCACATGCGCACAACATACTACCATCCATTTCAGTTACAAGTGGAACTCTGGTGGAACAATAAAAGTTATAAGACATTTAAAACAACCAGTCCCGTTAGAGTTCATCAATTTAATAGCAGAAGACACAAAGGAATTTGAGAAACGATTAATTTTCCGAGCTGGAACATAAAAACGATGCCCTGAAGGCATCAAGATGAATTCTGGAGTCAAGGGATGGAGCGGCTGAACCAGGAGACACTTGTTGCTCCCACAGTGACTGCAAGTCTCTCAATTTTTCAAGCAGTTCCACAGTTCATATACATTAGACATGCTCCTGTATAGACTAACAGAGTCATAATAACATGGTGTGAAGGGCAGCCTGTACAGGTTATAGCAGTTCTATGCTGTGATCATTAAAAACTGATACGTTTTTAAAATATTAACAAATATTGGTTGGTGTGTGTGCGTGTGTGTGTGTGTGTGTGTGAGAGAGAGAGAGAGAGAGAGAGAGAGAGAGAGAGAGAGAGAGAGAGAGAGAGAGAGAGAAAGCTACTCAGTTGTCAGTTTATTAGGTACACCTCATGAAAAGTAATGTAGCCCTGCACCAAATCCCACTTCATGAATGAAGGTATGACCTGTATTAAATCAATACCAACAGCCACTACTGGTAATTTGCCAGGTGGACGACATCATGTTTCTTCCTGCAGTTGCTAGTTGAAATTTTTTGACATTTTTTTGTTTTGTTTTGTTTTTAAATGAAGATCTGAGAGATCAAAACATTGCTTGTAAGTAATATTTGGGGGAATTCTTAATTCAGTGTACAAATTGTTTTTTGTTTTTTTTTTTTTCCCTTTGTTTTTGGATTCCCTTCTTCAGTTAACGTTTTTGATTTTGCATCTGTGAAATATATTGGATGTTTGTACCCCACAGTCTGTTTAGCTGAACTTGTTAACCAAAGCTGACGAGTAGGTAGGTGTTAATGGGAAGAGCGCACACATCAGCACAATGTGTTCAACAGGTGGTAGCCAATCTAAATAAATGTTCAGAATTTTCAGTCATCCATCCAGCATCCAAGAACCAACCATCCAACAGGTGGCAGAAACATGTATGGGATATTATATAAGCAAAATAAACAAAAACTATAAGGTGCCTCAGGGTTCACCACAAATTAATAAATTAATCCTTATTAAGTGCTTTTTTTTAATCGAATGAGCTGTAAAAAGATGTTAATCCTATACAGGCCCTTTGGTGCCAGTTCTTAGCTCTACCTCCCCTGGATGGGACACCTGTCTGAGTCAGGTTACTCCCCCAGCCTACTGTTTTACAGCTGGGTAGACTGAGACAACAGAGAGGAAGTGTCTTGTTCAACAACCCAGACAGTTAGCTGAGGGGAAATAAAACCAGGTATAAATATTGGGAGACCAGCTTCATTCCCACTGAGCCTACAGCATTTGCTGTTTTTGCAATATTGTCAATACAAGCCGGCTATGATGGACTAACATACCCAACCACTTATCTACATTTTTGCTGTCTACAAAACGTTAATTATCTCAGATTACATAATAGCTGAGTGGATCCTTGTCATTTGACTGATGCGTTGTATGTCACGTGACATGTATTATTCGTACCATTTGCCGTTGTGCTTCATTTACCATGCAATAGTTTTTTTAGTCTGCAATGTTGGTACTAAATGAAATGTGCTATTGCACGCCCGACCGCGCTCACACTACCGGGTGCGGTGTTTAGCTAAACATGGCAGAGTTTGTTTTGCTGGCGAACAATGATTTGAAGTTGCTAACTGACACTGCCAATTCTTCTAACACAAAAACACAAATCCACCAAATGGCATGAAGAGCTGTTAGGGTGAAAAGCTGGACAAATTTCTGACGAGATTTTTCGCAGGAGTGATGAAAGCAGACGACAGTCTGTATTGAGTTCAGCACAATGACATCAGGGACTACATCATCAGGATTGTTTTTTGCAAGTTGGCTGAGAGTAATTTTGGACTCCTATTTAAAATTTTTGTTGGACTGTTGATGTCAAAGCACCAGTGGAACACCAAATGTGAGTCCCTTTTCTGTAATAACATATCAAATGCCAAGGATCTATTTTTGCCATTATATAAAACAAATGAATGTTTTGTTCATTCTTTCAATGGAACAAATATTTAATTCAGTGAAAAAATAGAACTTACCATTCAACCCGGCTTTGCCTCGTTGAATGGTAAGTTCCAGCTTCCACCTCATGAAATATTCGTTCCATTGAACTCATAAATATTCATTATTTATATAATGTGGGGCTCATTCTGTCGTGCCACCACAGTGTATAAATATAGAAATAGGTTCCATTCATGTGTACGATCATCTGTCTGTGCATGTGTGTGTAGCCTTCTGTGCATGATTACTTGATACCAAATTGTCATACAACTAAGATATTTGGAATGTAACTTCAACTCTCCGAACTCTTGTGTGAGTTCAGAGGGTGCTGGCTTTGAGGTAATTTTTTTCACTGAAATCAGGGAGGATGTAAGTATTATTAAGCAGGCTGAATATGTGTCACTTTATCCTTCAGTACAAATTTGGCTGCAGCTACAGATGTGTTTGTGTTTGTGGACACGTGCAGTGCACCACACAGTCCATAGGATGGCAGCTGTGTACTGAACCAGAATGTGCCTGTATGATCTGCTTGTGATACTCACTTAACATCTCTCCTGTTTCTCTTCAGCAGATGCAACTTGCAACAAAAATACTAATCACACTCTACAACACAGAAAATACAAAATAGTATTGCTGAATCATCAGTTTGTCCTGCTTGAGCCGGATCATTCAGACACAGAAACAGTTGCACATGAGACAGTGGGATTGTGCATGTTTTGTTAATCAGTGTGTGTGAAGTTGTTTATAATAAAAGTGAAGAATAGTACTGGACATATTTCATGTCCCCACTAAATATCTAAATGAGTAGTAATTATCCTGACAATGACCTTTAATGTGATATCGCCACGGTGATGTTCTGTACAGCAAAAAAAAAAAAAGTGAAATCCACTGCACATTAGCATTATGCTACTCAAAATTATTTATTCATGTTTACAATATTCATTTAGGATTATAGTACTATTTTTTTCATGCTAATTGATCAGGCTTTTGTTCTCGAGGACTCCTGCCTCGTGACTTCCTACATGACTGATGGACCAATCTGTTTCCGTTTGCTCCACTCTCAGTTTGACTGACTAAATTTCTCATTTGGGAAAAGTTCATCATACCCTCCCTAATGCGTGTTTGGGGAAGGAAAAGGGGGAATTAATGAGGAGCACAGTTCCAGCTTCAGGAGTCGTCTCTGTGAAATGCCAGCGAAATGTCAAGTGCCTTTCCATCCTTCTGTCTACAAGCTCTCCGGAGGCTCGATTAACGAACACTGGGGGGGCAGATCCGTCTGCATGTCACCTCCCTGGTAATAAGCCATCTCGCTCTCTCAGGTGACGCACTGTATTGTGGGAGAGGTGAGAGGTCATCTGGCCCAAACACAGCCGACGCATGTGAGCGGCGCTATTTAAATCCAAGTACTTTCTCTCTGTTTATTAGTATTTTGTGTCTGTCTGTTGCCAGCAGCCGCGGTTGTAAAGCTGCTGCAGTTAAAAAAACTCGTAGTTGGATCTCAGTGCTCTTAACTGAGTGTCCCGCTGGGTCCGAGCCCTTTTTTTTTTTTTAGGACTTTATTAGAGCAAAACAGAACAAAGGAATACAGTGACAACTCTCAGTATCTATAACAAAAAATCCGACACAATTATGAAGCTCCAAAGAACATACAATCTGCATGACATCATTTCCTCAATGAGTCTGTTGGATTGTATCTGTTATAACGTGGTCTGAAGCATTTACTTTGAAAATGACAGTGATTAAAGCGGGATATCTGATTATCCCAGCTTGGAATAAAGGAATAGGACTGCGGTTATATTTTGTGGGTTTTCTTCTGTTAACTGGGGCCATGACTAAGAGGGACGGCCGGGGACCAAGAATGTTTTCATTAATCAGTAATGAAAGTCGGAAGTTCGAAGACGATCAGATAACGTCATAGTTTGGGCCATAAGCAATGCCAACTAGTGATCTGGCGGCATTATTCCCATAACCCGCTGGGCAGCATCCAGTCCCAGTGTACTGGGAAGACAGGTGGAGATGGACAGCCACTTAATTTGACTCAACATGGGAAACCTCACCCGGCTCAGACACGGAAAGGATGAACAGATTGATCACTCTTTTGGAGGTACTGCTGGCCCACCACCAGAGGGCACCCTGCCTGAAGTGCGGGCTTCAGGCACGAGAGGGCGCTGCCGCCACGGACACAGCCGGGGTTGACAGCTGTCACTCATCAACTCATGACAGCTGTCACCCATCTCCACTTCATCAATCCACTCCATAAAAGCCGGACGTCATCTTCCACCTCGCTGCCGAGATATCATCTACCTGTGAAGGTAATTTCTCTGCTGACTTAAACTTAAATAATAGTCTGAACTCTTTTGCAGCCGTTTTCCTGTGGTGTGCCTTATCAGCTGGATTGGCGTTTGGTGTGAACAGCGACAGCTACGCTTCACACCCAATCCAGATAAGTGGTTTAACAGGAGCTGCACGAGTGTGTGATTAGAGGTGGAGGTGACTTTCCACCTTCTGACTGTTTTGTTACTGGGTGTGCACACACCCACATCTCACTGTTTGTGCTCCTCGCCAGCAGTACCAGATCCGACAGTCGGGGACGGTGATCAATCAATTTATATTGTAAGGCAAGGCCATACAATAATTATGTAAAACCCCAACGGTCAAAACGACCCCCTGTGAGCAAGCACTTGGCTACAGTGGGAAGGAAAAACTCCCTTTTAACAGGAAGAAACCTCCAGCAGAACCAGGGCTCAGGGAGGGGGCAGTCTTCTGCTGGGACTGGTTGGGGCTGAGGGAATTCACCTGGGAATTCGGGACTTGGCGGCTCCAGTATTCACCGGGTTCTGTGGCGGTGGAAATCGTGTGGTTCCGGCTCTTCTCAGGACAGACGTCTTCTATCCTCGAGCCTGCCCACACGTCACCTTTGTGTATTGACTGCTATCACATTCTGTGATTGTCTGTATAATCGTTGTGCACATTCACAACATTAAATTGTTACCTTTTGGCTCATCTATTGACCGTTCATTGCGCCCCCTGTTGTGGGTCCGTGTCACTACACTTTCCCCAACACTAGAGGGACAATCTTGGGGGCTAAAATGACATTTTGGGGGTTAGGAAATACAATACTACCATTTTCAAACCTTTAAATTGGAGCCCTAATTAAAATAATATCATTTAAATGTCTGCCTAAATTATCATTTTTCCATATCTCCGCAATAAGGGGATCTAGAGGGACAATTGTGGCATGTAAAGTGACATTTTTGGGGCCATGTAACACAGTGCAATATCTAAGCTAGGGCCTCAATTAACACATTTTAAAATGGCTGCTAAATCATTATAATATTGCAGTTCTTTCTGGCTTAACTAACCCACTCCAATGAAATAATAATGTTTTGCATATGTGTGGTGGAGGTGTAATGCTCTTTTTTTTCAGATTGAATAAAGATGGTTTGAGTTCCAGTGCCCAATCTGCAATAAATCTGTGTTAGAAAGTCAAACTTGTCCAAAATGTTATGTGGGCCGCTGAAGAGGAGGTACTGCTGGCCCACCACCACCAGTCGGCGCCCTGCTTGGAGTGCGGGCTTCAAGCATGAGAGGGCGCCAGAGCTATTGGAGGTGACAGCTGTCACCTGTCAACCTCACCAGCTGTCTCTCATTAACCTCCTTACAAGAAGCGGATCACAACTCCACCTCCTCGCCGAGAAATCATCTACCACAAAGGTAATCTTCTCTGCTGTGATTATCGATTGTCTAAACTTTGTTCTGTGTGCAGCCGCATTCCTGTGGTGATCCAGAAGAGGGACCAACAGGAGCTGCACGAGAGAAACGTATCTGGAGGTGGAGGTTTTCCCTCCCAGAGACTTTGAGTGTAAAGGTTGCTGAGTGTGAGGACTCACACTCACCTCCTTCTGTGTCTTCTTTGCCAGCAGTAACCAGGGCCGACAACGGAGGACAGAGACCACCTGGGGATTCAGGACTTGGCGGCTCCGGTGTTCTTCAGGCCGTTGGTGGTGGAAGCGGTGTGGGCCCCGGCTCCTCGTTCATCAGAGGTCTCCTATCTTCGAGCCTGCCCACTGTCCTCTTGTATACAATTGGCACCTGTAATTTCTGTTTGTATTCCGTTGTGTACTTTCGCAACATTAATTGTTACTCCTTTTCTTATCCATTGTCCGTTCACTTGCGCCCCCTGTTGTGTGTCCGTGTTACGACACCTTCCCAACACAAAACTTACAACAGAAGGATGTGAAACCATTTCAGAAAGCCAGTGAGAGAAGAGGCATAGTGGACAATAACAGTGTCTGGACATAATGTGCACATTGAATGTGGTAAAGAACCCTATTGGCAATCCGGTGTCACCGACCGAATGGTCCCCCCCTAAGCATCTGTCCGCCTGCCTTCACTGTGCAATGCGTCATTTCTGAGTGTCAGCAGCGATTCAATGATTATCACTTTCATTATGCTTAAAACCTGCAACCTTAACCTCAATGACAGATATCTGAAGCTTTGTACAACAATCATTTCACAATACAGTCAGAGCCTTATATTTGTAATAAAAGACAGCAGACGATCGTAAGCCAGCAGCATAGCAGAAGACGTCTGACTGTGCAGCTGTATCTGCGTCATTCTGTGCGTCAGTAGCGAAATAAGGTGATTATCGCCCACATTTCTGAAAAAAATTAAAAACTGAGTTCAAAATGATTTCAGAGGTTTTACTTTGTTATCTGATGATTAATAATCACATTAGTTCCCTTTGAGTCGCTTTGGGGTGTAGAAAAGATCGACTCAGAGAGTCAGGAGTCAGAGTCAGACAATTAGACTCTGCTGTGTCCCCAACTGAGGTGTGCTGTAAAGCCAGTTGACTAAAGACTGTCTTTTTTGTGGAACAAGAGATATTATGATGGCAATAAGAAGGAATTCATCCTCACACTGTCAGGACATATGACATTCAAAACGCAGCCTTAGTTGGCTGTGATACAGAAAGGATGACTGGAGTCTTAAGGTGAAATAACGACTGACGTACTTGCAGCAGATGCTCTATAACCACCGGTGCCTGTAATGTGAACTTTAGAACTGGTAAGCAGATCCCTAAAAAATATACCACTGTTGATGCAGTACCAAAAGTTTTCACTTGGTCAACCACAAGATACAGTACAAGCAGAGGCTTTTGCAAAGTGCAAGAAAGTGATGAGAAGCAGACCACAGTCAATGACCTGACTGAGAAAATGGAACCTGGCTGGCACACATGCTACAGCATATGGCTTTACTCACATGAAAGAACAGATAAACAAACACTTTGGAAATAAGATCATAATCACTGAGAATCAATGGAAAGAAAAATGTGGTTGCAATGTGGAGTACTGGCCTCAACATTCTGCATGATTTCTATGCATCAGCAAAACAAGCATGCCCTGATCTTGAGAAGAAGAAAATAATAGAAACAGCTGCAAAGTTAATCAAGAATGACTTATAGTCAGTGTTCAAGAGACAATTTGTTTTCCTGAATGCAAAGAAATAGATTCTTGGATCAAACAACCTCTTTCCTTCCTAAGTCTCTTCAAACTTTACTTGACAACAAGTAAGGAAGGGAATAGTTATATGGTTCTATGGTATTAAAAGCTAAGTACTGTATATTCATTGATAGGTATACTCTTTGTGATAGTTCATGAATAGGTCTATTTGCAAAATACCACACATTGAGGCTTCATTATACAAGTACAGTTTTACACAGTCAAAGCCCTATTGCATTCATGGAAATACCAAATATGCCAATGGAAGTGTTGATATATGTTGCAGAAGTTGAATCTTATACATCTGTAAATGTCTTTAGAAAGTATATAAGGAAATACATGAAACCTGAATTGTATTTTAATTTGGTCTTTTATCCTTTAGTAAATTATCCAAATGCATGACAAGATCAGTTCTTTGTCAGTTATTCAGTTATGTCAGTTATACATTTATAGCTTAACTGTACTGAAGAGACGGGGTATATATGGAGCATATGACCACAAAATGCATCAGTTTTGTCCCTGTACATATGTTCAAATTCCAGTGAATTAGGCGTTGTTCCACTACTTGGATTTTAGGGGACTTTTAGTATGTTATTCTCGAGGCATTTCTGCACCCATTAGTGAAGAAATAAATTCTGTTGCAATTAGTGGGTGTGTTGACCCCCTATTTTTCACAGATTACTGGACTATTGTTGGTGGAGCAATTTGTGTGGTTAATTCCCATATCAACAAAACTGTTTAAGGATCTATGGCCCATTCTTGGGCTGACTGTGCTGGAAATGATAAATATCTCACTCACTTCCAGATCTGTTCCTAAATGTTTCAAGTCTGCAGTGATTAAACCATTACTTAAGAAATCTAATCTCGACCCTAGTGTACTGAAAAATTATAGACCAATATCAAATCTATCATTTTGTTCTAAAATCCTGGAAAAAGTGGTTTTGCAACAGCTCATGGACCACCTCACTGAGAATAATCTTTTTGGGCCATTGCAGTCTGATTTTACAAAATATCACTCCACAGAGACAGCACTTACTAAAGTTGTGAATGACCTTTTGCGAGCAATGGACTCGGACCACTACAGTCTTGGTGCTGTTTGGATCATAGTGTTGCGTTTGATACCATGGATCATCATATTTTGCTCAGTAGGCTGGAGAATCATTTTGGGATTACTGGAACTGCCCTTGCATGGTTGATGTCATACCTGTCCAGTTGTTCTTACTGTGTGTTGTGCAATGGCACTTCCTCTGATCTTAGGGAGATGAAGTTTGGGATTCTGCAGGGCTCCGTTTCAGGCCCCCTGCTTTTTTCCCTTTATGTAGCACCCCTTGAGAATATACTGTGGTGGTTTTGGGATTGCCTTTCATTGCTATGCTGATGACACCCAATGATTCATGCCGATAAACTGCTGGAATCTCATTCCACATAAATCTTTGGATGATTGCCTTGAATCAGTGAGAAGTTTGATGTCTAGTAACTTCCTACTTCTAAATTCTGATAAAACTGAAGTTATGGTTGTTGGTCCAGCGAGGTTTTGGCATCAATTTGATCAGCTAGCACTTAGCTTAGGTTTGTGTGTTATACATCATATTGATAAAGTGAGGAATCTTGGGGTAATTTTCGATCCTATGTTGTCTTTTGACCTCCACATTAGAGACATTACAAGGACTGCTTTCTTCCATTTGTGAAATATAGTGAAGATTCATCCCATCCTGTCTATGGCTGATGCTGAGACTTTGATTAATGCATTTGTCTCTTCTAGACTGGACTATTGTAATGCTCTATTTTCTGGTTTACTGCAGTCCAGTATTAGGGGTCTTCAACTGGTTCAAAATGCTACTGCCAGACTTTTGATACAAAGCAGAATGTTTGACCACATTAAACCCATTTTGGCATCCCTACACTGGCTTCTAGTCGCTGCAAGATCAGATTTTAAGGTATTGTTATTAGTTTATAAAATTGCTCATGGACTTGCACCTCCCTATCTGGCTGACCTGTTAAGCCCCTATGTACCAGCTTGGGCCTTGCGTTCGAGGGTGCAGGACTTTTATGTGTTCCCAGGGTGAATAAAAAGTCTGCCGGTCACAGAGTTTTCTCCTATCGTGCCGCAGCTCTGTGAAACGATCTCCCGGCACAGTCGGATACTGTGGAGACTTTTAAATTATGTTTAAAGACTCATTTGTTTTCCTTGTTTTATCATTAGTGTTTGTTGGGAAGGTGTCGTAGCACGGACCCACAACAGGGGGCGCAAATGAACGGACAATGAATAAGCCAAAACGGTAACAATTTAATGTTGCGATATACACAACGAAACATACTGTAATCTGCACAGTCCAATTTAAACACCAGGTGACGTGTGAGCAGGCTCGAAGATAGAAGACCCCCGACGAAGAGAAGCTGCGTCCCACACGGCTTCCACCACCAACGGTCTGAAGACACCGGAGCCGCCAAGTCCAGAGTCCCCAGGTGGCCTCTGTCTTCCGGCTGTCGACCCTGGTATGCTGGCATGAAAGCAGAAATATGATGAGTGAGTGTTAATTCCGCACACTCAGTAAATCCACAGTTAATGAGGGAGTGAAGCGCCTCCACCTCCAAGCACACACTCGTGCAGCTCCTGTTTGAGCACTTATCTGGGTGGGAGGTGTTGCGAAGCCGTCGCTGAACACCTCAAACGCCACCTCCACAGACGAGTCTCACCGACAGGAAAACGGCTGCAAAGAAGAGTTTAGACAGATATACAGTCTTAAGTTCACAGAGAAATTACCTTGGTAATGGTAGTCGATTTCTTGGCGGGGAGGTGGAGTTGCAGTCCGGCTTTTATGGTGGTGATGATGAACGAGTGACAGCTGGTGCAGAGGATGAGTGACAGCTGTCACTTCTTCTGGGTCTGGCGCACTCTCGTGCTTGGAGCCCGCACTCCAATCAGGGCGCCCTCTGGTGGTGGTGGGCCAGCAGTACCTCCTCTTCAGCGGCCCACACAACAGGACCCCCCCCTCAACGGGCGCCTCCTGGCGTCCGACCAGGCTTGTCCGGATGTCTTGCATAGAACTCGGCCAGGAGGGCCGGGTCCAGGATGAAGCTCCTCTTCACCCAGGAGCGTTCTTCAGGTCCATACCCCTCCCAGTCCACCAGATATTGGAAACCCCGGCCCTTACGACGGACGTCCAGGAGCCTGCGGACTGTCCAGGCAGGCTCCCCGTCAATGAGCCGGGCAGGAGGCGGCGTAGGTCCCGGAGTACAGAGGGGCGAGGTGTGGTGTGGTTTGAGACGGGAAACATGAAAGACAGGGTGAATCCGCAGTGAAGCCGGGAGTTGAAGCTTCACTGCGGCCGGGTTGATGATCTTGAGGATCTTAAAGGGTCCAATGAATCTGTCTTTCAACTTTGGGGAGTCGACACACAAAGGGATGTCCTTGGTCGAGAGCCACACCTCCTGCCCGGGCTGGTATATGGGGGCCGGGGAACGCCGGCGGTCCGCATGGGCCTTGGCCCTCGTCCGGGCCTTTAACAGGGCAGAGCGGGCGGCCCGCCACACCCGGCGGCACCTCCTGAGGTGGGCCTGGACCGAGGGCACACCGACCTCTCCCTCCACCAGCCGGAACAATGGGGGCTGGTACCCCAAACATGCCTCAAAAGGGGAGAGGCCGGTAGCAGACGAAACTTGGCTGTTGTGGGCATACTCGATCCAGGCCAGATGGTGACTCCAGGCTGCCGGATGCGCGGAGGTGACACACCGAAGGGCCTGCTCCAACTCCTGGTTGGCCCGCTCTGCCTGGCCGTTGGTCTGGGGGTGGTACCCGGACGAGAGACTCACGGTGGCCCCCAGCTCCTTGCAGAAACTCTTCCACACCTGTGAAGAGAACTGGGGACCACGATCTGATACAACGTCCGATGGTATCCCATGCAGCCGCATGACGTGGTGGACCAGGAGGTCTGCCATCTCCTGGGCCGTCGGGAGCTTCGGGAGGGCCACGAAGTGGGCTGCCTTGGAGAACCGGTCCACTATCGTGAGAATCACGGTGTTGCCCTGGGACGGCGGGAGGCCCGTGATGAAATCCAGGCCGATGTGAGACCAGGGGCGATGAGGCACTGGCAGGGGTTGGAGGAGGCCCGTCGTCCTCCGATGGTCTGCCTTGCCCCTGGCGCAGATGGTACAGGCCTGGACGTAGTCCCGGACGTCAGTTTCCAGGGACGCCCACCAGAAGCGCTGCTGGACTACTGCCACGGTCCTACGCACTCCGGGATGACAGGACAGCTTGGACCCGTGACAGAAGTCCAATATGGCAGCTCTTGCCTCTGGTGGGACGTACAGTCGGTTCTTGGGGCCAGTCCCCAGGTCCGGACTCCTTGTCAGGGCCTCCCGGACGGTCTTCTCCACGTCCCAGGTGAGGGTGGCCACGACAGTGGACTCGGGGATGATGGTCTCGGTGGGGTTCGACAACCCCGCTTTGGCTTCTTCTTCGTGCACCCGGGACAATGCATCTGGTTTTTGGTTCTTGGTCCCGGGGCGATACGTGATCTGGAAGTCAAAGCGCCCGAAGAAACAGAGGACCAGCGGGCTTGCCTGGGGTTCAGCCGCTTGGCGGTCCGGATGTACTCCAGGTTCCAATGGTCCGTGGAAAACCGTTGAAGGGCAACAATGCCCCCTCCAGCAGGTGTCTCCACTCTTCAAGAGCCTCCTTCACCGCAAGAAGTTCCCGATTGCCGACGTCATAGCTTCCGTCAGCGGGGGGTCAAACCTTTGGGAATAAAAGGCACAAGGATGGAGAACTTTATCAGCCTCCACGCTCTGGGACAGCACGGCTCCTATCCCGAGTCAGAGGCGTCCACTTCTACTATGTACTGGCGATCAGGATCAGGCTGCACCAGAACTGGTGCAGTCGAGAACCGGCGTTTCAACTCCTGGAACGCGGCTCTCGCACCTATCCGACCAGGAGAAAGGGGACCTTGGTGGAGGTCAGGGCAGTCAGGGGGCTAACTACCTGACTGTAACCTTTAATGAACCTCCTGTAGAAATTGCAAAGCCTAGGAACTGCTGTAGTTTCCTGCGGCTTGTTGGTTGGGCCCAATCTCTCACCGCCGCAACCTTAGCCGGATCAGGGGCGACGGAGTTGGAGGAGATGATGAACCCCAGGAAGGACAAAGAAGTGCGGTGGAACTCGCACTTCTCGCCCTTCACAAACAGCCGGTTCTCCAACAACCGCTGTAGGACCTGACGTACATGCTGGACATGGGTCTCAGGGTCCGGGGAAAAGATGAGTATATCGTCCAGATATACGAAGACGAACCAATGCAGGAAGTCCCGCAAGACGTCATTTACCAAAGCTTGGAACGTCGCGGGGGCGTTAGTGAGGCCGAACGGCATGACCAGGGTACTCAAAATGACCCAACGGGTGTGTTGAATGCCGTCTTTCCATCGTCTCCCTTCCGGATCCGAACCAGGTGGTACGCGTTTCTAAGAATCCAATTTAGTGAAAATTTGGGCTCCATGCAGGGGCGTGAACACTGAATCCAACAGAGGTAACGGGTATCGGTTGCGAACCGTGATCTCGTTCAGCCCTCTGTAATCAATGCATGGACGGAGTCCGCCGTCTTTTTTACCCACAAAAAGAAACCAGCACCCATCGGGGAGGTGGAGTTCCGGATCAGCCCGGCAGCTAAGGAGTCCCGGATTGTAGGTCTCCATTGATTCGCGTTCCGGACGTGAGAGGTTGTACAACCTACTGGACGGGTACTCAGCGCCCGGGACCAAATCGATGGCACAATCATACGGTCGGTGCGGGGGAAGAGTGAGCGCCAGATCTTTGCTGAAAACGTCAGCAAGATCATGGTACTCCTTTGGCACCGCCGATAGATTGGGGGGGACTTTGACCTCCTCATTAGCCGTAGTGCTGGGAGGGACCGAGGATCCTAAACACTCCCGGTGGCAGGTTTCGCTCCACTGCATGACTACCCCGGATGGCCAATCTATCCGGGGATTGTGCTTCACCATCCATGGAAAGCCCAAAATCACTCAGGAGGTAGAAGGTGTTACATGGAACACTATCTCCTCCCTGTGATTCCCAGACACAACCAAAGTCACTGGTTGTGTCTGATGTGTGATTAATGGAAGCAGGGTGCCATCTAGTGCTCGCACCCACAATGGTGTCGGCAGAGCCACCAGAGGGAGCCCTACTTCCTTTACCCATCTGCTGTCCAGCAGATTCCCTTCAGACCCCGTGTCTACCAGTGCTGGGGCGTGAAGGGTTAAATCCCCACAAAGGATTGTTACTGGGATTCGTGCAGATTTGCGGGGTTTTCCCGCGTGCGTGTTATGGCCCACCCTTAGCCCAGTTTCTAAGGACGGGCATTGTAGTTTGACCGTTTGGGGGCAGTCCCTCTGCATGTGCTCGCAAGAGCCGCAGACAAAACACTCCCCGCGGGCCAGCCTCCTTTGTCTGATATTTGATCTTAATTTGGCCCTGCTCGTGTCCCTAGCCTCCTCAGCAGGGGGAGCTGTAGCCACACGGAGCTCTCTGGCAGTGAAGCGTGGGGACGACGTCACCTTGTCGGAACCGGAAGGGGGAGGGACGGCTCGTGCCCGGTCATGCCCCCCGGCCTGCTCCCGACGATGCTCGTTTAAATGGTTGTCTAAGCGTATAACTAAATCGACAAGCCCGTCAAAATCCTGCGGTTCCTCCTTAGCCAGTAGGTGCTCCTTAAGGACCGGGGACAGTCCATTTACAAAGGCGGCGCGGAGCGCAACGTTATTCCAGCCGGACCTCGCCGCCGCGATGCGGAAGTCGACTGCATACTCGGCTGCGCTACGGCGCCCCTGTCTCATCGACAGCAGCACGTTTGAAGCGGTCTCGCCTCTGTTGGGATGATCAAACACTTGTTTGAACTCCCGTACAAACCCAGTATAAGACGTTAGGAGCCGTGAATTCTGCTCCCAAAGCGCCGTAGCCCATGCGCGTGCCTCTCCTCGAAGCAAATTAATAACATAAGCCACCCGGCTAGCATCTGATGCGTACATGACAGGGCACTGTGAAAAGACGAGCGAACACTGCATGAGGAAGTCCGCGCACGTCTCGACACAGCCCCCGTACGGTTCCGGAGGGCTTATGTATGCTTCAGGGGACGGTGGGGGGGTTCGAGCCAAGTTTAATTGTGCGCACATGACAGAAAACTGATTTGTCGTGGCGCACAGTGAAATGTGACGCCGCATTACAAGTCGTGTCAAAACTAGACAGTTTCCGTGTCACTTCATAATAACGTGGGACAGTTTGGGCTCCAAGAACCATCACAGGAACCACTACAAACGTTGTCACGTTCTATTAAGGATCACTACTCATCAAGACGGATCAACACGCTCAGCTGCAACCTCCACGACGTGAGACAAAATGAGGGTGGTGTGTGACATTCGTGGAAGATTTTTTGCAGGCAAAAACATGCTCCACAAATATCAAGAATATCACGCACCAACACGCACTATTAAGAAACCTATTCAGATGCGTTAAGTCACATTAAGAATCTCAGGAATGTGTCACGAATGACAGAAAAATGACATTCGTAACGCGTCTTGGTTATGTGTAAACGCATACACACTCAAATCAATTCTACAACTCGTAGTTGCATCAAAAAACATTGCAACATCCTTGACCCAAAATACATAAGCATGCCAAATGGCAAATGTCAGCTCTCCCTGGTTTTTGCATGATTGAAGCACATGGACAAACATGAGGCCACTTGGCTGTTATAATGTAGACTAGCGTGTTGCCCGTGGGGATCCACGGGCTCGAGATTGGGTAATGTTTATAAAATAGGTAGCTGACATTTTTTCAAGGGTGGTAATAAATTAAGCAATGAATTGGAATGGCATATCAGTCCAGAATGTTTTTAAAACCTTAGACCTCAACAATTTTTAGAAGAGGAACTCAATCCTTTTATTTACTGTTAATTATGTCATTAATTTACTGTTGTAATGGATTTATAAATTGTTTAGGTTGTTGTTATCATATACACACTTGTATTATTATTATTATTTTCATATTTTTTTATTATTATTTTATTATTACTTCTATTTTGTAATTTGATTTTTAAATGGACCACAATGGAAATAAGTGTTTTCACTTTCTTGCGTCATCTATGCATTTTAACGTATTTACAATTATATGCACTTACACTCATGCTTATAATATAAAGATGATTTACTGTCCCCTGCTGGAAAGGCGTGTGACTCCAAAATGTAATTAGCAATGTTAACTAATATTCAAAGCTTCTCCAAAACTGTTATTCATATCAGCATTACATTTTTGGCGCCGTTCATCCTTGACCCAAATTACATAAGCATGTTAAACAGCAAATGTCAGCTGTTCTCTGTTTGTCCCTGATCGAAGTTGCACACACAGCTGCTGTAAACAGGTGGCTTTAATTTGACAAACAAAGACAGTGGCTTAAGACATTAAAACCACTAAACATTTCACTCATGGTACCCACATGAAAATTAAGTCACTCATGGTAAATGCAACATGAGACTTATCTAAACTGACAAAACCAATTGAGCTACAAAAACACAATAAGTCAATAACACTAACAACACTGTTAAACTAACATGAACCACAATAGCATTTAAAACCTCAAAATACCAAACTCCCATGGTGCATTGCAGCACAGCATCCATTGTTTACTGGTAGGATAAAATTGCTAATTTCCACAAAAATATTTGTCCTATCAGCTTTCCGTTTTCACAGCGTTCATCCTTGACCCAAAATACATAAGCATACCAAACAGCAAATGTCAGCTCTCCCTGGTTTTTGCGTGATTAAAGCCACACACACACACAGACGCCACTTGGCTATTATGATATAGGTGAGTTTAGTACAGTAAATTTTGAAATTTCCGACTTTAGAGAGTGTGCTAAACCAACTCTATCATAGAATAAAGTAACTCTACTGGAGTTGATCAACATGATTTAACACCGTTATAGAGCTTTTTTTTTAGCTTTAACCATTGTCAAAAGTGCAGCATCTTTACTCCCTTAAACACACATTCCCACCTCAGACACCAGGTGGCATTCTGCTGAAGTGTACAAAAGGTCAATTTGGGTCCAAAACATGTCTGTTTAGTTGACTGTCTGAGATGCCAATAATGAATCCACAGTCTGAGCGTAGTTAGACCAGGCTGTCTGAGCAGCATTGGCTCAGCACGCAGCATCGCACACACACACAGACACACACACACACACACACACACACACACACACACAGAGCAGTTTGCAGATGCACACGTACACACTTCTATACTTCTAAAGCAACCGCTTCTCCATGGCAACCAGACAACAGAGAAAGATGAAAATGAGGTGAGGTAAGTGGCTGGAGAATAAAGCAGAAGGACAAAGGAGAAATACAAAACAGAAGAAATAATGGTGTAGGGACTGTTTGATATTTAAGTAACCTGTGAGAAATGAAAGCTTCAAGTGAGAGCAAGGACACAGTAAAAAACAATATTGTGCTTTTAACATCTGAATAAACACAAAGGCTGAAATGTATCACCTCAGAAGCTTACGATTCAATGTTTTCAGCATTGTAACAAACACTTTGACTCATGATTGATGTACTGATTATTTTAATGATTTGTTAATTCACATTTGAGCTATAAATGTAAGAAAATACAAATTAAATCATAGCTTTTTTGTACATTGAAAAAAGTGTGAAAATTACATGATTTAAATACACTGAACAAAAATATAAATGTAACACTTTTGTTTTTGCTCGCATTTTTCATAAGCTGAACTCAAAGATATAAAACATTTTCTATATACCCAAAACACATATTTCTCTCAAATATTGTTCACAAATCTGTCTAAATCTGTGTTAGTGAGCACTTCTCCTTTCCATCCACCCCACATCACTGGTGTGGCATATCAAGATGCTGATTTGACAGCATGATTATTGCACAGGTGTGCCTTTGGCTGGCCACAATAAAAGGCCACTCGAAAATGTTCTGTTTTATCAGACAGCACAATGCCACAGATGTCGCAAGTGTTGAGGGAGCATACAATTGGCACGCTTGACTGCACAAATGTCCACCAGAGCTGTTGCCCATGAATTGAATGTTCATTTCTCTACCATAAGCCGTCTCCAAAGGCGTTTCAGAGAATTTGGCAGTACATCCAACCGGCCTCACAACCACAGACCACGTGTAACCACACCAACCCAGGACCTACACATCCAGCATGTTCACCTCCAACATCGTCTGAGATCAACCACCCTGACAGCTGCTGTAACAATCAGTTTGCAGAACCAAAGAATTTCTGCACAAACTGTCAGAAACTGTCTCAGGGAAGCTCATCTGCATGCTCATTGTCTTCATCGGGGTCTCGACCTGACTGCAATTCATCATCGTAACCAATTTGAGTGGGTAAATGCTCACAATCGATGATGTCTGGTGGCTGATCAACTCTATGTGAAGGGGATGTGTTATACTGCATGAGGCAAATGGTCACACCAGATACTGACTGGTTTTCTGACTCCCCCAGACCACCCAATAAAGCAAAACTGCACAGAGTGGCCTTTTATTGTGGCCAGCCTAAGGCACACCTGTGCAATAATCATGCTGCCTAATCAGCATCTTGATATGCAACACCTGTGAGGTAGGATGGATTATCTCAGCAAAGGAGAAGTGCTCACTAACAGTGCTGCATTGAAAAGCTCGATTCACTGATTTTAACTTGATAGTCATTTTAGTTCCCACAGATCAATTCATTGTATTTTCAGTTTTTTCCCCCACCTGCCTCAGTGACAAGAACAAACTGAATGTTGTTCTAATTTTAAAGCAGCCACCATGAGATGCACTATTAAAATACAGAGACACTGGGTTTTTATCAAATATATGGGAATAATCTGTAATGTCAGAGAGAGAAATTAACTACAATGGACTTTTTAAGCCAAATTTCAGAGCCAGCGTTTCCTGTTTAAATACAGTGGTGTGCAAAACCCCCAAACTGTGTATCTTTCAAATAATTTAATTCTTATCCCTGTTGTTAACACAGAAAAATGAGCATGTCTTGCATCATTACTGACTGTCCGTCATTACAGATGACAGTAGTTCTGCTATAACAAAAGGTATGACAGTTTTTCTACAGTCAAATTGAAGGCAGTATGAATGTTAGAACTCAAAGGAATTTTCATTGATATTTATGCACCATACTCCTGATCTGCCTAAAACCAGTTTGCCAAGGAATAATTAAATGAAAATGGAACATGTTTGTGTAAACCAATTTTAATTAATTAAACAAACCGCCCACAGTCCGTGAAACTTGGCCCCCACCTTTCCTCCACCATCACACTCAGCACTGGTTCCCCTCAAAGCTGTGTACTGAGCCCCCTCCTGTTCACCCTTTACATGCACGACTGCTCTCCGACCCATCCCACAAACACCATCATAAAGTTTGCGGTTGATACCACCATGATTGGGCTCATCTCAGGGGGGGGATGAGACCGACTACAGAGACGAGGTAAATCGACTGACAGCGTGGTGTTCAGCTAACAACCTGCCACTGAACACCACAAAAACAAAAGAAATAATCCTGGACTTAAGGAAGAACAGGGCTGACCCAGCCCTGCTCTACATCCAAGGGGACTGTGTGGAAAGGGTCAGCTCCATCAGGTTCCTGGGAGTGCAGCTCTCTGACAGCCTCTCCTCGACTGCCAACACCACAGTGGTGGTGAAGAAAGCCCAGCAGCGACTCCACTTCCTGAGGGTGCTCAGGAGAAACAATCCGGAGGAGAAGCAGCTGTTGTTGTTCTACAGAGCCACCATCGACAGCATCCTGGCGTACTGCATCACAGCGTGGTACGGGGGGTGCTCAGCAGCAGACAGGAGAGCTCTGCAGAGGGTGATCAAAACGGTCTAGGGGATCACTGGCTGCTCTCTGCCCAGCCTGGAAAACATTGCCAGCTCTCGCTACCTCAGTGGAGCTGCAAGCATCTGCAAAGACACATCCCACCCCAGCAACCATCTGTTTGACCTACTACCCTCCGGCCGACGGTATAGGTCAATCAAAACTAGGACAAACAGACTCAGGGACAGCTTTCTCCCCAGAGCGATCACTGCACTGAACAAAAACAAATCACTCTAATCCGCACCTTCAAGTTTCTTGTGCAATTTTCCTGTGCAATATGATTCCACAGTTGTATATAATTCTCGTTTTACATTTTACTTGGTCCACATTTCATTTTATTTTATTTTATTTTATTTTGCCTTATGTTTACTGTATATTAGTTGTACATATACTCTGAATAATTTGCCATTAAATTTCACTATCTTTTATTTGGCAAAAAATTACTCGCACCACGGAAACCACCTTTTTGGAGTTGCACTCAAATCTCATTGTAATGCAAATTACGACAATAAAGGCGATTCTGATTCTGATTCTGATTATGTTGTCAAGCTTTGTTTTCATTTTGAAACAAACTATAATTTAATGAGAAGCCTGAATTAGTTCATTTTAATATGATGTCATAAAGCAATAAAGAGATACTTAGACCACTGGCAGGAGTTTATTTTATATGAAGACTATAGAGTGAGCCATCTGTGTTTCTCCAGAATGGAAAAAGGTTCTTGAAATCCTACCGTATAAACTGGCAGGACTCATAACTGAAGTTAAATGTACAAAGTCATTCCAGCCTCCCTACATTTAGTAAGTACATCCAGTTCCACACACAATAAAATGAGGTGAGTGTTTCACCTTTAAGTGACTTTGGATAAATTGGGCACTTGATGTCCACAGGGATGTGACGTTAGGTGTCAGCAGTGCCCAGCTGTCCAGAAAGCTTTCAATAAATGTCACTCACTGAGATACAGAGCCTACTGAATGCAAGAGTTTACATGGGTTTGGTGCCAGACACTGAAATTTTGGAGAACCCTGCAGAGAGATGAAATTAAGGCCTAGGGCCCTTCCTTGTCTGTCTGACTTTGTCTGCAGCTCCAACAGCTACATTATTACAAAACCAGAAGAGAAAACATTGGAGCAAATGAAGGTGGTTTAGCAATATTTCTTGATCTATGTGCAAGTCGCTTGTCATAGTCTACATGGTTTCATGGTTTCAGTCTCATCCACATCATCTTAATGGGGAATGTTAGCAAAAATTTCAGTTACCGGTAAATCTACTGTTCATCCAGAATTAAGGATGGCTTAGTCATTCTGAGTGATGGATTCTTATTTGCTCTCTGTTCAAGACCTATGAAGAGATAACTGCAGTGGAAGATTTCAGCCACATCAAAAATGATCATCACAAGTGATTGGTGGGGGGGTGGGGGGGTTAAGATTCAGATTTCCAAAAATAAATAAATAACAAAATAAATTTAAACAATTATTCCCCAGTTGAAAGACAATCAATGTGCTTGCTCATGGGATGAGGAGGATTTAATCCTTATAGTTTTATCATGCCTTGGTGGGAGTTACAGTGCGTCTGGAAAGTATTCACGGCGCTTCACTTCTTCCAAATTTTGTTGTGCTTCACCCTTATTCCAAAATGGAGAAAATTCATTGCTTCCCTCAAAATTCTACTCAAAACACCCCATAATGACAACATGAGAAAAGTTTTATTAAAAATTTTAAAAACTAAGAAATCACATGTACAACCCCAATTCGAATGAAGTTGGGACGTTGTGTAAAATATAAATAAAAATAGAATACGGTGCTTTACAAATCCTCTTCAACCTATATTCAATTGAATACACCACAAAGACAAGATATTTAATGTTCAAACTGAAAAACATTGTTTTTGTGCAAATATTTGCTCATTTTGAAATGGATGCCTGCAACACGTTTCAAAAAAGTTGGGACTGACGTACTTTTTCAGGGACGTCCCTGCTTATTTCAGCAAGACAATGCCAAGCCACATTCTGCACGTGTTACAACAGCGTGGCTTCGTAGTAAATGAGTGCAGGTACTAGACTGTCCTGCCTGCAGTCCAGACCTATCGTCCATTGAAAATGTGTGGCGCATTATGAAGCACAAAATTCGCCAACGGAGCATGTGGGCATGCTCACCTCTTCCACAATTTCTCGGATAGTCACACGACTGAAAAGCCACCGAAAGCCGTCTGAATCTTCCAAATGGTGGAAGAGGTGGGCATCATTTTTCGGAGTCCAGCATGTCCTGTGAGACTTCAACACAAAGGCGATTTTGCTCCGTCGACAGCTTCGTGCCGAAGCCATCGGCATGAATTTTGCTGCAACTCTTTTCATGGCCAGTGGAATGTGCCAAAAAGTGCTGATGTCCACCTCTTCCGCAATTTCTCGGATAGTCACACGACAGTTCCACATCACCACAGCGTTCACTTTGGAAATGATCTGGTCATTTCAGCGTGTTGATGGCCGACTGGAGCGCGGCTCGCTCTCCACCGTTGTGCAGGCGTCTTTAAACCAGTTGTACCGTTCCTTAATCTGTGTGATGCCCATAGGATCGTCACTGAAAGCCGTCTTAATAATCCGAATGGTTTCCACCTGGCTGTCGCCCAGTTTCTGGCAAAATTTGATGCAGTTGCGCTGCTCCAGTCATTGCACCATTTTCCTTGCAAAGAAAATCCGAAGAGAGACTCCACCCATCCGCACACAAAGGCTGCTTACCAGCAAATGACGCAATCGACAGGCGTGAAAACATTCACGCATGCACACGAAGGTTCAAGGTTGGCACACGTGATTCAAATCCATCAAGTTTTTGCAAAAAATAAAAAGGTCGGATACTTTTCTAACAGACCTCGTACGTGATTTAAAAAAAATAATAATACATTTTCAAAAATCTCAAAATAACTTTTTTGACATTGTCATTGTGGGGTATTTTATGTAGAATTTTATTTCATCCATTTTGGAATAAGGCTGTAATAATATGCATATGTCGCGGACATGAATGAGCGAAGCTAGTCAGCATCTCACCATGTCATTTAGGTCCTTCAGACTTTATTTTGAGTAAATGCTTCAGCAGAGAATTAGCATAGCAAAACCCTTTCAGCACCCCTCCCAGACCCCGCGCCTTTTTAAGCATTTTTCTTTATTTTCTCACATGCCTGGAAAAGCTCCTTGCCATCTAACCATGTCCTTTAGGTCCTTCAGACTTTTTTCAGTAAAACTGTTCTTGGGAGCATGAGCATGACTAACACCTTTTAGCTTTTGTGAGAGCTCCCCCCTCCCCAGACCCCCCACCTTTTTAAGCATTTTTCTTTTTTCTTTTCAGCTGACCCCCTAATTACAGCCCCCTTAACCCCCTGTCACTTTAAGTATTTTTTTTATGTAGATGTAAATTAATATTCAGAGTTTTCAGCTAGTTGACAGTAGGGCTGTACAAGATGGCCAAATTATCGTATCTCAATATTGTCATTTAAATTGTCATGTAAATGTCACTTATATACACGCTGTCCATATTCTTGAGCCGTTTAGGTTGGTAGGGAGAGTTCCCATTGGATAAAAAAGCTTATCAACCTACCATCCCTGGTTCGCAAGAGCAGGCACCTAATGGCTCTACTCTCTCTCTCTTTTTTTTTTTTTTAAGATATTTAGGTGTACCTTAGTAAACACTAGTAGAGCTCCACCTTAGATTTGGAATGTATAATAGAAGATATACCTTACTAAATTTTCATTTCAATATGATATACAATATGACTATGATTTGACACAAAGTGCAGCAACAGTGAAAATTAAACATTCTTAAACAAAACAGTAATAATACCACACTCATTTTGCATTCATCATAAGGTTAGGATACTGTCCCCTCCAAAAGTATTGGAACACTTGGAATTTCACACATTTTAATTTGTTTATGACATTTTAAATACAAGAAAAACAAAAAATAAAGAATAGAAATTTCTAAAATTATCAAACTCAAACTGAAAGCAAATCTGTAAAACGTGATAAAACCTGTAAATAATAATCAGTTTTACTGACAGTTTTCATTAGACAAGTCAGGGGATGGAAACATGTTAAGTGATAAGAATGGTGACAATGGTCAGTTTCAGTTTGTACAGGGGTCAAAAGTTAAAGTTGGTCCATTAATTTTGCTCCAGCTGTATTTGTGCTGAATTTGATGCTTATATCACCATTTGAAGGATTGTTTCAGTTATCTGCTGCACTAATAAGCCAACAGAGCATGAACCAGATGTTGTCTGTTAGATTAAACATGTTTGCACACTTAAACAGCAAACAGACAGACATGGCAACCTGAATTAAAGGAGAAATGCTGCTTTTAACAACCTGGACCTCATTTCTGACATAAAATACAGTTGTTTGCTCACCAATATAAGTTTGGTGTGATTAGAAGTCCATAGTTCAAACGATGTGTTCAGTTCAAATCTGAAGCAAATATTTTTCTTTTTCTACTAAGGTGGATTAGAACTTTTTGTGGTACACAGCACAAACTACTGGATAGGAGGAACCTAGCAGTCAATGTGACTTACTGATTTCAAAATGCAGGTCTTTCAACCAGACGTGTGGCGCCGTGACATGTCAATCATCTGTGTCCAATCAGATTTCAGGGGAGTCCAGTGAAACCCCGGCCTCCACTCTAGTTCCACCCATGCCAGGAAGTGTTTGACATTTGAACATTTCCTGTTTCACTGTGACTGATAAATTGGTACTTCCTGTTTGTGTGTGAGCTTTCCACTGTGTTCCTGTGAGATTCCATGGGATCTCGTCTGTCAATCCAGGAAGTGTTTGACATTTGAACAGTTCCTGTTTTAATGTGGACTTGAATTTTGGCACTTCCTGTTTAGGACGCCCTGTACCATGAGTGAGCTTTGCGCCACTGCGCGATGCTTCGCTCATATAACAAAATGTGGAAAAACTGAAGCGCTGCCTCACTGTCACTGTACATAAATAAACCAAACTGATTCAAAATACAGTTTCTGTTTCATCTTGAATCAACATCAAAGTATTGCTTTTAAAATTTTTCTTCATGGTCTGTACAATATTTAGGCTTATGATTGTGCCAGTTCAAACGCAAGCAAAGAAAAGTGATTTCAAATCATTTAATCATCATCTTGCAGCAATGATAACTATCTGAAGGGTTTTCTGTATTCATGAGCTGAACTCTGCTGCCAGAAATAAATGAGAACAGCAGAAACAGACTCCTGCTACAGAGAGAAATATGAAACGGAAAAATTCAAGGTTTAAATGGTCTGCTGTGTTAAGCATTTACCTATACGTACGAAAGCTACAGTACATTAAAGAAACTACAGTACTAGTGAGTGGCACTGTGTCTCTGCTGAGGCGACTGATGCTGCAGCTCACCTGGGACACACAAACACCTGTAGCTGTTGCCAACACTGCGGCAGACTCCATGGGCACACGGGTTCAGAGCACAGAAGTCCACCAGCTGTGCACAAGTAGGCCCAGTGAAGCCCGCTGTACAACTACACCCGAACCCCAGGGGCCCTGGACCTTGAGCGTAGCAGGTCCCATTGTTGTGACAGGGACTAGAGGCACACGGGTCAACCTTCTGCTCACACGTAGCACCCTGGTAGCCTGCAGTTGGCAAGGAGAGAGGGAGTGAAAGGAAACTGTGAGAAACCAATACTAAAATTAGTAATTAATGGATATAAAATGACACAAGATTTAACAAGTCTGTGTTATTAGTAAATGTGATTCTCCATCTTTAGCTACGTTGGATGCAAGGTATTTCAACTTAAGAGTTTTCAATAATATTCACTGTAAGCTAATATCTGATCATATTTAAAGCTCAAACTTTCTACTCATTCATTTTAAACCCTCTAAAGGCCTTCTCCATTCTTCTATGCTGTTGCAGGAGCTTGTCTTTAGTTCCAACAGTTTGCACTTCTTTAATGTGTTAACTGTTGTAGAGCAAGTAGCTCAGCGGATAAGGAGCTGGCCTGCCAATATGTAGATCTGGGTTTGAATCCTGCTCACGCTACCTGTCTGTGGAAAAGACACTTAATCTGTATTGTCTCAGTCCACCCACCTGTAAACATGAGTGCCAGCTTTGGCTGTGGAAGTAAATGTGAGGCATCATTGTAAAATGCTTTGAGCATCTGTTTGATGGAAATGAGCTATACAAATTTAGTCTGTTATCTTCTAACACCTCTAAGTACAGAATTTTATGTATGTTCCCAAATAACTTCATATTAACCAGCTTTGGTGTAATTAAAATTTTTAAAAACGTTAAGCAAAGTCACTGAATGATAACACCAACAGGCTTTCATACAACATAATAAAAATACAGACATAGGATGTTTGTGTGACAGTCATTGGAACATTTCGATGAATGTTTTCGTAAATCATCATGTTCAGACGTCAGAGGATACATGGACATTTCCAAGTTAGTGAATACAGTTGTATGCAAAAGTTTGGGCACCCCTGATAATTTTCATGAGTTTCCTTTATAAATCATTGGTTGTCTCGATCAGAAATTTCAGTTGAATATACAACCCCTGGCAAGAATTATGGAATCACCGGCCTCGGAGGATGTTCATTCAGTTGTTTAATTTTGTAGAAAAAAGCAGATCACAGACATGACACAAAACTAAAGTCATTTCAAATGGCAACTTTCTGCCTTTAAGAAACACTATAAGAAATCAGGAAAAAAAATTGTGGCAGTCAGTAACGGTTACTTTTTTAGACCAAGCAGAGGGAAAAAAAATATGGAATCACTCAATTCTGAGGAAAAAACTATGGAATCATGAAAAACAAAAGAACGCTCCAACACATCACTAGTATTTTGTTGCACCACCTCTGGCTTTTATAACAGCTTGCAGTCTCTGAGGCATGGACTTAATGAGTGACAAACAGTACTCTTCATCAATCTGGCTCCAACTTTCTCTGATTGCTGTTGCCAGATCAGCTTTGCAGGTTGGAGCCTTGTCATGGACCATTTTCTTCAACTTCCACCAAAGATTTTCAATTGGATTAAGATCCGGACTATTTGCAGGCCATGACATTGACCCTATGTGTCTTTTTGCAAGGAATGTTTTCACAGTTTTTGCTCTATGGCAAGATGCATTATCATCTTGAAAAATGATTTCATCATCCGCAAACATCCTTTCAATTGATAGGATAAGAAAAGTGTCCAAAATATCAATGTAAACTTGTGCATTTATTGATGATGTAATGACAGCCATCTCCCCAGTGCCTTTACCTGACATGCAGCCCCATATCATCAATGACTGTGGAAATTTACATGTTCTCTTCAGGCAGTCATCTTTATAAATCTCATTGGAACGGCACCAAACAAAAGTTCCAGCATCATCACCTTGCCCAATGCAGATTCGAGATTCATCACTGAATATGACTTTCATCCAGTCATCCACAGTCCACGATTGCTTTTCCTTAGCCCATTGTAACCTTGTTTTTTTTCTGTTTAGGTGTTAATGATGGCTTTCGTTTAGCTTTTCTGTATGTAAATCCCAATTCCTTTAGGCGGTTTCTTACAGTTCTTACAGTTTCCTCCCATTCGTTCCTCATTTGTTTTGTTGTGCATTTTCGATTTTTGAGACATATTGCTTTAAGTTTTCTGTCTTGACGCTTTGATATCTTCCTTGGTCTACCAGTATGTTTGCCTTTAACAACCTTCCCATGTTGTTTGTATTTGGTCCAGAGTTTAGACACAGCTGACTGTGAACAACCAACAACTTTTGCAACATTGCGTGATGATTTACCCTCTTTTAAGAGTTTGATAATCTCTCCTTTGTTTCAATTGACATCTCTCGTGTTGGAGTCATGATTCATGTCAGTCCACTTGGTGCAACAGCTCTCCAAGGTGTGATCACTCCTTTTTAGATGCAGACTAATGAGCAGATCTGATTTGATGCAGGTGTTAGTTTTGGGGATGAAAATTTACAGGGTGATTCCATAATTTATTCCTCAGAATTGAGTGATTCCATATTTTTTTCCCTCTGCTTGGTCTAAAAAGTAACCGTTACTGACTGCCACAATTTTTTTTTCCTGATTTCTTATAGTGTTTCTTAAAGCCAGAAAGTTGCCATTTGAAATGACTTTAGTTTTGTGTCATGTCTGTGATCTGCTTTTTTTCTACAAAATTGAACAACTGAATGAACATCCTCCGAGGCCGGTGATTTCATAATTTTTGCCAGGGGTTGTATCATATAGCAGACGAACACAAATATTTGAGAAGTGAAATGAAGTTTCTAGTATTTACAGAAAGTGTGCAATAATTATTTAAACAAAATTGGGCAGTGCATAAATTTAGGCAAGCTTGTCGTTTTCTTGATAAGAATACATTTAGCACTAATTATTGAAACGCAAAATTGGTTTGGTAAGCTCATTGACCGTTGACCTCCTTACACAGGTGAATCCAATCATGGGAAAGGGTATTTAAGGTGGCCATTTGCAAATGTTTCCCTTCTTTGCATCTCTTCTAATGAGTGGCAACATGGAGCCTTTAAACAACTCTCAAATGACCTGAAAACAAAGATTGTTCAACATCATGGTTTAGGGCATAGGTGCCAAACTGATTTCAGAAAGGGCCAAGAGGGTGCAGGTTTCCTTTGTAACCACCAACTCCAGCAGGTGATTTCACTGATGAACATCACTTTGAGCAGATGGGAAGAGTTCATCAGTGAAATCACCTGGTGGAGTTGGTGGTTACAAAGAAAACCTGCACCCTCTTGGCCCTTTCTGGAATCAGTTTGACACCTGTGGTTTAGAGGAAGGATACAAAAAGCTATCTCAGCAATTTCAGCTGTCAGTTTCCACTGTGAGGAACATAGAGAGGAAATGGAAGACTGCAGGCACAGTACTAGTTAAGGCCCGGAGTGGCAGGCCAAGAAAAATCTCAGATAAGCTGAAGCGAAGGATGGTGAGAACAGTTATAGTCAACCCACAGACCTGCTCCAAAGACCTACAACATGATCTTGCTACAGATAGTGTCTCTGTGAATTGTTCAACTATACAGCGCACTTTGCACAAAGAGATGCTGTATGATGCTGTAATGTAGAGGAAGCCTTTTCTGCGTACATGCCACAAACAGGGTCGCTTGAGCACATTTGGACAAGCGAGCCTCATTTTGGAATAAGGTGCTGTGGACTGATGAAAGTAAAATTGAGTTATTTGGACATAACAAGGGGCCGTATGCATGGCTGAAAAATAACACAGCATTCCAAGAAAAACACTTGCTACCTACAGTAAAATTTGGAGGTGGTTCCATCATGCTGTGGGGCTGTGTGGCCAGTGCAGGTACTGGAAATCTTGTTCAAGTTGAGGGTCACATGGATTCCAGTCAATATCAGCAGATTCTTGAGAACATTGTTCAAGAATCAGTGACAAAGTTGAAGTTGCGCCGGGGCTGGATCTTTCATCAAGACAACTACTACTAAGTCATTCATGCAGAGGAACAAGTACAACATTCTGGAATGGCCATCTCAGTCCCCAGACCTGAATATTATTGAAAATCTGTGGTGTGATTTTAAGCGAGCTGTCCATGCTTGGAAACCAACAAACCTGAGATGTTTTGTAAAGAAGAATGGTCCAAAATACCTTCAACCAGAATCCAGACTCTCATTGGAAGCTATAGGAAGCATTTAGAGGCTGTTATTTCTGCAAAAGGAGGATCTATTAAATATTGATATATTGTTTCTGTTGGGGTGCCCAAATTTATGGAACCTGCCTAATTGTATTTAAAGAATTATTGAACACTTTCTGTAAATCCTATAAACTTCATTTCACTATATCGCTATGTTTGTCTGCTATATGATATATTTAACTGAAACTGCTGATCTAAACAATCAATGATTTATACATGAAAATCATTTATCAATTATCAGGGGTGCACAAACCTTTGCATACAACTGTATGTCTTGGACATTATTCACTTCAATCATTAATCTGTTTTGCCCCACTGGCAACAATTGTTGCCGAAGTGTATTACTGTCTTTTTCTACTCACAATCAAAATCTCAAAGAGGGACTCAACTGCTAAAACTATGAAAAACATGACAAGTAATGCACCCAAGTAAAAAAGCTGTTTTTTTAGTAGAACAAAAACCTGAAATTATGGAATGAAACTCAAGAATATTCATACATCTGTTCTATATTATCAGGCACAAGCTTTATTCAAAATTGTCATCGTTAATTACATATTCTATGGTTTTCATTTTTTTTTAAATCATTTATCAGGTTTCCTTAACAAATTAAGTTTTATTCAGGACTCTCAAATTTTAGTCAATATTCTCTGGTTGCCATTCAGTATCATCTGCTTTCTAATTCCTTCCAGTTATGTGTCATGTTCTGTTGTAATGTAATTCTAACGCATTTTGTTTTTGTTTTAAAGATAAGGGTTTAAAGAAGATTTCCAAGGCACAGCAATACAAACTGGAATTCTGTGCTTTATGCCATCTAGGTAACAGCACCTGTGGGCATGAAGACAGAAAGGGCTATAGTGATCTGACATTTGACCCCAGTGACCTTGACCTTCACCCAAACAAGTCAAACTCTAGCTGACCTTACAAGGCATTTCTGTAATTTACTGAAGAGCATGCCACATTTGGTCCAAACCTGGTAAGTAAATTCCTTGACCTTTGCCAAAATTAACTATCTCAGGGCAATTTTGGGGTCAGCAATTATTGACATAACTAGATTGGTAGAAATCAGCAAAAGGACCTCGGAGGAGTAGGCCAACAAACAGGCAGACATGACTTTGTCCCCTATGATTGACCTTTGGCAAATCTGACTGTGGTGGGCAATTCTGTAACCCATTTACATAGGTGTGGTAGGTCTGATGCAAAATGATAAATTTTGATCTCAGTGACCTTGACCACAATGATTGACATTTAGTACATATCATTTTTCCTGTGTAATTCCAGAGCGCACCTAGATTGATGGGCACTTTGATGAAACATCAAAATTTTGACGCTTGACCCTAATAACCTTGACTGCTGCCCAAACAAACCCTTATAGGGCAATTCTGGGAATGACCATCATCCACATACCAGGTTTAGTGAAAATCAGCCAATGACCCTGGAAGTAGAAGGGGAACAAATTGACAGACAAACATTGCTCAAATTAGTGATAGTACCTCAAGTCCTCACTTCCTCATACATGTACTAAACAATCCTTACATACTTCTCTGGTGCTCCTTTCATCCTCATGCATGGGGAACCTTCTACACCAAAACCATGCACACTACACACTCCCCCACCATGCCGGCCCCACTCATATTGTAGCACATTGGTGCCTATGTCAACACATGTCCACTGTTGTTCACATGTATTATATTTACCTAATATCCTGACCATACATAAGTACATTGCATCTTACCAATATGTGGTCAGGATATTGGGTATACCTGATAGGTGACAATGTGCTAGAATATGAGTGGGACCGGGGAGGTGGCTGAATGGGTAATGCGGAAGGTTCCTGGTTCAAACCCTTCCACTGCCACATTTCAACATTTTATGTGGAACTGCGTTGGGGGGGGCACCCGGCGGAAATATCGTGGCAGGATCAACATGCAGGGCAACCTTGGCTCTGCTGTGGTAAAGTGCACACAAGAGGGCAGCCAAGGGACGTACCCACTTTTGTGCTATAATATATGTGGATATTATACATGTTAGTGACTTAATCCACACCATTGTTATGCAGATATGTTGTCCATGTATTTCATTGTTACTCGATTAATGAGTAATTGTGGATCTATGTCACCCATACCATTATTAGTTATCTGTCAGTGTCACCTAGAACAGGGGTGGGCAACAAGGGCTGAGACACTACAGGTATTTCTTGCTAACAATCACCCCAGCAGGTGGGTTGCTTATGAGTTTCTCCCCTGAACATAAACACTTGATCAGCAATGAAATCACCTGCTGAGGTGATTGGTAGCAAGGAAAACCTGCAGTGTCTTGGCCCTTCATGGCACATGATTGCCCACCCTGACCTAAAATGTCAGTAGATCAGTCAGCTACACCCACATATGTAATATATCAGATATATATGTGCTCATATACTTAGTACATGTAATTCAGCTTTTCTTGTGGAACTGACTGGGGTCTACTATATATTTATTGGTGGTATGACACATCATTTGGCATACTATCCGTAGATCCACCATATATCACTTCTAGCTTTTATTGCCATGTAGTTATGTGTTCATGTTTGAGTATAGTTACTATGTGTATCATGATTGTGGTATTTAACATCTATTCATACATGTTATGGGTCACCCTGTTGTCACTAGTGTGTGTGTAATCATTGGTCATATCCCATTCAGTGTATGACTGCAGCTGACGTGCTAAGTGTGTCATGCTAACACCATTACAGCATTCTATGCTTCACATGATAGAATGCTGTAATGACATTTATTGGTGACCCCAACATCACATGAATCCTCATATGCGGTGTATATGTGTATCATCCAACCTACTCCCACCGCAGTTTGTGTTGGCAGTACGCGATGTACATCCGGCTGTTGGTGGGTGATGGGGCCACATTGACATGGTGGTGTATGTGTAGCGCTATGATGTCACTCCATGAGGGGGCCACAGCACGTGGGTTGGGGTGGGTGTGGAGGGTGATGGGCGGATACAGTGGAGGGTGGCAGATACGTAGTGGTGATGGTTATAGGTAGAGGAGATTTTAAGTCAAAATATATAGAACAATGTATAGAACACTGCCATCTGTTGGATGGGAGTGTGAATACCAACTGCCACACATTCTCTATACGTGCTAAATCACACTTAACAAACAGAATTTTCAGTTTTCAAATTGCCTTTTTTTTACAAATGAAAAAAAAGACATATTTACAAATACAGATTATTTATAAAAAAAAAAACACACACACGTTACAGTAACTTGTGTGTTGATTTTTTACGAATAAATAAACAGCCAACCAGTGATGAGGAGGCTCATTTTTCCATAATGCCTTTTGGCATCTGTGTGTTTAAATGCTCCCATCTTCAGAATTGGTGCATTAATTTACAACCCCAATTCCAATGAAGTTGGGACGTTGTGTAAAATGTAAATAAAAACAGAATACAATAATTTGCAAATCCTCTTCAACCTATATTCAACTGAATACACCACAAAGACCATATATTTAATGTTCAACTGATAAACTTTATTGTTTTTGTGCAAATATTTGCTCATTTTGAAATGGATGCCTGCAACACAGTTCAAAAAAGCTGGGACAGTGGTATGTTTACCACTGTGTTACATCACCTTTCCTTCTAACAACACTCAATAAGTGTTTGGGAACTGAGGACACTAACTGTGAATTGGGGTTGTAAAACAAAAAAATATCTGTGATATTTTCACTTTGTAAAAATGACAGCTAACGTTAATATCAATAAACTGTCCGGAATTAGTTTGATTTTTAAATCAAACCATAAGTCAAACCTGCTTTGCTTTTATGCCTTTTGCCACACATCTGGGGCAGTGTATGTTGAATGTAAATCACTCTTCCTTACAGCAGTGGGCAGGGCATACAAAGACAGAAGCTCTGACTGACTGTTTGTGTTGGGTTTGTGATTGCCTTTGATTCTACTCAGAAGTGTCGGCGGTGCTTAAGCTCAAACCTGGCTTGTCAGCAGCTGATAGCATACCGGAGTAAATACTAAAAATTAGCTTTAGCTTCTGCTTTTTTTTTCAGTTTATCGGTTTATCGTCAAAAAAAGTTAACTTTTCACTTAGCGAATTAGCGGTTATTGAAGCTAACTTTTAGCTGTGCCCACCACTGTTTAAAATATAGATGATTTTCCACCCCCTGCTGGATTGGCATGTGAGTCCAGAATGTAAATATCAATGTCCATTGTTCAGTGTCATTAGCTAATAATATGTCGCTTCTCTAAAAATCTTAGTCCTACCAAAATTTGGTTTTGGCACCATTCATCTTTGATCCAAATGGGCAAATGTCAGCTCTCCCCAGTTTGTGCATGATTAAAATTACATGCACAAACAGAGATGGTGGCAGAAGAGATTAAAACGCTACACATTTCACTCATGGTGTCAACATAACACTTAACTCACTCATGGTAACAGCAACATAACACTTATCTAAACTGACTAAACTAATTAAACCAGCAAAACACAATAACAACATTTAAAACCCCAAATTCCCATGGTGCATTGCAGCACAACATCCATTGTTTATTGGTTAGGCAAACTTGCTAATTTCTCCCAAAATATTTGTCCTATCAACTTTCCGTTTTCGCGTTCATCCTTGACCCAAGATACATAAGCACACCAAACGCCAAATGTCAGCTCTCCCGTTTTTGCATGATCGAAGGCAAACACACGCACATATGCACACAAGGCCATTTGGCTATTATAATATAGATTTGATTTGATGTAAGATGTGCTTTCAGGCAGGCGCTGTTGGGTGGATGGCTGTATCAACAAATTGAGCCAGTAAAAAAAGAAAAAAATGCATGGGCATACTCACACAAAGCAAAAATAAAAAAACAGCATGCACACTTCAAAATGGTCACAGAAGTCATCATTTGCAATAAAAGTCATTATCAAAGACAATGATAGGCAAGCAGTGACGTAACACAAACACAACTGAAACGCAGGACTGGCACATTCATTTTTTCCATCACTGAAGAAGAATTGAAGTCTGTTTTCAAAGTCATGGCTGAATATTTAGATAACTTTGAATGTACAGATGAGCTACTTAATTGAAGTGAACTGGCTGCCAGCAGGGGTGCAGAATATCCTGATACACACTATCAGTTTGCTCATAGTTAATGAATAACGTGACCTTGTGTGATGACATCATCATATTGACACTGGTGTAGGTGATAAAAACACACTGTAAAGTATTATTTGTAATTTACTAGGTTTGAATTTTTATTATCTTGTTTTTTTTCCAAAGGTAATTTTTCACAGCCTGTACATTAGGATTTGGCACAAGTTATATTTATTTTATTTGTTTTTTTTGTTTGTTTTTTTATCGGATGCCCTTTCTTACACAACTCCAGTTATACACAGACAAACACAAGTTTTGATGTTCCCAAGGAGTCTGTATTTTAGAGACAGCTGGCCCGTTCCTCACCCCACCTCGTGTGAGCCTGTCACAGGTCAAACAGTCCTGTTCTGTCAGCATGCAGACATGATTGTGTGATGTGGAGTGCATCACTGTTAATGTTCAGGTGGCAGTTATGTCATTTTTTTTGTACTTCCCTTCTTATACTGACAGAGTACGTCAGCACCAAGTGTTAAAACAGGGAACCAGACAAGTAGTGCAGCGGATAAGAGAATATTTAGAGGGGAATCCTGCAAATGGTGATAAAAGCATCAAATTCGGCAGAAATACTCCTCAGACAATACTCTTTTGAAAAAACCGATTGGCCACTTGAATTTTCGATCGGTGGTCAGGTAGGGGTCAATTACAGAATTACACAGAGGTCAAAATTAAAAGATGCTCCAATCATATTGAAAAATATTCCACATCATTTGTCTAATCATAAAGATTCCAAAAAGGTATAGTTTGGACTATCTCTGACTGAATTCTATGGAGTTACGGGATAAAAACAGCAAGAATGGTGACAAAGGTCAGTTTCATTTTGTACAGGGGTGAAAAGTTAAAGTTGCTCCAATTTTGGTAAAAAGTGATGCAAATTACTAGTTGAGTTAACACGGTTTTAAAAAGGAATAGTTTGGACCATGTATCATCCTCACTTATCACATTACGGGGTAACATATGTCACATGTCATAGAATCCAATAGACGTAGACCTTGTTTGACCTTTACTTTGGAGACCAAACATTCAACACTGTCAACACTGTTCCATTTATTAATCCTATTAGCTCAACCAAAAATATTTTTTTATGCTTTTCGTCACGTTAATAAGAGACTGCTGTATGATACCCTGAAAACTTGCTAAAACAATTATAACAAATAATCCGTGTCTGTTACGTTTAATCTGCGTGGAATTTAATAAACACAAACTGAATTTCAGACATATTATATGTACATATTAGTCTCGAACAAAGAGGACAAACAGTGTTGTAAAGAACAATAATCAAGACGTTAAAGAGCAAACTTCACTTTCCTCCAGAATGACATAATCAGGAAGCGATTGTAGCTCACAGCAGCTCACATTGAAAATAACGGAGAGACAGCCTGTGATTCTCACATGTTTACATAAAGCACATGCAATAACAACGTCTATAAACCCAGAGAATATATTCATGAGTTTTAGGCACAATATAAAAATAGTTTTATGTTGCGATGTTAATGGTGTTGTCTGTGTGCAACGGTTAAAGTGCAGCGTGATCAGAGCGTCTCAATGCAGTTCTCAATGTTACTGAGATCTCGCAGCGCAGCGACCTCTCTGAAGTTTTGCGGGATTTGAAACGTCAATAGGGCGACCAGCATTTATGTGTCAAGACAATATTGAGTGCACGTTTTACAATATAATAAAACGTGTGCACAATATAATAAAACATGCACACATCATAAAACGTGCGCACAACATCATAAAACGTGCACACAATATAATAAAATGAGCGCACATTCTCTCCACATGCAAAACATTTTGCGATGACACTTCCAGGGCTCCGTAAAAATGCATGTTTTTACAAATAAAAAATGGAATATTTTACAAAAGCACATTTATCTGAACACCAACACACGACACACATCACATTAACATGTTCGTTTACATAATGAATGACTGAACCAATCAGTGTTTAGCAGAGGCACATTTTACCCAGAAACCTTTGCGATCTGTCTGTGTTTGTTACAAAACTTCAGAATTGGTGCATTATTCAACATTAAAAGATATATGTTATATTTTAACTTTGTACAAATGACAGAATTGACATTAATGGAGTTATTCTATCAGTATTAATGTTATTTATAAATCAAAACCTTAAGTCAGTACTGCTTTATTTTCCAAGACCTCAGCCTGACCAGAGTATTGTGATTGGGTAGAGAGTTGGGCTTACTGGCTGCGCTCAGCTTGCTTCTGTGCTGGAAGCCATGTAGTAAACAAGAGCTTCCAGCTGGGGGCAAGATGTTCAAAGACATAAGTGCGGGCTCATTGTTTGGGTCTGTTGTCGCTTTTGATGCTACCAGAAGCGATCGTGGTGTTAAAACTCAAATTCAATTTATTAGTAGTTGCAAATGTACCAGAGACAATACTGGAATTTATCAGTTATCTGTAACTTCTGATACATTTTTGGATGGTTTACCATTTTATCTTTATCAAAGATAACTTTTCAGTTATCTGATTATCTGTTATCAAAGTTAATTTTTTGTTAATCTGTGCCCACCACTCAGTTCTCCGTCTGGAACAGAGACACCATGCGCTGGATGACGTGCAAATAAATATTTACGTGTAACACTTCAGGGGAAAAAAGCATGGACTTATGGACAAGTGCGGCCTATTTATGTACAATTTATTTTTCCTTTTTAAAATTGGTGGGTGCGGCTAATATTCAGGTACGCTCTATAGTCCAGAAATTATGGTACTTTAAGATGTTTTAAGCCATGTTTTATGCATAAATAGGGATTAGGGGTGTGTTCAGTTTAAATGACAGCTGCTGAGCCTCGCACCTCCAACTCTGACAGCGCTGGCAGCTCAGAGGCTACTCAGTGCGGTCAGCTGTTGTGGAGGGCTGTGTCTGTCATTTTGAGCATTTTATTACAAACATCTGGACTAATATGGCTTGTTATGTGGTGAAACGTCCTAATGGACATATCAACTGCAATATTTGCGCTGAGTGAAATTATTGTCTTATTTAATGTTGTATGTTAACAGCATGAGCCCTTTTATGATGGGCGACAGAAGTTTTGAGCCTGACCTACAAAAGGTAATCTGTGGTTCTCCATTTTTTGCATTCTGAGAAACCAACATTTCTCAAGAATGTGTGAAGTTTTGACTCACTGGGTGCAATGTTGAGAAATGTTGATTTCTCAGAATGCAAAAGATGGTAAACCATGCCCTTTTCTGGGTGAGGCTTAAATCTTCTCAATCGTCCCTCATAGCATCTATCGGTAGTATGATCAGTTAGGTGCCAACTAATGCCCACACTAAAGCTAACCATTATGAGAACCACCACACAATCCCTAACATATGATTAAACAAGAGCAATCAGAGGTTTCTGACATCCGCCTCACCTCCAAATTTCAGTGGAGTCTTGCATGGCCTAATATCTATCTGTGGTGTAAATTTGATGAGAATCTGTGAAGCAGTTTTGACACAATCCTTCAAACCTTATATAAGGTGAAATCATGATCCAGAATTGAGATCCAGATCCAGATCATCTCCCAAATTCAGTGGAATCTTCCATGCCCTAATATCTATCTGTGGTGCAAATTTGGTGAGAACCTGTGAAGCAGTTTTGACGTAATCCTTCAAAGCTTATATAAGGTGAAATCGTGATCCAGAATTGAGATCCAGATCCAGATCATCTCCCAAATTCAGTGTATTCTTCCATGCCCTAATATCTATCTGTGGTGCAAATTTGGTGAGAATCTGTGAAGCAGTTTTGACACAATCCTTCAAAGCCTATATAAGGTAAAATCGTGATCCAGAATCGAGATCCAGATCAGGATCATCTCCCAAATTCGGTGGAGTATTCCATGCTCTAATATCTATCTGTGGTGCAAATTTGGTGAGAACCTGTGAAGCAGTTTTGACGTAATCCTTCAAAGTCTATATAAAGTGAAATCTTGAGCCACAATCGAGATCCAGATCTGGATCATCTGCCAAATTCAGTGGAGTCTTCCATACCCTAATATCTATCTGTGGTGCAAATTTGGTGAGAATCTGTGAAGCAGTTTTGACGTTAATCCTTCAAAGCCTATATAAAGTGAAATTTTGATCCAGAATCTGGATCTGGATCACTTCCAAAATTCAGTGGAGTCTTCCATGCTCTAATATCTATCTGTGGTGCAAATTTGGTGAGAACCTATAAAGCAATTTTGACACAATCCTTCAAAGCCTATATAAGGTGAAATCATGATCCAGAATCCAGATCCAGATCCGGATCATCTCCCAAATTCAGTGGAGTCTTCCATGCCCTAATATCTATCTGTGGTGCAAATTTGGTGAGAACCTGTGAAGCAGTTTTGACGTAATCCTTCATAGCCTATATAAAGTGAAATCTTGAGCCACAATCCAGATCCAGATCTGGATCCCTCCAAAATTTAATGGAGTCTTCCATGGATATAATGTACAATGACAATAAAGGCTCTATTCTATATGTATATGTCTTCCATGGCTTAATATGTATCTATGGTGAAACATCAGTATGTCTGGTATTTATATTTGCAAATTGTTGTTTTTTCTTTTTTCTTTCACATTTGATACTCTGTGTGCTTCTTACCCTGTGTGCTGCTATACAATGCTGCTGGAACTTCAGTTTCCCTAAGGGAGTCTTTCCAAGGGATTAATATCAAATCAAAATCAAATCAATTTTATTTATATAGCGCCAAATCACAACAAACAGTTGCCCCAAGGCACTTTATATTGTAAGGCAAAGCCATACAATAATTACGGAAAAATCCCAACGGTCAAAACGACCCCCTGTGAGCAAGCACTTGGCGACAGTGGGAAGGAAAAACTCCCTTTTAACAGGAAGAAACCTTTCTCACAGTATTACTAGAGGTCAGGGTAATGCCATCCAGAGTAAGGATCTGGTTAGACACCATGTTTCTAAGATTTGTGGGGCCAAGTACAATAACTTCAGTTTTATCTGAGTTTAAAAGCAGGAAATTAGAGGTCATCCATGTCTTTATGTCTGTAAGACAATCCTGCAGTTTAGCTAATTGGTGTGTGTCCTCTGGCTTCATGGATAGATAAAGCTGGGTATCATCTGCGTAACAATGAAAATTTAAGCAATGCTGTCTAATAATACTGCCTAAGGGAAGCATGTATAAAGTGAATAAAATTGGTCCTAGCACAGAACCTTGTGGAACTACATAATTAACCTTAGTCTGTGAAGAAGATTCCCCATTTACATGAACAAATTGTAATCTATTAGATAAATATGATTCAAACCACCGCAGCGCAGTGCCTTTAATACCTACGGCATGCTCTAATCTCTGTAATAAAATTTTATGGTCAACAGTATCAAAAGCAGCACTGAGGTCTAACAGAACAAGCACAGAGATGAGTCCACTGTCTGAGGCCATAAAAAGATCATTTGTAACCTTCACTAATGCTGGTTCTGTACTATGATGAATTCTGAAACCTGACTGAAACTCTTCAAATAGACCATTCCTCTGCTGATGATCAGTTAGCTGTTTTACAACTACCCTTTCAAGAATTTTTGAGAGAAAAGGAAGGTTGGAGATTGGCCTATAATTAGCTAAGATAGCTGGGTCAAGTGATGGCTTTTTAAGTAATGGTTTAATTACTGCCACCTTAAAAGCCTGTGGTACATAGCCAACTAACAAAGATAGATTAATCATATTTAAGATCAAAGCATTAATTAATGGCAGCCTGGTAGGAATCGGGTCTAATAGACATGTTGATGGTTTGGAGGAAGTAACTAATGAAAATAACTCAGACAGAACAATCGGTGAGAAAGAGTCTAACCAAACACCGGCATCACTGAAAGCAGCCAAAGAGAACGATATGTCTTTGGGATGTTATGAGTAATTTTTTCTCTAATAGTTAAAATTTTATTAGCAAAGAAAGTCATGAAGTAATTACTAGTTAAAGTTAAAGGAATACTCAGCTCAACAGAGCTCTGACTCTTTGTCAGCCTGTGCTGAAAAGAAACCTGGGGTTGTTCTTATTTTCTTCAATTAGTGATGAGTAGTAAGATGTCCTAGCTTTACGGAGGGCTTTTTTATAGAGCAACAGACTCTTTTTCCAGGCTAAGTGAAGATCTTCTAAATTAGTGAGACGCCATTTCCTCTCCAACTTACGGGTTATCTGCTTTAAGCTGCGAGTTTGTGAGTTATACCACGGAGTCAGGCACTTCTGATTTAAGGCTCTCTTTTTCAGAGGAGCTACAGCATCCAAAGTTGTCCTCAATGAGGATATAAAACTATTGACGAGATAATCTATCTCACTCACAGAGTTTAGGTAGCTACTCTGCCCTGTGTTGGTATATGGCATTGGAGAACATAAAGAAGGAATCATATCCTTAAACCTAGTTACAGCGCTTTCCGAAAGACTTCTACTGTAATGAAACTTATTCCCCACTGAGTAAATGTAAATGTTATTAAGAAATGATGAGACAGAAGGGGGTTTTCAGGGAATACTGTTAAGTCTTCAATTTCCATACCATAAGTCAGAACAAGATCTAAGGTATGATTAAAGTGGTGGGTGGACTCATTTACATTTTGAGCAAAGCCAATTGAGTCTAATAATAGATTAAATGCAGTGCTGAGGCTGTCATTCTCAGCATCTGTGTGGATGTTAAAATCGCCCACTATAATTATCTTATCTGAGCTAAGCACTAAGTCAGACAAAAGGTACGAAAATTCACAGAGAAACTCACAGTAACGACCAGGAGGACGATAGATAATAACAAATAAAACTGGTTTTGGGACTTCCAATTTGGATGGACAAGACTAAGAGTCAAGCTTTCAAATGAATTAAAGCTCTGTCTGGGTTTTTGATTAATTAATAAGCTGGAGTGGAAGATTGCTGCTAATCCTCCGCCTCGGCCCGTGCTACGAGGGTTCTGGCAGTTAGTGTGACTCGGGGGTGTTGACTCATTTAAACTAACATATTCATCCTGCTGTAACCAGGTTTCTGTAAGGCAGAATAAATCAATATGTTGATCCATTATTATATCATTTACTAACAGGGACTTAGAAGAGAGAGATCTAATGTTTAATAGACCACATTTAACTGTTTTAGTCTGTGGTGCAGTTGAAGGTGCTATATTATTTTTTCTTTTGAATTTTTATGCTTAAATAGATTTTTACTGGTTGTTGGTGGTCTGGGAGCAGGCACCGTCTCTACGGGGATGGGGTAATGAGGGGATGGCAGGGGGAGAGAAGCTGCAGAGAGGTGTGTAAGTCTACAACTCTGCTTCCTGGTCCCAACCCTGGATAGTCACGGTTTGGAGGATTTAATAAAACTGGCCAGATTTCTAGAAATGAGAGCTGCTCCATCCAAAGTGGGATGGATGCCGTCTCTCCTAACAAGACCAGGTTTTCCCCAGAAGCTTTGCCAATTATCTATGAAGCCCACCTCATTTTTTGGACACCACTCAGACAGCCAGCAATTCAGGGAGAACATGCGGCTGAACATGTCACTCCTGGTCCGATTGGGGAGGGGCCCAGAGAAACCTACAGAGTCCGACATTGTTTTTGCAAAGTTACACACCAATGTTAATTTTAGTGACCTCCGATTGGCGTAACCGGGTGTCATTACTGCCGACGTGAATTACAATCTTACCAAATTTATGCTTAGCCTTAGCCAGCAGTTTCAAATTTCCTTCAATGTCGCCTGCTCTGGCCCCTGGAAGACAATTGACTATGGTTGCTGGTGTTGCTAACTTCACATTTCTCAAAACAGAGTTGCCAATAACCAGAGTTTGTTCCTCGGCGGGTGTGTCGCCGAGTGGGGAAAAACGGTTAGAAATGTGAACGGGTTGGCGGTGTACACGGGGCTTCTGTTTAGGACTACGCTTCCTCCTCACAGTCACCCAGCCGGCCTGCTTTCCTGGCTGCTCGGGATCCGCTGGAGGGGAACTAACGGCGGCTAAGCTACCTTGGTCCGCACCGACTACAAGGGCCTGGCTAGCTGTAGGATTTTCCAAGGTGCGGAGCCGAGTCTCCAATTCGCCCAGCCTGGCCTCCAAAGCTACGAATAAGCTACACTTATTACAAGTACCATTACTGCTAAAGGAGGCCAAGGAATAACTAAACATTTCACACCCAGAGCAGAAAGTGCGGGAGAGACAGGAGAAGCCGCCATGCTAAACCGGCTAAGAGCTAGTAGCTGCGCTAAGCTAGCGGATTCCTAAAAACACACAAAGTGAATAATGTGTAAATAATTTAGAGGTGATTCAGCAGAGGGAGTGCTTTAGTTAAGGCACGTGAAGATTACACTGTGAAACAAATCGTTATCTAGTTAACTAGATCAATCTAACTGCGCAGATTAAACAGCTAACAGATACAGCAAAACACCGCTGTGCTCCGGAACAGGAAGTGATACAATACCGCAGTGACAGCCAACCACCAGTAGAGGCAGTCAAACAAGACTCCCACTCCCAAACAGGATCAAAGCAGTCAGAATCAAATGAATCAAGAGTAATAAAGTTCTATCTAATCAAATACTGGTCCAGAATCGAACTGGTAACATCTCTGCAGACCCCTTACACCCTGACATACACTGTTTAAACTCCTCCCCTCTGGTTGACGTTACAGATCTCTGTATGTCAAAACAGCGAGACCCAGGAGCAGTTTCTTGCCACAGGCCATCACACTGATGAACAATTTAACCTGCCAAATAACTCACTAATTTTACTCTAATTCTAATTCACACCTCATGTACCACTTCAATCTGTTTGTCTGTTCTCTTTTGCACACTTTTGTTGCACATTTTATTCCACTTTTTTTTATTGTGAATTATTTGGTATTTAGTGCATATTTATACGTTGGTACAGAGAGAGTACAGTTCAAACTGGAGACAAATTTCTTGTATTATTGCAGATACTTGGTGAATAAAGGCTATTCTGATTCTGAAACATGGGAACCTGCGCTAGTTCAGAGGGAAACAGACATGAGGTACAACAAAGAAGTAAATCAAATTCTTTGCTTCTGTTTTATTCTTCTTCTCCTCTTGTTATCTTTCCCTTTCCAACATGATGAAAGGAAAATAAATCTCACTGCAAAGAGTTCTATAGGCTCGGGTGATGATGAAATTACTGTTCAATACAAAAAAAGTGTCTTGTGGCAGTTGGAACATTTACAATATGCTTCTGTGAAACGTCTACTTGTTAAAGATTACCTGCTGAGTGTCACAGAGGGCTCAATCTTGCGCCCAGCGTACATAGCACTACCTGCTGTTCAATCCTTTCCTTCATCTTTTAAAAGCTCATGTTTGAATCCATGTGGGATCACTTCCCACATGGTCCTTTCATGTTCACCCTGTGTTTGGGTGGGTTTCCTCATGGCGGATGTGAACTTGTGACTTTAAAATAGACCGTATGTGTGCGTGAATGTGCTCGTCTTCTCTATATGTGGCCCTGCAGTTGACTGGCAGCCTGTCGAGGGTGTACTCCGCCTCTCACCCAACAACTGCTGGGATCATTTCCAGCTCCTTTGTCACTCTGAATTGGAAGAAGTGGGTATAGAAAATGTTTGAATGAATGTTGTTGGTAAAGGCTGTTCAGTAATTTCAATTTCAATTTATTTTCATTTATATAGCGCCAAATCACAACAGAGTTCCCTCAAGGCGCTTCATACAAGTAAGGTCTAACCTTACCAACCCCCAGAGCAACAGTGGTAAGGAAAAACTCCCTCTGAGGAAGAAACCTCAAGCAGACCAGACTCAAAGGGGTGACCTTCTGCTTGGGCCATGCTACGGACATAAATTACAGAACAATTCACAAAACAAATATACAGGAAATGCTGTTGGTGCACAGGACAGGAGGGACTCCAGCACAAATACAACACCCATCTGTGGATGGAGCTGCACCTTAAACAGAGAGAAAAAACAGAATCAGACATCAGAAAGACAAGAAATACAGTATAATTTGCCAGCATTAAACAACAAGAAAAACAGAAGAAATACTAAGGTGATCGCCAGCCACTAGCTCTAAGCTTCACTAAAAGACCCAGAATTTAGGTAAAGTTGAGGCAGCGGCACACTCTGTTTCCTAATAAAATGGCTTAAAAGAGTAAAAAGCATAAAACTAGCCATATGAAAGGGAAAATAAGTGCGTCTTAAGTCTGGACTTGAACGTCTTCACAGAATCTGACTGTTTTATTGACCCAGGGAGATCATTCCACAGAAGAGGGGTACGATAAGAGAAACCTCTCTGACCCGCAGACTTCTTATTCACCTTAGGGACACAAAGTAGTCCTGCACCCTGAGAACGCAAAACCCACGCCGGTACGTAAGATTTAATTAGGTCAGCTAAGTAGGGAGGTGCCAGTCCATGAACAATTTTATAGGCTAGTAGCAGAACCTTAAAATCTGATCTCAATGGGACAGGAAGCCAGTGAAGGGTTACCAAAAAGGGTGTAATGTGGTCAAACTTTCTGCTTCGTGTCTAAAGTCTGGCTGCAGCATTTTGAACCAATTGGCGAGCCCTAATGCTAGACTGTGTTAAACCAGAAAATAGAAAATTGCAATAGTCCAATCTAGAAGAGATAAACGCATGGAGTAATCACAAATGCACGCTGTTGCGGAGAAATGAGGTTTTGGCAGACGTTCCACAGATATCTCCAGAGAGACTAAAACAGGTCACTGATGTGAAGAAGACAAATTAGAAAAGAATATGAAGGTCTAAATTAAGAACGTGAGTGGCACAGATAGTGCTAAACACAGAGAAGACTGAATCACACAGCTGAACAATACACACACACACACACATCAAAGGACATGCACAATCTCTTGTCTCGAATCCACAAAATATTTATTGTTGTGCCCAAGTCCCTGATCTGAATAAAACTAATTAAAAATTATGCATAGTGTGCGATAGTCTTCAATATTTTATGATCATATCTTAAGAACTACTGGTTGTGCAGTTTTAATTGAGGCGTCAATTTCCATGACACAAGCTTCTACAAGATCTAATCGAACGCTTTGACAGAAATTGAATCATTACCATGGTAATGACCAAATACAACAAAAGTGACCTGCTACTAAGATGTCCTGAAACCACTGGGTATACAGCGCAGATTTTGGATTTAATTTATTCACATACCCCAAGTTTCTATTTTATGAAAATAAGCAGAATCACCTATTTATATTATAATACTAAACTGGACTGGACTGTAAACACAGATGCTGTGTATAAGAAAGGTCAGAGCCGACTGTACTTCCTCAGGAGGCTCAGATCTTTCAATGTCTGCAGAAATATGTCGCAGATGTTTTATCACTCGGTGGTCTCCAGCGTCATCTTTTACGATGTAGTGTGCTGGGGCAGCAGACTGAAGGCAGCTGACGTGAACAAACTCAACAAGCCCATCAGGAGCGTTAGCTCTGTCCTGGGGGTGGAGCTGGAGTCTGTGGTGGAGGTGTCAGAGAGAAGGATGCTGAGGAAGCTGCTCAGCATCAGGGACAACACCTCCCACCCCCTGCATGCTACACTGATGTCCTGTCAGAACACCTTCAGGCAAAGACTGAGGCCACTGAAGTGCTCCACAACACACCACAGGAGGTCCCTCCTACCTGTGGCAGTCAGACTGTATAACTCCTCCCCCTTCTGCAGGATGAATACATAATGATCAGAGCTTTTCAGTTATTCAGAGCTATGTGCAGTACTGTCAAATATCTTGTGCAAGTGTCTTCAGTCATTTTGCATAAACATGTTGGACTCATTGTTCTCACTGTAAAAGCTTACTGTTTTGGCACTCTGGCAAAACAATTTCCTTCCGGATTAATAAAGTTGTTATTTATTCTTATTTTGATCTTTAATCTAGACAACATGACAGAGATGACAGAAAGCAGATCTGAGCTGAATGAAGAATCCCAGCTCAACTCAGGCACAGCTGATCCTTTGATGATGAAGCAAACCTACTATGATGGAGCCTCCACTCAGCCAAACAGCTGGTCTCTCCTCACAGCACGTGGACACAAACAGCCAAGGGCTCCAACAGGTAAGTGCACTTGTAGCCTTTGACTGTTAATTTTTGTGATGGCAGCGCATGCTGATGTCATTACTGACAATCTGATTGGCCGTTCAGTTGTGTGTCAGCTTCAACATCTGTCAAAAATAGAGTTGTTGCCTATTTGCTGCATAGCGATACATTCTGCTGCAACTGAAATGTACTGCTGCAGAGCTACTGGAAAAAAATGCATTCATTTGAGTGGTGTATATCAGCTCTGTACACGTATCAGACATGCAACAAACACAGACCGAACCCACACATAGTATGTGGAAATCTGACCTAAGATGAGGAGTACTGTGAACTTTGACTTTGGCCATGTGGCGCGTTTCTCTGTGCACATAGGTGGCATGCCAGGACCCCAGATCAACCTGCGGCCTGTCCACCTTTGCTCACCTTGTGGAGGTAAGGGGTTGTTTTGGTTGTTTTATCCTCTATGATTCTTGCATTTCCAAGTTGTGGGATTAATAAAGGAATAGCTTGAATCTGTGGTGTTAAACAGGATAACACTAAATTAATTACTGCCTGTAATTTATGTGGGTTTTTAAAGTTCAACTGCTTCAAAGTAATGAAATATATAGTAAATCACTGAAAGCATAGGTCTGGATGACAGCAGAATACTTGAATGTCTCCTATTCCACGCCTGGACCACTCAGATTTGTTTATAATTACAAAAATAAAAAACTCAAAATATGAGAAAATCAGTGAATGCAGAAAGTTCCCTTATTTCACCTGTCAACACCTTTTTTTTTCTTTTTTTTTTTTCTTTTTTTTTTTGACCAAATGTGTTGGTACGTGTGATTCTTGGATGAGGCCTAGTAGACATGGGTCCTAATGTGCTGACATTCACAGCAGACACACATGGCCTTCCTACCTTCAGGACAGTAACATCTGGGCCCAGCCAGGCTGCTGAAGCAGGTGGCTCTGTTTTTGCAGGGCTGTGACAGGCAATGGTCCACCCACAGCTGGCAGCGCTCCCCTTCATAACCTGCAAATCGTACATTCCATTCTCAGATTTTTACTGATTACTGCTGAGAAATATGGCCAAACAGGCGAGAGACGTTCCATCTAACAGCTGTATTTCACCACTGATTGTGTCATCTTTCAACCTTGCAGAAAAACAAAGACGAGTGAGTGAGTGAGTGAGTGAGTGAGTGAGTGAGTGAGTGAGTGAGTGAGTGAGTGAGTGAGTGAGTGAGTGAGTGAGTGAGTGAGTGAGTGAGTGAGTGAGTGAGTGAGTGAGTGAGTGAGTCCATCCCAGCTACCTTGTGTAGAGGATAACTCAGAAACAATAAAAGTTAACATCTTGTAACTCTGCACATTAAAAAAAGCACATAATGAGGATGAACATTATTAGTTTGTGATGAATTTTGATGCACCACATCAATCCCAAAGGCAACTTTGCTTCGCTGGTGTAGTATGTGTCTAATCGTCCCTCATATTTGCATCCTCGGTGAAAAACATGATGCCCAGTACTTGGGCAAACGTCAGATGGAATATACAACAGAAAGGGATAGTTAAAACAAAATGAAAACAAAACGAAAGAATAGATAGAATGTGTGGCTGGGGATTGCACAAAGCCCCAACCTCCAGTCCAGTTTAATGAAAGAAATGCAGAAATGGCAAAACTTGCAGTTCCTTGAATGGCTGCTTGAGGTTGGCTGCAAAAGTGAGTCACTATCCATCAGTTTTAAAGCAGAAATAAACATGTTTACAACCTGGTACCAAAAAATTTTAAATAAAAACTGTTTCTATAGCTAGTTTCCCATTCATGACAACTGTACGAGGGAGATGGGAGGATTACAGTTTTGTTATTTTAAGTCATGAAATTATGAATAGTTGGGGATGGGGTTGCTATGAGTGACAGCTAGTGTGTCACACTCTCACGAGCGCCACTAGCTTAGCTTTTGACAAGCTAAAATTGGACCCTCTCGTTATGACTGAACAACTAGCCAGTTTCTGGGTATTCTGTGTTAGTACGTGCCCGTGGCCGACATGCTTGATGAATTCCTGCACAAAAAGTAGTTCCCAGATAATTGTGATATATTCCTGTGAATAATGAGTATATCTCATCTAAATCTATTCTATAATTTACCAGTAATAAAATTATGAAGATAACTGAAGTTTTAAAATATGTGGCCATAATAAATATTTAATAAACTTAACGTTTATGAGCAACTTTATACAATTATAGACTTTTGATGAGGTGTACCCGTGGTTATGCGGACCTGGTCAGGATGGGGTTCACCGAGGCCTAACTGCTTTATTATATGGTAAAGAAGAAAACTGGGAGTTTGTCAAACATACTAAAACTGAAAAATAAATCTCAAGTTTCAACTCTTTATTATTACTGTCATACTGCACCCACTGACATCCCATCGATCGACTGGGGATGCGTGTTAAGTCCATGATGAAGAGTCATCAGTGTTGTGTGGGCCGCCAGAAGAGGAGGTACTGCTGGCCCACCACCAGAGGGCGCCCTGCCTGAAGTGCGGGCTTCAGGCACGAGAGGGCGCTGCTGCCACGGACACAGCCGGGAGTGACAGCTGTTACTCATTACTTCCTGACAGCTGTCACTCATTCTTCATCACCTCACTCCATAAAACCCAGACGTCATCTCCACCTCATCGCCGAGATATCGTACTTCATTGAAGGTAATATCCTCAGCCGTTTTGTGTTACAATATATCTGTATATTGTGAGTGTTTGCAGGAGTACCGGTTCCTCTATCTGTGGAAGCTGAGTGAGTGCAGGACGGCACTCTTTTCCCCTGAGGAATCACTGCGGTACTCATCACATATTGAGTGAGAGGTGGAGGTGGCATTCCCACCGTTGTTGTTACTGGGTGTACACACACCCACACTTGACTGTCTTTGTTCTCGCCAGCAGTACCAGATCCGACAGTCGGAGACGGTGATCACCTGGGAATTCGGGACTTGGCGGCTCCAGTATTCACCAGGTTCGGTGGTGGCAGAAATCGTGTGGTTCCGGCCCTTCTCAGGACAGACGTCTTCTATCCTCGAGCCTGCCCACACGTCACCTTTGTAATTTGACTGTAATCATATTCTGAGATTGTCTGTATATTCGTTGTGCACATTTCACAACATTAAATTGTTACCTTTTGGCTCATCTATTGACCGTTCATTTGCGCCCCCTGTTGTGGGTCCGTGTCACTACACTTTCACAACAATCAGGCTTGTTTTCTTATAAAGCCATTCGCCTGTCTAGCTTCCACGGAAAATCGACCGAGTACTCCGTCAAGCATCTACCATAAGTTTCAAAGTTGGGCACATGTCCCTTTTCAGTGATGTACTTGTGAAACAGTTTGGCTGCTGACTGTGTATTTCTGCGGGTGTTCTTCGCATCTTTTTCGTGTAAAATTCATTTTAACTCAGCGTCGCGAACAGACGCAAACCTGTCTTCTGCCATTTTGTCAACAAACTGACAGCCAAAGCAGGCGTTGTATGCGTTATCTGATTCGTCGTTATCAATAGGTGTCGTTCGATTAGCTAGCACTACGCTGCACATGAGGTGTACTCATTTCGCATGCACGGTCTACTCGGCTCCACCAGCGGTCAACTCAGCATGTGGTACAGCTCAGAAAGTGGTGAATGGGCCAATCAGAAGTTGGCAAAATCCCATACCATATAATAACACCTGTTATTGCTCAAACACATTGTAAACATTGACACAATGGAGTTTGATGTGGAAGAGTTCAGAAAGATAAGACTGGAATGTTTTGATGACCATTTACAATTGGCGATGAAAGACTTGGTTGTTAACTTCATATTAATGTCAGAACAAGAAGCTGCACTGAAAGAGATCTAATGTGGGAAGAGACACATTTTGTGTGTTGTCGCTGCAATGAGAGCGGCACGCTGAGCAGGGTGGAGAAAGTAGTCTGGCTAGCTCAATCTGTGGGCGAGGTATCCCACAATGCCAAAATAGCAGAGATGTCGGTCGAGTGAGAGCGGCACTCTGAACAGGGTGGTAGTGTGTACCACTGAGCCAAGTCCAGAGCCCCACTAGCAGAGGTTGCTATAGCTGTTGTGAACCGACAGTGTCTGTCATTTCTGAGCATTTTATTACAAATATCTGTAATAATGTGGCTTTCTCTGTGGTAAATTACGTACACTAATGGACCATGTAAGAAGTCAGTGCTCCAGTATTTCCATTAAATGTCATTTTTAAAATACTAAAATACTATTTGTGTGTTAGCATCATTAGCGCTGTTAGCAGGTATGGGTAGCTTGTGACATTAGCTCCACTGTTACTCTGAGATAGGGGCATGTTCTGGCTTCATTCATCCCTCCCAGGTCAACTATGGGCTTGCCCATATGTCATCTCTTTGCCCATTTATGTTTTGAATATTTTTCCAGAGTCCACATGAAAAGGAATCATTGCAATAACAAGCAGCATACACAACATAATTGGAAAATAAAAGTGGAACTACAGAATAGACGTTACACACAGTCCAGTCTCATATTTTTTCATCTTCCCAACACGAAACGAGTCAAATTTTCATGACTGTTACTAACTCTACTCCTACGCCCAACCCTAACCTTAACCATAACCTAATCCTACTCCTTCCCCCCACCCTAACCATAACCACCCCCGACCCCCGCTTCACTTTTAATTTCATGCAGCCATCACGGAATGTATTAGAATGAATTTGTGCTGCCGTACAAAAATGAGGCACTTTTCGTCACAGTATCATGAACCAATAGATTAATGTATATTTCGTGCTGCTGAATCACGACTTGTGGTGAGACCGGGTTGGTTACACATGGCTGCAGATGGTACCAGATATTTACACTGGTACTATAAATTAGTAATGACTAACCCACTACACATAATGTTTAGACTCCTTTGAAACACCTGTGGTTTGAACATTGTTCTGGTGTCTGTTTGAAAATGCATCATATGATCTCCTGCTGCCTGCTGAATACTGGCACCTGCTGGACAGTTCAGATTGTGCATCCATATCAAAGCATGTACACGAGCATATACATTGCTTGTTTGTATTGGAACCAGGTAAAAATTGGGATTTTTTTTTCATTGTCATTTACTTTTGTGAAATTAATTCACAATTCTGCGATCGGGAGTTAGTTGTTGAATACAAGATGAAAGCAGCTGTTATCTAATATACAGAATCAAGCCAATAATGAGTTCTTCATCAGTTCTTTCAGCAGCTGTTCAATGCATCAACAAATATCACATTTGGATTTTTAGTGCAGCTGTGCAATTAAAAATGTCACATCAGTAAGTACAGATTGTGCCAGTGACTTTGGTGGAAAAAGAGGGAAGGAAACTGAATTTGAAGAATATCAGCCTGACTAGGAAAACTGGTTTGTGTAATGAATGATTTAGATCAATCACAGTTCTTTCATGTACAGGACCATTTGTGACGAGCTAAGACCCAGTGGGAATCCGAATGACCAGGCACACAGGTTATCTTCATGAAAAAAAAATGTAGTAAAACGTATAAAAAATAATCCATATGCCCTGAAAAATGTATGTATGCATGGACTAAACTGTGTGTGAGCTTGAGATACACACATTGGGCCTCAATCAACGTTGCGCACTTGTGGCGTAAATTTACGGTGTAAATTTGAAGTACACCAAAGTTGCCGTGACATGTATCAAGCAGTGCGCACCCACCCATTTCCGGTGTATGCCCGACATGACCTTGATAAATGCGGCGGGTGAAAACAATCGTAATTATAATGAACACGCCCATAAATATTCAGACTCTGCTTCAGACACACCCTCATTTTACGACATGGAAGCCAGGAAGACGGCAAAGAAAAAGAACTCCACCAATCACAAGGCGTGCCAATAGAGCGTCAAAAGCGGCCGTCGTATCAATTGTTTTGTAGTATAATCAAAAAAGTGTTACAGTGGTCCCTCGTTTATCGCGGGAGTTACGTTCTAAAAATAGCCAGCAATAAGCGAAGTCCGCGAAGTAGTCAGCGTTATTTTTTACAATTATTATAGACGTTTTAAAGCTGTAAAAACCCTGTAAAACCACTTTATATGCTTTTCTCAATCAGGCATGAACATTTTCTCACTTTTCTCTCGTGTGTAAACACTCTCAAAGTTCAAACCTTTGTAGAGAAATAAGACCAACCTGTTTTCAGGCCCAAACATTTGTTTGAGAAATAAAAATAGAACGTTTTCCTATAAATAATTATGATGGCTTTTAAAACTAACGAATTTAATTTTAACGATCAACCTACGAGGTTGGACACATAAGAAATTTTTAATAGTGACTGACCAGTATTTCACAGTTCCTCTGATCGCGCCTCTGCGTCCTGACGCTGCGCCTTTTTCCTCTGAGTCAAACCTGGCTGCAGGTGTCTTTTTCCGAGTGAAGGACACAGTTATGAGTAGTTGTTGGCGCTCTTTTTTCTTCTGGGCGAGAAGATTCTTATAAACAGACACGCAGAACACAGAACATTGTAAAAAAAAAGCATGCAAAATTGGACTAAAAAATCTGCGAAACTACGAGGCCGCGAAAGGTAAACCGCCTTATAGCGAGGGACCACTGTATTCTCTTTTGACGTCAATAATTCTTGACATGTGGATATTTGCTCGCTCAATTAATAAGACACGCCTAATTTTTCAAATTTCTTTATTTTTAAAATGTATTTCTTTATTTATTTTATTGTAACAAATGAATGGAGAAGACAAAACCTGACTGCAGCACGGGCGAAGGGAATGACAACACTACAGTTGTAATTATCAATTCCATTGTCTAAAACAATCACACCACATGAAGTTAAGCTCAGCACTGCTCTGGCTCCAGGCTCGAAGTCTGGAGAAAAAGGCGAGCAGCGCTTTCTTTGCGGTCAGCGCTGTAGCCACGGATCGTGCTCGAGACCAACAATCCCGCAAAAGCGGGATTTGTATTAATTATTATGTAGTATAATCAGGAAAGTGTTATTTATGTAACATATCCATTGATTTGTATAATGGCACTGTTTATCATGTTGATCATCTTCATTTTTATGTGGATTCCAGTGCTGGTTCATTTTGGTGTATAATTTACGCCACCTCTCGACCTGGTGTATGTTTTCAGCGCAGCGTACACCAACGACCACATTGATAAATGCCAAGTAGCGCAGCCATTTTGGCGTACACCCCATATACGAGGTCTGTCCATAAAGTATCGTACCTTTTTATTTTTTTCAAAAACTATATGGATTTCATTCATATGTTTTTACGTCAGACATGCTTGAACCCTCGTGCGCATGCGTGAGTTTTTCCACGCCTGTCGGTGACGTCATTCACCTGTGAGCACGCCTTGTGGAAGGAGTGGTCCCGCCCCCTCGTCGGATTTTCATTGTCTGGAAATGGCGGAATGAAAAGGACTTTTTTTCCATCAGAATTTTTTCAGAAGCTGTTAGAGACTGGCACCTGGAAACCATTCGAAAAATTTATCTGGCTTTCAGTGAAAATTTTACGGGCTTCACAGAGAATAAGGACTTTAACTACAGGTTTAAGGACCCCTTTAAAGGACGGTCGGTGCGCCGCGCTGCGAGCTGCGAAGATGCGGCACAAACCACTGGATCATTTCTAAGCTGATGGCTCTGTGGATACGAGACCGTCGTGTGCTCTTTCTCTGGTTATCACAAGAGCTGGACATCAGCCATTTTCCGGCAGATTTCACTTTTAACAAGAGATTTTGTCATGGAAAGCGGCGCGGAGGCTTCGCGCGTCACGACCGATTCGCTGATGAAGCGAGACAAAGGAACACCTCCGTTTCGGCGTGTTAGAGGACAAGTTGGGACATGTCCAGCTCTCCACAAGTTCTTTTATACTCACACGACTGGTAAGCACTGAAAGCCGAGATAGACATGTCCCAACTTGTCCTCTAACACTCCAAAACGGAGGTGTTCCTTTGTCTCGCTTCATCAGCGAATCGGTCGTGACGCGCGAAGCCTCCGCGCCGCTTTCCATGACAAAATCTCTTGTTAAAAGTGAAATCTGCCGGAAAATGGCTGATGTCCAGGTCTTGTGATAACCAGAGAAAGAGCATACGACGGTCTCGTATCCACAGAGCCATCAGCTTAGAAATGATCCAGTGGTTTCGTCGCAGCTCGCAGCGCGGCGCACCGACCGTCCTTTAAAGGGGTCCTTAAACCTGTAGTTAAAGTCCTTATTCTCTGTGAAGCCCGTAAATTTTCACTGAAAGCCAGATAAATTTTTCGAATGGTTTCCAGGTGCCAGTCTCTAACAGCTTCTGAAAAAATTCTGATGGAAAAAAAGTCCTTTTCATTCCGCCATTTCCAGACAATGAAAATCCGACGAGGGGGCGGGACCACTCCTTCCACAAGGCGTGCTCACAGGCGAATGACGTCACCGACAGGCGTGGAAAAACTCACGCATGCGCACGAGGGTTCAAGCATGTCTGATGTAAAAACATATGAATGAAATCCATATAGTTTTTGAAAAAAATAAAAAGGTACGATACTTTACGGACAGACCTCGTACGCTCAAATATTGCCGTACGCAACATTGATACATGAGGCCTATTCTCACCACACACCTTTCCTTTATGAAAACAAGTTCATGTGTGACAAAAGGCAAACCCGTGGTTTGTGCACATGCATTTTGCAGTTATACAGCTTCATCAAGAGGAATTTCTTAAAAAAAAGACTTGAAAGTTCAGTACAGTTTGCCAGAAGGAACATGGGAGATGCAAGCCAAAATTAGATCTGTTTTGTTGTATGAAAATCCTTTTCTGCTCCATTCCAGTATGAAGCTGTGAGCAGTGAGGCAAAATGCAAAATTTGCACAATGTGCGATTTCTTCAATCGCAGCCAATCTGGGTATCTTGGTGGCTTTCCTCACGAGTTTCCTTCTCACATAGTCACTCATTTTTTGACAACTTCCTCCTCCAGAGGAAGTTTACCGTAGAGGACCACACTGTGTGCATTTCTTGATAATGGATGTTAATAAAGTCCAACACAGATCAGTCACTTGGAAATGTTCATGTATCCATCTCCTGATGTGTCTCAAGAAAACTAGCTGTAATAATGATGATTTACTTGTTTTATGCTAAAGGGTACATTTACTTATCCAACCCAACATGTAATAAAATCATTGGCTTTTATTTTTTTAATTTATTTGTCTGTCAGTCTGTCTGTCTGTTAGCAAGATTACGTCAAAACTACTGCACAGATTTTGATGAAAATTTCACCACAGACAGATATTAGGCCAGGAAAACTCCATTAAATTTTGGAGGTGATCCGGATTCTGGATCAAGTTTCACTTTATATAGGCTTTGAAGGATTACTTTTAGCAGCATTACATCAAAACTACTTGATGGATTCTCACCAAATTTGCACCACAGATAGATATTAGGCCATAGAAGACTCCTCTGAAATTTAGAGGTGATCTGGATCCGGACTGGTGGATGTCAGAAATTGCTCTTGTTTTGGTTTTGATATTTTTATTGAATGTTGGTCATGTTGTAGAGATTTGTTTTCACTATCGTTACTGTGAATAATAATAATCTTGTTTGCTGGAGAGTTTGCTTTTGTATCACACAGGAGCTGATTAGATTTGAAGCCAGACGCAGTTCAAGGACTTTAATATTTTTGTCATATCTTGTTATGCACAATACCTCTGCCAAGGCCCAGAAAGCTTCTTTTTACCTATCTGCAAAGTAGTTGAAGTGCAGCTAGGCGACCCTGCTTTCACCCACATACAAATAATGTTAACATGGGAAATATTATATTAAAAATATTAATTAAAAATGAGCCTGTATCTGCATCAGATTTAAACTGTCACATTTAAACTATTTTGTAACTAAAACCTAATTGCTTTTCTAAGAGTACATCCTATTATCAAATATAAAAGGTGATCACGTAACCTCCTTGGCAAAGGTAAGGGCCCCTTCACATATAGTGCGAATTTGATCGATTTGCACATAAAGTGTGCATGAAGCAGGAATTGTGTGTAAAACGTGAAAAATCGTAGCTGTCTCATACATCTGTTGCTACAACTATTTGTGCACACCAGCGGCTGAAAGAGTGTGCGCTGTGCGAACCCATCGATCCCTCTCGTCACGTTTATTTGAAATGAGACAGTGCATATTAACGAACATAGTTACATGTAAATATCCCGGATTATAGCAGGATGCTAATTTCCATCCGTAGTCCCAGTAACATAGAAACAGACTAAGAACACACAACATACCAAAACAAATCAACCATGACAGAAAACAATTAAAACAAAATATACAGACAAATATTTACAAATTCAAAGTAGCAACAATTGATCGTTAATAAGCAGTTGACAGGTGGAGGAACCAAAAGAGTTTTATGGTGATGGGTGATTGAGGTGCAAAAGTACTGCATTAAAGTGACAAGTGCTATGTGCAAAGTGCTTCAGTGCCTGGTTGAATTGCGTATTACAGTACTGGGTTGTATTGCATGTTGCCCAGTACACTCATTTGCACATGCACAAGTGTAAATATTGCACAGGGTATCCTACACAAGTTTATTGTGTAAAGACTACTCTCGCGGCAAATGTCGGCCAAATTCCAGGTGACACGCACGAACACCTAACACCGCTTGCTTGGCACTTGGAAAATGTGTAGCCATTCATACTATTAACACGAAAACAGTCTGCAGACAATCACTGTCAAGCTGCATGTGAAATTTGTCTAAGTGCCCCCATGACTGTGAAGTTGCCGAGTGCACATGTAGCATGTCAGAGTGTTGCCTCCCCCCACAACACGTGTGCGTGTGTTTCGCATGCTCCCTCCACAACACGTGTGTGTGTGTTTCGCATGCTCCCCCAACACATCTGTGCGTGTGGTTCTCTCCCCCCCCCCCCCCCCCCACAGGCGAGGCATCTATCATCTCATCACAGACATCTTGGTCTGTGCGCTGACAGGACAGGGGGCGTGGCTGGCTGCCCACAGCTGTTGAGACATCTTCAGTTCTGGATATCACAACTGCAGCACACGTCCTGCGTTTTGACTGCAGCATACGTCCTGCATTTTGACTGACACACGCGTGTGTGTGTGCTTGTGTGGAAATACATAAAAACATAATCTGCTTTTGCGATGGGAGGAGAAACGGACCATCAGTGTGGACACGCAGCAGGCGATCTGAATGTCATGTCTAACAGGACACGTGTGTTGAGCCGTGAGAGCTGTGAGCGGCACACTGCAGTACCAGGACAAACCAACAGTGCCACAAATATGCCGCTTTCAGTCACGTATCAGCAGAAATATGCCATCTGGACAGTTATCACGGGGCTTTTTTTTTTTCTTTTTTTAGAAATTACGTTATTTCCTTGTTGATTTTAGCCATTTCACGCTCCTGTTACAAGACAGTGATTGTAGTGCAGTGGTAAAGTTTCCATCTGGTAATCAGAGCGTGTGGGTTTGAATCCTGTTGCTTGTTTTTTCTTTTTATTTAACCAGGGTTATTTAACTGTGGGCTTTTGTATTGTGTCCCCTTTTATGTATTATTTATATCAGTCCAGTGACAGTCACTAATTATATAGCTGTTTTTTATTTTATTTTCTTCCACATCAGCGACGTGTTCCTGCTCGAAAGACACCGTCGTGTGCATGAACCATCGCGCTGGAATCATGCACGCCTGCTCGTCGGAGCGATGTTTCATGGTTCGCTTATACGAGCCGTTTTGCCGTGAGTCGCCCTGAGTTGTACATATTTGCACTATGTGTGAAGGGGCCCTAAAGAAGGAGATAGCTAAAGGAGTTATTAATCTGTGCAAAATGCACAAAAATGAGTCATCACATTTAGCTCAGTTTGACACCACTGTCTGTAGTTTTTCTGTTTTCGTTTTGTCCTCTGCTCACACAGAGCAGAGGACATCGCATCAGCACCATACCCTAATGTAAAGTGACTGGCAAGCTGTGGTCACCTCAGATTTGCATCCTTAACAAGTGCCCTATCCTGAAGTCTTTGTCCCAAAATAATCTGACAATATTACAAGCTGGATCCACTCTGTGTTCTTTCGTATTTATTTAGAGACTTTGTAAAGTGGAGAGGAACAGGCTCTAGTTCTTCCCATTCTCACAGCTTGGATCAGACCAACACACACCTACAGCCTCACAGTGTGTTCATGAAGTTGATACACGGGGAACAAAAACAGATCATCATGAGCTCTGATTTTAGCCAGCATAATGTACTCAAGCACACACACCTGTAGGGCAGGTGCATGTGAAGTTTCTGCCTTCACTCCCCTGTCTAACATCGGTACAGGTGCCGTTGTTACGGCAAGGTCTGTGGTGACAGGCATCGAATTCCTCACAGAAGATTCCAGAGTAGCCGTCATCGCACTGACAGAAGAAAGTGCTCTGAAAATCAAAGCACACAGACATATCAAACTGATGATCCTGAAAAGATTACATTAGATTAGATTAGATAGAACTTTATTAATCCCTTGGGAAAACTCCCTCAAGGAAATGGAGGTTCCAGCAGCATTGTATAGCAGCACAGAGGATAAGAAGCACATAGATTATCAACAGTGAAAGTAAAAAAAAAAGATGGTAAGATGGCACCATTGTTTGGTATAAAGGTACCAAAGATGTCATGGTAAGATGGTACCAAGATTTATGTCAGACACCATTTTTAAAAGTCTGCTGTTGCAAAATAGAAACTTTTGTTGCGTATTGGGGTCTGTGTGTAGGCGTCATTTGTAAACATCCATGTAAGGTCTACAAAGACTACTGGCTCATTTCTTTCTGGTACTTACTACAGCAATGGTTCAGTAGTAGGTTCTGAACCAATGTTAATAAATAATGCGTATTGAGATGCAAGGTATGACTCCTCTTGGATGGGATGCCAGTCTAAATGCAGGCTACTCAGGACCATTACCTATTTACAGCTAAGGCGACTGAGATAATGCAGATGATGTGTCTTGTCCAATAACACAGCCAGGCAATGGTGACCGGGAATCAAATCCATATCCACATACAGTATTGCCAGTAATTTATTGCATGTAATATATTTTATTCCTGTTATAAAGTTACAGTGAAATGCCAAATATTAGGTTTGTATCTTGAAAAGTTTTACAGTTACAGCCCCAGGAATTTTTAATGATTTTTTTTTTTCACATTTTGTGAAACAGTGTTTGTACCAATTTTTGACATTAATAATTCACTTGCCGATCCACAGATGTGGAACAGCACACCCTGGCCTTATATTTTATGTGGAGTGGGAAAATTGAGTCAGTTTTGGTGTGTCTAGTGTGATCCGCCTTTCACAAAGGCCTGAAAAAGGTAGCAAGCCCAAAATTTGACATGTTGTTCATATTTCTGATTTGTCAAAAATCAAAGAAAAACACTAGCTACAGCAGTCTATTTTTTGCACCATGATTTATGATGTGTTAGAGCATACCTATACAGTCAAATCATAAATCAGGTTGTTTGGAGCAAAATCTATAGTCATTAGAAAGCTACTAATTTTGAACAAGGCTCCAAGTATGCACATTTTCTACACCCCAGGTGGCAATGTGGGTATTTGAGCATCATATTCATATTTTTGCCATGTATTCTACCTGTCTCAAGATGATGCATACAACCCCTGGCAAAAATTATGGACTCACCGGTCTCGGAGGATGTTCATTCAGTTGTTTCATTTTGTAGAAAAAAAGCAGATCACAAACATGACACAAAACTAAAGTCATTTCAAATGGCAACTTTCTGGCTTTAAGAAACACTATAAGAAATCAGGAAAAAAAATTGTGGCAGTCAGTAACGGTAATTTTTTCAGACCAAGCAGAGGGGAAAAAAATATGGAATCACTCAATTCTGAGGAAAAAATTATGGAATCATGAAAAACAAAAGAACGCTCCAACACATCACTAGTATTATGTTGCACCACCTCTGGCTTTTATAACAGCTTGCAGTCTCTGAGGCATGGACTTAATGAGTGACAAACAGTACTCTTCATCAATCTGGCTCCAACTTTCTCTGATTGCTGTTGCCAGATCAGCTTTGCAGGTTGGAGCCTTGTCATGGACCATTTTCCTTCAACTTCCACCAAAGATTTTCAATTGGATTAAGATCCAGACTATTTGCAGGCCATGACATTGACCCTATGTGTCTTTTTGCAAGGAATGTTTTCACAGTTTTTGCTCTATGGCAAGATGCATTATCATCTTGAAAAATGATTTCATCATCCCCAAACATCCTTTCAATTGATGGGATAAGAAAAGTGTCCAAAATATCAACGTAAACTTGTGCATTTATTGATGATGTAATGACAGCCATCTCCCCAGTGCCTTTACCTGACATGCAGCCCCATATCATCAATGACTGTGGAAATTTACATGTTCTATTCAGGCAGTCATCTTTATAAATCTCATTGGAACGGCACCAAAGAAAAGTTCCAGCATCATCACCTTGCCCAATGCAGATTCGAGATTCATCACTGAATATGACTTTCATCCAGTCATCCACAGTCCACGGTTGCTTTTCCTTAGCCCATTGTAACCTTGTTTTTTTCTGTTTAGGTGTTAATGATGGCTTTCGTTTAGCTTTTCTGTATGTAAATCCCATTTCCTTTAGGCGGTTTCTTACAGTTCGGTCACTGACTTCAGTTTCCTCCCATTCGTTCCTCATTTGTTTTGTTGTGCATTTTTGATTTTTGAAACATATTGCTTTAAGTTTCTGTCTTGATGCTTTGATGTCTTCATTGGTCTACCAGTATGTTTGCCTTTAACAACCTTCCCATGTTGTTTGTATTTGGTCCAGAGTTTAGACACAGCTGACTGTGAACAACCAACATCTTTTGCAACATTGCGTGATGATTTACTCTAAGAGTTTGATAATCCTCTCCTTTGTTTCAACTGACATCTCTCGTGTTGGAGCCATGATTCATGTCAGTCCACTTGGTGCAACAGCTCTCCAAGGTGTGATCACTCCTTTTTAGATGCAGACTAACGAGCAGATCTGATTTGATGCAGGTGTTAGTTTTGGGGATGAAAATTTACAGGGTGATTCCATAATTTTTTCCTCAGAATTGAGTGATTCCATATTTTTTTCCCTCTGCTTGGTCTAAAAAAGTAACCGTTACTGACTGCCACAATTGTTTTTCCTGATTTCTTATAGTGCCAGAAAGTTGCCATTTGAAATGACTTTAGTTTTGTGTCATGTCTGTGATCTGCTTTTTTTCTACAAAATTAAACAACTGAATGAACATCCTCCGAGGCCGGTGATTCCATCATTTTTGCCAGGGGTTGTAACAAATATAGTGTTGAGTCTATGCTTCCTTATAGCCCTAGTAAATTTTGGTGAATTTTTCACATTTTGTGAAAACAGTGTTTTGTACCCTTTACAGGCATTAATAACTAATTTGCTATTAAACTCACAACTGTGAAACTACTCACCTTTGGGCTTGGTACCATTTTCAAACCTTTGTGGAAGCCAGATCATACAATATAGAGTCAAATATTCTCAATCTTCCCACTCTACACCAAAGGATAGCCCGGGGTGAGCAGTTTCGCACCTGTGATGCTAACAGCAAGCTAGTTATTAACATCTAAAGTTGGTACAAGCAGCATTTTTGCAAAATGTGAAACATTCACCAAAATTTCCTGGGGCTGTAACTTCAAAACGTTTCAAGATATAGACCTAATATTTGGCATTTTACCCTAATTTTGGGAATATGAGTGACATATCAAACTAACAGAACAGGGCTGAGGAGTGACCTGGATAAAGTTTTGAAACTGGTGATTTCACATGGAATAACCCTAATTTTTTAGGCTTTGAGCAGCTTCTCTCTTACCTCAGAGTGCTGTGTGACACATTTGCCTTTCCCTGAGCATTGAGGGTCACTGAAACTGCTGCCAGGCTCCACACAGCTGCTGGCCTTCACAGTCAGGTTCAGTCGTAGGGTGACCTCCGGGGCTGTGGGGGCGCCCACGTGCAACACACCTATCACAATGAAAGCAAAATGCCCATGTAGTGTTTTGTATAATATACTTCAATTTTAATAATATTATACTCTTTAAAGTATTATCTTGTTTAAAGTATTATGTTGTTTGGAATAATTAAATTAATTAAATTCAAGACATTAAATACTAAAATCAAATTAATCATCGTAAAACACCTAAAGTAATAGAATGCTGAAATGCTTTTAACTATGTGCACAAATGTATTTTTTTTTAAATATCAAAACTTTGCATAGCCATCATATAGAACAAACTAATAATATCTTGTAAGTAGTAAATTTTTCAAGTCAGTCTTCAACACATAAACACACAATTTAGCCATTACATTAGTGTCAGGTAACCTACTCTAGCAACAACTGCTTCCTATTTCAAACAAACACTCAACATACCAGCATAAAAGAAAAAGCTTATGATGTTCAGGTAGCTTAACTCATATTGTGCAGGCCTATGTCAGACAATCGCTCAACCAAAAACATGTCATTCATATGGATAAAATATGAATGACACCAGTGTATGCTGATGTCGCTAAGGGCATCACAAAGGAAATTACATTACACTAAATTGGTCTATTACTATATACAGATGCCAGAATAATTCAGGAATGCCATTCCTCGCTCTATGTGGTCATCACTTTTTTCTACTACCAGACCCCATAGAACAACCACCACCGCCCAAACACTTTCTTTTTTCAATCTCTTTTTGTGTGTGTGTGTGTGTGTGTGTGTGTGTGTGTGTGTGTGTGTGTGTGTGTGTGTGTGTGTGTGTGTGTGTGTGGTGTGTGTGTGTGTGTGTGTGTGTGTGTGTGTGTGTGTGTGTGTATTTTAAAAGTCCAAAGTTCATGAGTGAAAATGCAAAACTACACTTTCTCATAATACTGACAAAAATTTCAATTCCAATCCTTAGTCCACTGTAGTCGACCACCATTGTCCAAAAATACATTTTTGCTGACCAGATCCAAATCACTAGAGTGGCAAAAAGACACTTATGAATAGTCCATCATGGTATACTGAACACTCACCTTTGGTCCCAATTGTGACCTTGATCCTGATTGCTTACCTTTGTTTCTCATTGCTGGCCTGCGATCCTGATCACTCATTTTCATCATGTTTCTAACATTTTATATAGATTAATGACATCAGATTCTGATCGCTGAACTTTGATCTTGATTGATGACGCTTGATTCTGCTCTGTCATCCCTGATTAAGATCTTTTATCCTGACCACTCATCTTTGAACATCCTCCTGACCTGTGATCCTGATTGCTCTATGTAAAACCTAATTGCTGATCCTCTAACTAAGATCAAAGGAATCTGCTCAAACATCAGCATTAACCATCAAAGTCAAGATCTGGCCACATGATCCAGATCCACACCAAAATTTAATGGGTTTCTCCTTGACCAAGCACCACACTGCCACCAACATTTATTAAAATGGGTATTGGGTATATGGTATATGAGTTAGTGTTTGCATAATCATAACAATCAAACATACCAAAAAAATGCACTAGTGATCACATTACCTCCTTAACAAAGATAAGAAACAAAAATACTGAGATACAAGTGTCATATTATGTTTTTCCAGTGAAGCAAGGACCAAAAGTTAAATCTGGAAATAAATTAGGGGAGGTGATGGTCTAGTGGTTAAGTGTTGGGCTTGAGACTACAGGAGCCTTAGTTCAAGCCTCAGCCTGACTGTAAAATCACTAAGAGCCCTTGGGCGAGGTCCTTAATCCTCAAGTTGCTCCCGGTGTGTAGTGAGCGCCTTGCATGGCAGCACCCTAACATCGGTGTGTGAGCGTGAATGGGTGAATGCAAGGCATCATTGTAAAGCTCTTTGAGCTTCTGTTTCAGATAGAAAAGCGCTATATAAATGCAGTCCATTTACCATTCAAATCTTTCTTAATTCTATTTTTAGAATAATTTTCAACACAGCTTTACACATCTTTGTTTGTCCTTCACAAATGTTTGAGGACAGATTGGATATTATTCATGACCTGCTGTCACCACACTGTAATTCTGCTGAGAATAAAACATGTTCAAGGCATAAACTGTCCTGTTGCCTTGTTATGCACCATAATCATACTATAGTAAGGTAATTAGTGTAAGCAACCATTACTAGATCTCGTTAAGGGTCTCAACTCTAATATTGGTGAATAACAAGTTGAAGACTTATCTTCTAGAAAAGCAGCTTTTTCCCTTAATAATTGATACATGGCAGCTCAGCATGATTAAAACAGTACTTTGTGCTTCTCCACTGTTAGACATGTGCTGTTCCACCTCAAATCAAAGTAGCAGCTGCACGGCCACTTAGACAAAAAACAAATCAATCAATAAACAACCACCTTATATATCATTACGGCGATGCATCAACTCCTCAACTAAGACTGAACTCGAAGCTAGACTGCCTGATGTCTTAGCTTCACAATTGACAAATACCCAGTCAGTAGACAGACTTGTGGATAGTTTAAACTCAGTGCTCAAAACTACACTCGACATGACTGCATCACCTGTTAAAACTGCGCTCCCCCAAATCACAGTCACCTTGGTTCAATGATTATCTGCGTGACCTCAAGCATAAAGCAAGAGGTCTAGAACGGAAATGGCGTTGTTCAAAATTAGAAGTATTTCATCTTGCGTGGCGTGATGCTATCTTAGACTATAAGCATGCATTATTGGTTACAAAGCGGACCTACTACTCTGATTTGATCAACAAAAACAAGCATAACTCAAAGTTCTTTTCGACACGGTGGCAACACTTATTCATGGATGACGACCTTTAGTTCGCTCTCCTTTTACAGCACAAGATTTCCTGGATTACTTTGGGAAGAAAATAGAAGACATCAGGCTAAACATACTCCAGCATGCCTTAATCCAGCCACTACACCCTGCTATTGAGGTGGGCACCACTACTGAGGTATTACCTAGATTTACAGAATTTGATAGTACCTCACTAGGCATGCTGACGAAACTCGTAATGTCAACAAAAAGCACAACCTGTTTATTTGATCCTATACCAACAAAACTGTTTAAGGACCTGTGGCCCACTCTTGGGCTGACTGTGCTGGAAATTATTAATCTTTCTTTAACTTCTGGATCTGTTCCTAAATGTTTCAAATCTGCAGGGATTAAACCATTACTTAAGAAACCTAATCTTGACCCTAGTGTATTGAAAAACTATCGGCCGATATCAAATCTATCATTTTTCTCTAAATTCTGGAAAGTGGTGTCACCGGCAGGTCGTAGGACTATCTTACTGAGAATAATCTCTTTGAGCCACTGCAGTCTGCTTTTAGAAAATATCATTCCACAGAGACGGCTCTCACTAAAGTGGTGAATGATCTTCTGCTTACAATGGATTTGGACACCACTACGGTTCTGTTGCTGTTAGATCTCAGTGCTGCATTTGATACAGTAGATCATCATATTCTACTTGATAGGCTGGAAAAACATTTTGAGATTACAGGGAGTGCCCTTGCATGGCTGACGTCATACTTGACCAGTCATTCTCACTGTGTTTTGTACAGTAACACTACCTCTAACCTTAGTGACATGAAATTTGGGGTTCCACAGGGGTCTGTCTTAGGCCCCCTGCTTTTCTCCCTTTATATAGCGCCCCTTGGGCACAAATTGCGATGTTTTGGGATTACCTTTCACTGCTATGCAGATGATACTCAGTTATACATGCCATTAACTGCTGGTAATCTCGTTCACATAAAATCCTTAGAAGATTGCTGTGCAGCAGTGAGAAGTTGGATGTCTAGAAACTTCTTACTTTTAAACTCTGATAAGACTGAAATGATGGTTTTTGGTCCAGTGAGACATCGGCATCAATTTGACCAGTTAACGCTCAGCCTCGGCTCATGTGTCATACATCACACTGACAAAGTGAGGAACCTTGGGGGTAATTTTGATCCTTCGTTGTCCTTTGGCCTCCACATTAGAAATATTACTAGGACTGCTTTCTTCCACCTGCGAGCGAAATATAGAGAAGATTCATCCCATCCTGTTTATGGCTGATGCTGAGACCCTGATCCATGCATTTATCTCTTCTAGATTGGACTACTGCAATGTTCTATTTTCTGGTTTACCGCAGTCTAGCATTAGGGGTCTCCAAATGGTCAAAATGCTGCAGCCAGACTTTGACATGAAGCAAAAAGTACAACCACATTACACCCATTTTGGCATCCCTTCACTGGCTTCCTGTCTCAGTGAGATCAGAGTTTAAGGTTCTGCTACTAACCTATAAAATTATTCATGGACTGGCACCTCCCTACCTAGCTAACCTAATTAAACTTTACGTACCGGCCCGGGCTTTACGTTCTCAGGGTGCAGGACTACTTTGTGTCCCTAAGGTGAATAAGAAGTCTGCGGGTCACAGAGCTTTCTCTTATCGTGCCCCTGTTCTGTGGAATGATCTCCCTGCGTCAATAAAACAGTCAAATTCTGTGGAGATTTTCACTTCCAGACTTAAGACGCACTTATTTTCCCTTTCATATGGCTAGCATACTGGTACAGTTTTGTTTTGTGCTTTTTACTCTTTTAATTCATTTATTAGAAATTGGAGCGGGCTGCGGCCTCAACTTTACCTAAATTCTGGGTCTTTTAGTGAAGTTTAGGGCTAGTGGCCGGCGATCACCTTAGTATTTCTCTGTTTTTCTTGTTGTTTAATGCTGGCACATTATACAGTATTTTTTATCTTTCTGATGCCTGATTCTGTTTTTCTCTCTGTTTAAGGTGCAGCTCCATCCAGAGATGGGAGTTGTATTTGTGTTGGCGATCCTCCTGTTCTGTGCACCAATAGCATTTCTTGTATATTCGTCCGTGAATTGTTCTGTGAATTGTTCTCTAATTTATGTTTTGTAGCATGGCCCAAGCAGAGGGTCACCCCTTTGAGTCTGGTCTGCTTGAGGTTTCTTCCTCAGAGGGAGGTTTTCCTTACCACTGTTGCTCTGGGGATTGGTAAGGTTAGACCTTACCTGTGTGAAGCACTTTGAGGCAAATCTGTTGTGATTTGGCGCTATATAAATGAAAATAAATTGAAAAAATAAAAAAGGTTCCACAGTAAATACTAAGTGCCATTTTTACAAGCATGGCATGATCCAGTGAGCTGTGAGCCTGCAACCTGCAGGCTCCTCAGCCTATCAGAGGACTTCAGTCTGCCACCCTTGACAAACATAGCGCCCATCCAGTCACCCTAAATCCTGGAGCTGCACAGTCATGAGAACACATGCGTGTGACTAAAACCCAGACACAGTGATTCATGAAGCAATGTGAAGCTCCATCCCGACTGATGCTTCTGCTGCCACATGTGCAAAAATACACACTTCATTAGGCCGACGTGCTCTGCAGATGTACACAGAATGTGTTCATGTGAGGACCCATTTAACAATGTGCAGCTTCACATTTTATTCTCACAGATTTGACCTTCAGTTTCATTCTGTCCACATTCTCTTCTTCCTCATCCTCATCTGTCTCCTCTCCTCTCACTCTAAATTATCCTTTATCCCATCAGTGTGTCTCTCTCTCACACACACACACACACACACACACACACACACACACACACACACACACACACACACACACACACACACACACACACACACACACACACACAGGTGAATAAGACGCTGCGCTGTGACAGTGGTTGCAGACATGTGAAGGTCACCAGACAGGCAGCAGAGCATCAGGTATGTTGAACACGTCCAGGCAAACTGTCGGACTCCATTTACGCCCCTCTGCTGCCCATTGCTGCTCATGCTATGTTTTTGTGCAGTAATGTTGTGTAAACTCTTTTGAGGGATTGGTGTGTGTTTCTGAGCAAGACAAAGGGAGCTCAGTATTGAAATCCAGAAGGAATATATATATATATAAATATAAAACTGATTTGTTTTTCAATTTTTAAGCATGCTATTCTGACTTATATGCAAATTTCATGTTTTACTGTCTGGGTTTTTATGTTTGTTTGTTTTTTGATTGGGAAAAACGCACTTTATTTAAATTCATTAATACCCAGAAATTTGGCGCACTTGACCTAATTTGAAGGCGTTTGGAAATGCTTTGAGTGCTCCATAGAAAAACTGTTCTACAGCAAGTGGCTCTCAAACACAGAGTTGGAAATCTCAAAATAATTCTATCTACCTGCTCTGCCTGTAAACAAATTTAGCACCTCTTTGACAGTGTTAGCTGAAGGTTTTCTAAAAACAGACAAACACATTTATCAAGGTGATGTTAAAAAGTGTGGCCTGCTCATAACAGACTCGTGCTTTGACGTGGGACAAAACACGATAAAAGACAGCAACTCAAAAGGAAGACTGGCTCAGATTACTGTTGAGCCGCCATAGTGCACAATGGATGGCAGGATCCAAGGCTCCCTGAGGTGAAGCAGTGCAGCACCAAGCTGTGGTTTTGATGCCACAAGTGTTTTCATTTTATTTTATTTTATTTATCCTTTATGTATACAGGCAGTCCCTTGAGACTCAAAACCTCATTTGCAAGAGAGACCTGTGTTTACTCTTAGTTCATTTATAGGTTGTTTTCAATGCACTTTAAACATGTATCATAGACGGATGTATTGGGGGCAACTTTCATACATTTTAAGGGTTTTTTTTTTTCTCTTCTCCAATCGTGTGTGTGTCCATAATATATGTTATCATATTAATATTACACCATTGCAGGCAACTGGCAATGATATGTGCAGGCAGTGTGTACATGCATTGTGAAACTGCTTATCTAAGGCTCCTTGTTGTGTGGGCCGCTGAAGAGGAGGTACTGCTGGCCCACCACCACCAGATGGCGCCCTGCTTGGAGTGCGGGCTCCAAGCACGAGAGGGCGTCTGAGCCGCTGGAGGTGACAGCTGTCACCTATCAACACCAGCTGTCACCCATCACCACTACTATAAAGACCGGACTGCAACTCCACCTCCTCGCCGAGAAATCTTCTACCATACAGGTAATTTTCTCTGCTGACTTAAAACATTGAGTAATAATCTGAACTTCTTTGCAGCCGTTTTCCTGTGGGTGTTGCCTTATCTGTGGGATTGGCGTTTGGTGTGATCAGCGACGGCTTCGCTTCACACCCCAACCAGATAAGTGGTTAGACAGGAGCTGCACGAGTGTGTGATTGGAGGTGGAGGTGCTCCCTCCCAAAAGAACACAGACTGTGGGATTACTGAGTGTGCGAACTCACACTCATCCAGAACTGTTTCTGTTTTCTGCCAGCAGTACCGGGTCTGACTGCTGAAGACAGTGGCCACCTGGGGCGCAGGGCTTGGCGGCTCCGGTGTTCTTCAGGTCCGTTGGTGGTGAGGCCTGTGTGGGATCCGGCTCTTCTCGCACCAGACGTCTCCTATCTTCGAGCCTGCCACACGTCACCTTTTTGTCGGATTGATATAGCGCATATTTGTATCTGTCTGTATTACGTTGTGCACCTTCACAACATTAAATTGTTACTTTTTGGTTATTCCATTGTCTCTTCATTAACGCCCCCTGTTGTGGGTCCGTGTCACGACACTTCCCCAACACTCCTCTCAAAGTTGCACAAGAAAGCACGATAATTTCAGTGAGATTTTCGGTGGTCGAAGGTATGAATGCTTTCTGTTGACAGACCTTATCAAAGTGCCACATCTGCACCATTCCACACCTCATTTTTAGACCAAAACACCCACATGAGTGCAAGTAGTATTTTAATTTAAAACACAGGGGCACTGGTCATAAAAATGACAACCATGTCACATGGAATTTAGAAGTGATATTTGTGCAGTGCTTTGCACTGTGTGTAACACAGGACCCATGGTATCTGATGAATTGTGTAGAGTTGACGAAAATTGATTTTGAAAATTTTCAGCCAAGGTGTATGTAAAATTAAGGTCTCCACTGTCCTTTATCCCACTGTCTTTTTTGTTGTAATGCCCATCCAACTCACACACTCAGTTCTAAAGGATTTTTAGAGTGTGGCTAACACCTGTGTGGCTAACACCTGTTAGCCACACAGGTGTTAGCCACACCTAACACCTGTTAGCCACGTTTCGATATTTTTGCCTGTCCAGCAATCAGGTTGTCAATAAGTCATTGGATTGTTGCAGTTATTATAAGCATGAGGTATGGAACCAATATCAGGTGTTACTTTAACAGAGCTAACAGTTGCAATACTGTTGCGCCCTCAAAAACTGGGTGACCTGATGCAAAAGGTGCTGTTTACTCTTTTGTTTATGGCATTAAGTCACAGATACCAGTATCATGGGATTTGACCACATTTGGGGACAGCTGGCACGAACACAGCAGAGAATCCCCGGGCGGAATTAGGGAGCACAAACCATTCAGCCTGACTTGGTAAACTTAAAGCATACTCACTGTCACCTAGCAGACCTGATGGTTTAACCTCTTAAACCCTAGAGTCCCCAAATTTGGGGACTTACCTTGTTTTGGAACATTTGAACACTCATAACCAACCAATGCTGACACCAACATACACTTATTATACATAAAAATGTCAATCGAAGTCTCCTCTAGAAAAGTATCCACTTCAATCACATATCAACTAACCACAGCTGAAACGCCAAGCAAATAAAGACATAAATCGGAATTCATTTTTTTGGGGGGGGAAAAAAACTCATTTACTCCTACCAAGTATTATTTACTTTCAATTTTTTTGCATTCACAACATCCCCTAGGACCTGTCTTTTAGCTGATCCAAACTTCTGCATTTTTGACTTTGCACAAGCTGAGAAATACATAAATCATAATGTATGGGTATGTGATTTTGGTGAAACAGGCTCTAGGGCTTAAGGCAGAGGTCTCAAACTGGTTCCAGAAAGGGCCGAGAGGGGTTAACTGATTAACTGATTTCACCTGCTCAAAGTGATGTTAATCAGCGAAATCACCTGCTGAAGTGGGTGGTTGCACAGAAAACCTGCACCCTGTCGGCCCTTTCTGGAACCGGTTTGAGACCTCTGGCTTAAGGGGTTAAGATGTGCCAGTTTAAAATGGTTCCTGCTGAAACCCCCATCCTCCAAATGGTTTGTGGTGACACTCCCACACTCCACCCGGGGATCAGTCTCTTCCCACAAACAGCGTAAATTCTAACGGGAAAATGGTGTACTGTTTTGTTTTCGGCTGCAATCATGAAGCAGTCGCGAAAACTACAGTTTTTTTTGGTTCCCAGTGGAGAAGAGAAGATGAGGCGAATGGGAGAGGTCGTGTCGGTAAGTGTGAGGCTACACACTTAGCCAGAGTAGCTGCGTTCTCTCGCCTGCACAAGTGCCTTGACATGTTTGAGCTCCAGGTCATAAACAAACCACAACACCTGTCCACTTTCCACCGCATTGACACTTTTTCTTTGCATTTTTACTTTGTTTGCATTTAATTTGCCAAAAACATCTGAGAAAGTGCTGTGTTTCTTTACCCCTTTAGCACCCACCCTCAAATGAGATTACGCTATTCAATTGTTCCCATATTTTCAGAAGGAAATGTATGATAAAACAAATAGTCAGATCAAAACTGTTTCATATGGTATTATAGTTCAGGAGATTGACATTTTCTTACTCAGGAAGTAGTTCTGTCCCAGAGGCAGTGAGTAATCTGGCACCACCAGTCCATCGGCAGCCTGCAGGAACCTCCGGGTAGTGCCATTTACAATGGAGGAATGAAGGAAACCGTCTTCATTTACACGCCACAGCACTGGAGCCCCGTTTGCATCCACCACCACCCTGAGAGGAGAGAGGAGTGAAGGAACGAGGGAGAAGGTTTAAAGAACATGGGAGAATCTGAATCCTGGTGGCATGTTGTTCAATAAGGTGGTTAAAACCACAGCCTTCAACAATATGTAACACATGTATACACTGAGACCTTCGTGTTTTTATTCCTGTCTGAAATCAAACTGAAACAGAACTCATACAATAAGCTCATCTTAAGCAAACTTCTCAATGCAAACAGCTGAACACGGTATCACTCTACAGTCAGTCACCCATGCTTCAGTCTGAAGGTGTTAGTGATTCTGGTTTGCTCAAAAGCACTTTGTCAGAGCTTTGAACCCATGTTTGTTGCTCTTCCAGGTCGCTCTTCCTCATGATCCGGCTGCTGAATCTGTGGGGAGAAGCAGTTTTTTCAAATCCTCCACACAGACTTGCTGTGATGGACAATCCCGTAAAGCTGCTGTCAGGAGGACACTCTCAGCACCACACAGCATCTATAATCATGTGAGCAGAGCAGCCCACTTCTGTTGTCTGTGGAAATAGAAGCAACAGAAGAATGACACAAGCCATACTTCCTGACTGTTGAGCTCCAGACTGTAGCCACATTGAACCAGGTCGTGACACCGCAAATCCTCATCAAAGAGGAACAACAGCCCAGAATGAACTCATTTAGGAGAATTCTGAAGAACAGACTGAATGAGATCCATGAAATAGTTCTGTGATGTTTGTACACGCTTGTGACCGTCCAAAAAAATTACACCAGGTAATTTTTTTTTCAACAGCATACAATCTCTGAGTCAGATTTTTGTACGTATTATGTTGTGTTGTTTGGTGTCATGTCAGCATGGTGGCTTCATGGTTAGCACTGTTGCCTCACAGCGAGAAGGTCATGGGTTCAATTCCCACCTGTGGCTTTTCTGTGTGGAGTTTGCATGTTCTCCCCACGTTTGCGTGGGTTTCCTCCAGGTGCTCCGGTTTCCTCTCACATCCAAAGACATGCGGGTTAGGTGGACTGGAATCTTTAAATTGTCCATAGGTGTGCGAGTGGGTGTGAATGTGTTTGTTTGTCTGTTTGTGGCCCTGTGACAGACTGGCGTCCTGTCCTGGGTGTACCCCACCTCGCGCTCTATGACTGCTGGGATAGGCTCCAACCCCCCGCAACCCTTCATTGGACTAAGCTCATGTTGTTCCCAGCATGCGGTGCCCTCCAAAAGTATTGGAACACTTGGTATTTCACATATTTTCATTTGTTTATGCCATTTCAAATACCAAAAATAAAAATTTGAAAACATATCTCTACAACCTGATATAAATTAATTAAAATACAAAAGCCAAGATGATTGGTTGCATAAGAAATGGAATGCTTTGGTATAATATCTGTAAATAAGCTATTTTATTGCCAGTTTTCTTCAGAGAAGTCAGGGGATGGATACATGAACATTTCCAAGTTCCCTGGCAGAAGTTTTGTTTTGTTTCATTTTGTTTTGTTTGTTTGTTTGGTTTTTTTGGGGGGGGTTTTTTGTTTGTTTGTTTTTTTTGCTGTTTTTCAGAGAATATGAATGATAACACAAAACTTTTCACTCATGGTTAGTGGTTATGTGAAGCCATTCATTGTCAAACAAATGAGTTTACTCTTTAAATCATAATGACAACAGAAACTACCCAAATGCTGCTGGTGATCACCTTAGTAATTTCTCTTTTTTCCTGTTAACTTACTGCTAATGAATTATACCTTGGGTGTAGTTTATTCCGGCCAACTGATTCTGCTCTTTTTCTCTCTGTCCGAGATACAGATGATGTCGCATAGGATTGCAGGACTGACGGATCCAAACCGCAAGGGGCCGGACTGATCGTGAGATACAAGGCCTGAAGCAGGTGTTGCATGCTGCATGCTGCATGCTTCAGTCTGCGTTTGAAAGTAACCCTGTCAGGGGCACAAGCCCACTGACTGCATGAGGAATGCTGGATAACCCCTGCCTGTGGTGCTAACGCCTCCGTGGACTTCTCATTTTCTTTATATTATTATGTTGTTTATTTCCTGTTTTCTGTTTCCTCAGCTGTGTAAAACTTTGCAAAACCTTGTAATTGTTAGAATGGCCCAAGCAGTGGGTCACCCCTTTGTGTCTGGTCTACTTGAAGTTTCTTCCTCTAAATCATCAGAGGGAGTTTTTCTTTACCACTGCTACCTGTGTGCTTGCTCTAGGCAGTTGATAAGGTTAGACCTTACCTGTGTGAAGCGCCTTGAGGCAGCTTTTTTGTAATTTGGCGCTGTATAAACAAAATAAATTGAATTACTGGAGTTCACTTAATTGTTGATTTAAAAAGTTGCTCTCTCTGAAACTTGGCTTTGTGATGACAAAGGAGTAGACTTTGAAATTGAAGGATATAATCTGTATCATACAAACCATCCAGGAAAGATAAGGCGTGGTGTTGTATGTTGATAGTAAATCGAAATGCAAAGAAGTTGAACCAATATCTATTATTATGATAGAAAGTGTGGGAGTTGAAATTGAGATGTTGAAAGGCAGGAATAGGATTGCTACATGTATTTACAGAGCACAATGCTCAAATGTGACCACTTTTCGGGACAATTTGGAAAGTTTACTAGATATAAAAAATAACCAGAAGATTCTTTTAACTGGTGGTGATTTTAACATAGATTTTTTTTCAACCCATTCAAATGCAGGGTTATTTCTGATTTCTTATATACAAAAAAAAATTACACAGCTGTAGGGAAAATGTTTATGGACATTGTGGACAAGCTGGTATTTCATCAGTGCATTCGAGGATCAACCCATTGTAGCAGTAACACCCAAGATTCTGGAACTCATTCACTGTACAAAGAGGGTCTACTACTCTGTCTAGATTAACAAAACCAAACATAATTCAAATTTCTTGTTTGTCACTGTGGCTACACTTTAAAATATGAACCACTGTCTCAATAAGAAAAAGTAATGTAACAATTTACATAGATTTTTTAAAAGTTATTTCAACTTAACTAAAGTTATTTCAACTTAACTAGAGAAGTCTTGTGGCCTTACGCGTAGCCAAGGGTGGGCCTGGATGGGCCTGGGCCCGCCCACTTGTCAGCCAGGCCCGCCCCATCCAATGAGAAGGCTGAGTCGACACTCGACAGTCACCTGTTGTTGCCTCATTGTATTCCTATGATATGGTATTGCATTAACACTGAGCAACAATTAATACATTTTGTCAAAAAAATCTGGTTCATCTTCTGTGATTTTTATTAATTCATTTTCAGAGTACAGTGGTCCCTCAGTATAACACAGTTCACCTTTCGAGGCCTCGCAGTTTCGCGGATTTTTTTAGTGCAATTTTGCATGCTTTTTTTAAACGGCGCATTGTGTTCTGCGTCCTTATCAGGCGGGCCGTTTGCGGCACCGGTCAGCATCACCGCGATTGCTCTCACTGTCTCAGACGCGCTTTCTGATGGCTCAGTAAATGCAGCAGCGGGCCACACCGCCCTCCTGTCTGCTGTGCGGAATTACGCCAAATCTGGCAACAGGTCCAGAGACTACGTTCGCTGTTTTGATCCGGCTGTTGACCACAGCCGCAGAGCTCCATGGCCACCAAGAGAGGACTTGGATTCTTTGTGGGTCCCGCATCCGTACCTCCGGAGGCAGTGAGCGAAGGGAGAGCACGCGCATTGTGTTCTGCTTGTGTCTGTTTATAATCTTCTCGCACAGAAGAAAAAAGAGAGTGTTTACACAAGAGAGCAAAGTGAGAAAATGTTAATGCCTGTTTGAGAAAAGTATGTAGTGAGGGGTTTTACAGCCTTAAAACATCTATAATACGTAATTGCAAAGAATAGCGCTGACTACTTTGTGGATTTCGTTTATCACGGGTTATTTTTGAACGTAACTCCTGCTTTAAATGAGGGAGCACATTTTTCCTCAAATAAATAGTCTTCTGTGGGCCTTCATCACAATGCCAATAACAACATTAAGGTGGTTCAAAAAAATAAAAGTTGGAAATTCATTACTCTCACCCCTTCATTTTATGATGCTTTGGGGAAAAAGAAAGCCTGCCAAATATTTTTGTCATACATTAATATTTAGAGGTAGCACATCATAGCTGAAGGTTGTAAATATATCAATTATCGCTGCCCGAGTGCCCGTGCAATAGGTTATCCATTATCCAATATCTAATCACATCACTTATAAAGAGGATAGAAGTTAACCACCTGAGTGTAACTAAAGTATAATTTTATATTCATTTTAAAACTATACCTGGGTTTAAATATTTCTCACAAACAACATACTTTCAAAAATGTTAGTTTAGGCTACAAGCTGAAAATTTTGCTTCAATTCACAGCTTCTTTTCTTTCAGATCCTTGGTGATGGTGAATCTAACATGAGATAAATGTAAAAAGAGACACTTGCTGACTTAACATGCTTAACCATTAACTGGAAACGTCAGTAAAACATGTCAGCTACTAGAAGTAGAACATTTGTATACCTTATTGGTTCCACCAACTGAAATAAAGAGAAACAAATTGCCCTCAAATGGGCAAATACTCAAGGTATTTTTCTTCAAACACACTGATTTGAAGAAAACTGTCCATGATGCTGCTGTGACCTCTATAGACATGGCAATTCCTTTTTGGGAGAGAGCTAGAATCCCACTGAGGGCAAAGCAGCATCTGATCACAAAGTTAGAAAAGGTGTTCGGAAAATGGAAAACATTGAAAAAGACTAAGAATCGCAATACAGACAAGCAGAAGAAAGATGAAACAGTGTTTTGTGAATCTTTGGAGGACTTGTTTGACATGGCACATCAGGATGTCCTAACAATGATAAAGTTTGAAGATGACAGACAGTTCCTACTTGCTCAGCGAGAGAAAGGTAGAGGATGCATGACAGGCATAGATAAAATACAAACTGCCAAAGAACAAAGAGCAGAAAAAAGGAAAGCTGCAGAAGCAAAATACAAAGAGAAACTGGACGAGCCTGGACCATCTAATGTCTCACTACCTGACACTGTCTCCAGCCAGAGTGAAGAGAACACAGAAAGTCCAGATGAAGAATTTGTTATGCCAGTGCCACAAAAAGCCAGTAAAATTAAAGCTGTTGTAACACCAGGACTTGCAGCAGCATTGGATAGGACCAAAACAACAGACAGAAGTGCCACCTATATTCTGACTGAAACGGCAGCAAGTCTTGGTCATGATGCAAGCAACTTAAATATCATTATCATGTAAAGGATGTTCTCTTATGTTACACAGCTGTATAATTGGTTCTTGTGCTGATTCATACCTTTTTGAATATTAAGTACTGCAAGGCATAAAGAATATTATTGTTTGGAGCTAGATCAAAATATATGTGGAAATATATAAAGCATAGACTTATTTAAATTTATCAATAATGAAACAGTATTTCATCAATAAAATGAAAATGCAATGTTTGATTGTTACAAAATCTTCGCTACCCCAGTATGTAGGTATTGTAGGAGCATGATACATGTACGAGAAGAACTGCATCTCACAATTCATGTTTTAGTGTTAACTATTTTATGGGATACGAAAAGATTTGATTTTCCAATGTATTGCCATAATTTCTGTCCTGACATATCAATATTAAACTGACAGAAATAATTTGGAAATATCTGTAAATGACCATACTATATGACAAAGTTATTGCGAGCAAAATCTTTAAGGGCTGTGTGCTACCAGTAAAAATTATTAGAGATTTATGAAATTGTACATGATGTGTTTTTATGTTAGGTACAACAAATTTAGAGGGTGAGACTTGAAGTTTTTTGAAAATTTTTTTTTACCATTTTTATGGACCACCCTAAACAACATGCACTGTCGAACGGCTGTTTTCTATTGTTACAGTTTTTACTGATTGCTTTGACGCAGTAGTCGACTCAAAATCCACATTTCTCAAAACAGTTAATGCAGAGGCCTAAACAGTGGCACCAAAGGTCAAAATGACACATTTTGCTCGCAAAAGGCTCAAACTCTGCTAAAACATTTAAAATATGGACCAAAAGCAAATTTTGGGTGGGGGAAGTGTGTCAAACCAATGACAATGGGTTAACTCATTTGCAAGAGGTGTTTTTTGCTCTGCTGAGAGAGTGATGATGAAGACTGAGAGGTTACCAGTTTCTTCAAACAGGTCAAAGCAATCAATAAAAACTGTAATCGGATAAAAACGTCCACTAGAACATCCACGTTGACTCACAGACTGAATGCACTCTCCATGCTTTCCCTTGAAAGAGAACTGACTGAATCGTTGGACTATGATGACGTGATAAAGAGTTCAACAAAAAACCCTGTCATCTCCTGCTGTAGCATTAAAAGGAATCATCAAATGTAAGTGTGAGACCATTAATTACTTTTTTCTTCTAAATAGGACTAATTGTTAATATTATATTGCAACTGCCATGAATCATGTTGGTGTCCGTTCTGATGGTTTTTAATTTGGCCGCCGAGCCATCGTTTCCATTGTTTATCAATTTCATAATTTGGCCGCTGAGCCAATCTGTTTTCATGTTGCGGATATATTTTGAATTTTTATTTTAAAGGACTTTACATGACTAAGCGTTGCGTTGCTGCTTGCATTGTCCATGGGGTGCTTGTGTCTGACACTTTGCGTCTGTGTAACTGTGCACACAGCATCTGTGCAGCTGGCTGAGATGTGTTCATCATTAAACTTGGAATTCATTTTTGAAACAATGCCTTATTTAAATACCTATTGATGTTTTGGGTTTAAGCCGAACCAAGTAGGCTACCAGACTTGCACTGAATGTGTGTGTGTGTGTGTGTGTGTGTGTGTGTGTGTGTGTGTGTGTGTGTGTGTGTGTGTGTGGTGTGTGTGTGTGTGTGTGTGTGTGTGTGTGTGTGTGTGTGTGTGTGTGTGTGTGTGTGTGTGTGTGTGTGTGTGTGGCACTGCACTGCAGCTTGCATTATCCATGAAAAGTACTTGTGTCTGACATGTCGCGTCTGTGTGCTCACTTTGCCAGTGCTGTAGGCTAAGTCATAACGTTGCTTGCGATGTCCAAACGAGGCATACTTTTTCAAACAGTGTATTATAATACCTACACCTTACCTACAACCCCAAAGGTTGGGCCCATCTGATTTTTTCTGGGCCCACCCATTTTATGATTTCTGCCTATGCCCCTGCTTGTGGCATTAACTCAGTTGAAAGTTGAAATAACTAATTTAAAATAACTTTTAAAAAAAATCTATGCAAATTGTTACATCAGATTTTCTCGTTGAGACAACAGTTTCTTTTTAAAGTGTATGTTTATTCAAGGGCTACCACCTGTAAGTCACTCACTATTTACTGCTCAAGAATATTTAGATTATTTAGAAGAGACAATAAAGGCTATTCAGTCAAAAATACCCCAGCATGCTCTAGTCTTGCAATCAGATCCTGTTACTGATGTAGGCACCATCTATGCTAGGAAGCTCATGAGCTCTGCTAAAAGCATGACTTGACTTTTTGATCCAATACGGAGTAAACTGTTTAAGGACCTGTGGGCTACACTTGGGCTCACTATGCTGAAAATATTAACCTGTCATTAATGTCAGGTTCTGTTCCTACAAGTTTGAAATCTGCAGTGATCAAACCTATTGTGAATAAACCAAACTTAGAACCATGTTCATTGAAAATTAAGACAAAAAATGACAGACCGACTAGGAGAAGAAAGTTTGACCATATTACTCCAATTCTGGCCTCACTTCACTGGCTTCCTTTCTGTGCGAGGTCAGAATAAAATCCTCCGTGGATGAGCACCTCCCTATCTGATCTACGTACTGGCCTGTGTTCTGCATTCTCAGGAGGCAAGATTACTGTCTGTTCCAAAAGTTAAAGAGAAGTCAGCAAGCAACAAAGCCTTTTCTTATGCTGCAACTGTTCTGTGGAGTCATTCTTTGGACTCATTCAAATCCAGATTAAAGACACATCTGTTCTCCATTTCATATGACTAAATATGTTAGTGTTGTACTGAACAATTTTTTCACCATCTTAATTCTTTTTTCTTTCTTTTTTTTTTTTTTTGAGAAGTAGTTCTGTGAGTTGTTTGTTCTGGCTAATTGATTCTGTTTGAGGTGCGGTAGTGTCTTCACCGTTGGCTGCGGTGGAGCAGAGCACCCATCTAGTCCTCTGTGTGGGCATGTGGGTTGACTGAACTTGCAGGATGAAGATATCTACTATTTGAGGAAAAACTGTGTATAACATTGGACTATGACCTTATTATAATCAGATCCTTTTTCTGTGTTGCATGTTTAACAATCCTTTGTTGGACTTTGTTTACTTGATCTTTGTTATTGTTAGTATGACCTAAGCAGTTGGTCACCACTCTGAGTCTGGTCTGCTTGAGCTTTTTTCCTCAAAAACACCAGAGGGAGTTTTTCCTTACCACTGGGGCAGGGGTGATGGCCAAATGTTTAGTGCACTTGGTTTCAGTGCATAAGGCTTCCGGTTCAAACCTCCCCCCTGTCACATGTCTCCATGTAATGTGGAGTTACGTCCAGAAGGGAATTCGGCATAAAACTTGTGCCAATTCAGCATGCAGATCCACCTCAGCTCTGCTATGGTGACCCCGAGTGAAAACAAGGCAGCAGCCAAAGGAGCTTCCTTTACTGTTGCCTATGTGCATGCTCTAGGGAGTTGGCAAGGTTCGACCTGTGAAGGTCCTTGGAGTGACGTCTGATGTGTTTTGACACTATATAAATGAATTGAATTGTTTGTTAATAAAAGCTTAAAAGATGGAAGGTGACCTGCGATACTGGGCCACTGGCAACCTCCTCCAATCTGGAGGGGACCCACAGCATACCAATAAGGATCCAGGGACATAGACATTAGGTACTACAGGACTCTGTTGATCCACAAATGACTGGTGTGGACCAAGGCCTTGGTTGGCCCTAAATGGATGAAGACAGAGTTTGTGTATAAAAATGTTCATTCATGTTCATTCCTGCAATTACAAACAAGCACAGTCTGACATTTCTGATGTCCGCCAATCCAGATCCAGATCACCTCCAAAATTCAGTGGATGTTGATGTGGATGCATAGATTTGGTGCACCACATGTGACTGAATTCACATTTATAAACAGCCAAACAATCAAGCTATGAATGATATGCTTCCTCCACCCATGTGTGGCGCCACACTAAGAAACAAAAAGGCATCTAAATAAATACTCATGTGTTGAAATTGCACTTTTCTTCCATTCTGATTACATAGATTGATACATTTATACACTTACAGCCTGACTTAGTAAAGGTTTAAAATGTGCACAAAAGCCATTCCACTTGCAAATAAACCTGCATGTTGGTTTATCGGCCTGTCACATCTTGATGATTTAGCCAGTGCATGCCGACTTATGAAAAAGTTGGTGAATACCCTGGCTATATTGAAGAAGTTATGCAGCTGTTACACCATGATGATTTAGCCAGTGTATGCCGACAGCCCTGTTTCCACTGAACGGTCCAGGTCTGTGTGGTACAGCTCTGAATGGTTAAGTCTGGCTTGGCATGCATTTCCAACGCTAGCAGTACCTTTTGTTTGGCAGGCAAAAGCTTGTAGATGTTGACATACAAGTCATCGAGCATGTACATAGTCAAGCAGCCTCGCCCCTTCCACATGGAGGCCAAACAGAGGCCAAACAGAGTAACGTTTTTTTAAATTGTATTTTAATTTTGTCTTGGTTGATCATGGGATTTATTGTCATTGCATGCAGAATGCTGAAGAATTGACTGATGCCTGTGGTGAATACTGATGTGAATGAATGAGTTGCTGTGACACTTTCAACTTTTAAAAATATAACGCAATGCTAAAATACCTTTGGCCATATGAGCATAAACATAGGAAACAGAATGTGACATTTGACCTCTTAAAATAGGTCAAGGTTAGTCATCTTTGAACTTGTCCATGTTGGATAAAGCAGAAGGAACTAATGTGCAGCTGAATGTTTCCACACGGACATGTATTGTGGCACTGGCCCGGCAGGTGTGTCTAATAAAGGTTATGCACGAGCAGACCAGGTTGTTGTATGTCTGAAACCCCTAACGTTAAACAAGGTAACAATTAACGTAATATGGTGTCAGAAGTACAAGGACAAAAATAAGTGAGCATGAGGCGGCACAAAGATGGAGCAGAGACGGGGGAGCTGCCGTGCCTCAGTTAGCAGCACCAGGCAATTTTGACTTCAGTAAAGTTACAGAGTGGCCAAGATGGCTGAAGCGGTTTGAGTGCTACAGGATAGCTTTGAGTGTAGACAAGTGGTCACAAGAGTTCCAGGTGAACAGTTTCATGTATGCAGCCGGTGACCATGCAGAGGATATCCTGAATGTCCTGCCCCTGACTGACACCCTGAAAAAGTCATACGACTCAGTGACAGCAGCCTTTACAGCGCACTGTCAGCAAGAGGAATGTCATCTTTGAAAGCGCGTTTCAACCGGAGAAGCTAGGAACCGGGAGCGAGCGTGGAGTCGTTCATAACAGCTGAACACACGTTAGCGGAACATTGTGAGTTTGGTACTCTGAGAGACCAGTGGATACAAGACCGTGTAGTTGTGGGCATAAGAGATGCTAAACTGTCTAAGAGTCTACAGTTAGATGCTGATTTAACATTGGAAAAAGCTGTAACTCGTGTGAGACAAAGTGAAGCAGTGAAAAGACAGAAACCTGTCCTCAGAGGGGTGGAACATCAACCAGTACAAAGGGAGGCAATTCACAAAAAGCACATGAAGACATTTAAAGCCACAAAAGACAAAACAGGCACTAAAGCATGGGAGTCCACTAGATGTGGACAATTAAAGAAACACTCAAGGAACGAGTGCCCAGCACGTGATGCAGAATGCAAGAGATATCACAAAAAGGGACATTTTGCAAAGAAGCGCAAGTCTGCAGGTGGTGTTCATAACATCACAGGGTGCCATGACCAGAGTGGAGATGAAGAGAATTTTGCATTCATGGGTGAAATGAACTCCGAAGAGGAGGATGAATGGATTGAGGCAGTGCACTTGAATGAGGAAAAAACTGTGTTCAAGCTGGACACAGGTGCAAGCGTGACTGCAATCCCAAGCAGTATTTACTCCCTTGGGAAACATGGGACACTGCAGCCAGCAGGCAAAGTACTGTACGGCCCAGGTAAACACAAACTGGACATCATAGGATGATTTAAAGGTAAACTGTGCATTGACCAAAAGACAACTGACCAGTATGTGTATGTTGTTAAAGGTCTGTACAAACCACTACTGGGCCTACCTGCAATCAAAGTACTTCAGCTAATAAACCGTGTTAATTCAGTGCAAGCCCAGCCAGAGGACTTTAAAGCTCTGTATCCTACTGTATTTGAGGGACTAGGAAAATTAAACCGGTCCTACACAATTGAGCTGGAACCTGGAGCTGTCCCATACGCCCTGTCTACTCCATACAGGGTGCTCCTGCCGTTACGAGACAAAGTAAAAGTGGAGCTTGAACGCAGGGAGGGCATGGGAGTGATTTCCAAAGTGACACAACCCACACCCTGGTGCACAGGTATGGTTGTGACTCCAAAATCACGACCAGGAAAAATAAGACTCATTGTAGATCTAACTCATCTGAATGAGTGGGTGCAGCGAGAAAGACACATTCTATCAGCGGTAGACCACACACTTGCCACGCTGGCCGGAGGGAAGGTGTTTACAAAGCTTGATGCCACCTCTGGCTTCTGGCAGATCCTGTTGGCAGAAGAGAGCCGACTCCTTCCAATGTTTATCACCCCGTTTGGCCGATATGCATTCAATTGTCTGCCACTCGGGATCTCATCAGCCCCAGAGCACTTCCAATGTCGCAGGTCACAGATGTTGAAGGACTGTGAGGGGGTTGTCTGTCATGCTGATGACATAGTCATCTTTGGAGAAGACGTCCAACAGCACAATGAAAGACTACACAAAGTCCTGCAGAGGATCAAACAGGAGGGACTGACACTAAATGAGAAATGTGAGTTCTCAAAAGGCAGCATAATGTTTGTGGGTCATTGTGTCACAGCAAATGGTGTGTCCCCAGATCCCAATAAGGTCAGGGCCATTACAGAGATGCCTGAACAAAAAGACACAGAAGGTGTGAGGAGAGTTTTGGGCATGGCCCACTATTTAGGAAAGTTCCTGCTCCATCTCGCATCATACACAAGACCACTAAAGGACTTGCTCAGCGAAAAGAATGAGTGGTGCTGGGGAGCACCACAGCAAGACGGTTTTCAGAAATTAAAGACTGAACTGACTTCACCATGCATTCTTGCACCCTACTCACTGACAGCAGAGACATGTGTGGCAGCCAATGCCTCATCTTATGGGCTCTGAGCTGTTCTCACACAGGAGCAAACAGCTGGGACATGGAGACCAGTCATGTTCATCTCGAGAGGTCTGATCGAAGCAGACGCGCAGATAGAAAAGGAGGCTCTGGCAGTCACATAGGCCTGCGAAAGGTTGGCACCCTACAACCCCAATTCTAATGAAGTTGGGACGTTGTGTAAAATGTAAATAAAAACAGAATACAATGATGTGCAAATCCTCTTCAACCTATATTCAATTGAATACACCACAAAGATAAGATATTTAATGTTCAAACTGATAAACTTTATTGTTTTTGTGCAAATATTTGCTCATTTTGAAATGGATGCCTGCAACACGTTTTAAAAAAAGCTGGGACAGTGGTATGTTTACCACAGTGTTACACCACCTTTCCTTCTAACAACACTCAATAAGTGTTTGAGAACTGAGGACAAAAACTGTTGAAGCTTTGTAGGTGGAATTCGTTCCCATTCTTGCTTGATGTACGACTTCAGTTGTTCAACAGTCCAGGGTCTCTGTTGTCGTATTTTGCGCTTTATAGTGCGCCACACATTTTCAATGGGTGACAGGTCTGGACTGCAGACAGGCCAGTCTAGTAGCCGCACTCTTTTACTACGAAGCCACGCTGTTGTAACATGTGCAGAATGTGACTTGGCATTGTCTTGCTGAAATAAGCAGGGACGTCCCTGAAAAAGACGTTGCTTGGATGGCAGCATGTGTTGCTCCAAAACTTGGATGTACATTTCAGCACTGATGGTGCCATCACAGATGTGTTAGTGCCCATGCCATGGGCACTAACACACCCCCATACCATCACAGATGCTGGCTTTTGAAATTAGCGCTGGTAACAATCTGGATGGTCTTTTTCCTCTTTTGTCCGGAGGACACGACATCCATGATTTCCAAAAAACAATTTGAAATGTGGACTCATCAGACCACAGCACACTGTTCCACTTTGCATCTGTCCATTTCAAATGAACTCGGGCCCAGAGAAGGTGGCGGCGTTTCTAGATGGTGTTGATGTATGGCTTTCACTTTGCATGGTAGAGTTTTAATTATTAAATTATTCAGATCCTATTGTCTTACTTACAATTTGTACATGTTCAATCAAGCCCCTGTATTTTGTCACATGATAATTTCACAAGCTCCACAATGGAAATAGGTGTTTATACTTTACTGTGTTACCAGTGTGTCATTGATACCTGATACCTTCACCTCTGTATGTTTATATTGATGTTGCAGAATAAACTCAATCAATCAGTCATTAACAATACTTTATGTATCTTTTAATGGCATCCGCATATGCATGTGCGCATACATGAGCTTTTGAAAAGACCGGAAGATACCTTTGACTACATGTGATGCACATGCACGCTGATGTCTGTGAGATGTCTTGTAAATCACTTCAGAGGTGTTATCAGGTTACAAAAACAGCATTTTCAGTTTTAGACGTGCTAATTTCTCCCTAGCTTTTACATAATATATGAGAAACATGTCAAATTTACCCAGAATCACAGTGGTTTGGGAGTGGATTCCACCATGTTGAATTAGCAGTCAGAGAGAGACCAGTCAGTCACGTCACAGTGCCTCTGTACTAACAACAGGAAACACAATGTGACATTTTGACCTGTTAGCCATCTTTGAACTTGTCCAAAGTTTGTGTCCCAAGAATGCTCGCTGTGAATTTGAAGACAGTAATATGAAGGCAGTAATAGGACTGGACACAGAGACAGATGGACGGATGCAAAGCCTTCACAATACCGATATTTTGACCTTGGGTAATAAGTTAATTTTCTTGTTGTTGGACAAAGCACCGGCGTACTCTGATCCAAGCTGAGAAATGCACCGGGAGCAGACAAACACAGAAGGACTTCTTTGAAAAGCTGCATTTCTTCAGCCACGACAAGGAACTAAAGTATTTTCAGATGTCATTTTCCAAAAGAAGGACACTTTATGTGGATCGGTTTTCATCAGGCTGTGATAATTAATCTGACGTAACAGGTCAGATTAAGATTTCACATTTACTCAGTGTGTGATGGTTTTTAATATTTGAAACAGTCTGAACTGTAGGAATGAGGACTGCAACTTTCGCTTTAGCTTTCGGGTTAGCGCCTCCCTTTTGTAACCGGTCCATAATTTTTGGACCCCAACCGAAGAGTGCCGGAAAAAATGGTATGGTATGGGACAGCAATTTTGGTACTCGTTGTGGAAACGCACAATACACCATTTTACAGTGGCTGACACATTAAGTAAGCTCTGTGGTCTTCCAGAACACGTCAAATACATATGTGTTGGAGATAAGTTACATATACAAGTTACTCATCTGTTTTGGGTATGCTAGGCATTATCTTCATATGAGTAACTTACAAGTATCTTATGTCAACAATTGCATAACTTACCTACAACGTACGGCCCGCTTATGCGGAACGTATGAGCCATATGCTGGCATGTGTCAAAAATATTGTGCATGCACAAACTTTTTTGATAAACTTGCCATACTACGATGTATACCAGCATGCTTCAACGTGCTCTGAACTTATACAAAACTTACCCATGACTTATTAGACATACACCAGCGTATTTGTCATATATTTTTAATACGTCGGTATACGCAGGCTAAATCATCACAGTGTGACAGGGCCTTTACTAACAGAGCCCGCTGTGGATTGCATCTTTCAAATGCCTAAAATAGTTTTTATTGTCCATTTAGTGCATTTGCCTTTATGAATATGCAATTTGTGGTTTGTCCACATAAGTGCGCAAAATTTTGAGAAGGAATGTACAAATAGATGAGTTATGGGCAAGCAAGATGATTTATCAAGATCAAAAAGAAATTTACCAGGTGCTGATTGCCTCTGTATTTTGCAAGTTTGAAACCTCTGTGTTAATTTATTGCACTTGACAGACTGCTGCTTCAGCAGTGCAGAGACTGCTGCCTTCTGGTACACAGAATAAAGAAAAATCATTCATTACAAATGTCTGGTATATTTAAAGAGTGTGTGTGTTTGCTTCTTTAACACTGCCTTCCGAGATACACTTCATGGAATGTCCTTTCCTAATTTGGCTGTCCCTATCACTCTGCTGACCTGATCTGTGCCCTCCATGATGACATGCAAGGCTGCGTATGCTACCACAGAACCCTTTCTGATCACTTTCCTATTGCCTCTTTTCTCAATGTACCTGGGTGCTCTCTTACACAAGGTCCAGCGATCACCTGAAAATGTATGATCCGCTGTTGATTCAATTTTTCAATTCAATTCAGCTTCTTCAACCTCCATCTTTTCAAAGCCAAGAAGAAGATGCCCACAACCGCGATCATTGAGCTCCAATATGCAGATGACAACACCGCCTCTGCCACCACAGCTGAAGGTCTACAAGCCATCATGGACCCCTTTCTGTTTGTTTTTTCTGTCAACATCAAGAAATCAAAAACACTGACATTCTTTCCCACAAATGTTCCAAAAATCCAACTCAGCATCCTCATCCATGTAGAAAGCTGCCCATACTCGGTGTTTTCCAATTTTGATATCAATCAATCAATCAATTTTTTTATATAGCGCCAAATCACAACAAACAGTTGCCCCAAGGCGCTTTATATTGTAAGGCAAGGCCATACAATAATTATGTAAAACCCCAACAGTCAAAACGACCCCCTGTGAGCAAGCACTTGGCTACAGTGGGAAGGAAAAACTCCCTTTTAACAGGAAGAAACCTCCAGCAGAACCAGGCTCAGGGAGGGGCAGTCTTCTGCTGGGACTGGTTGGGGCTGAGGGAGAGAACCAGGAAAAAGACATGCTGTGGAGGGGAGCAGAGATCGATCACTAATGATTAAATGCAGAGTGGTGCATACAGAGCAAAAAGAGAAAGAAACAGTGCATCATGGGAACCCCCCAGCAGTCTACGTCTATAGCAGCATAACTAAGGGATGGTTCAGGGTCACCTGATCCAGCCCTAACTATAAGCTTTAGCAAAAAGGAAAGTTTTAAGCCTAATCTTAAAAGTAGAGAGGGTGTCTGTCTCCCTGATCTGAATTGGGAGCTGGTTCCACAGGAGAGGAGCCTGAAAGCTGAAGGCTCTGCCTCCCATTCTACTCTTACAAACCCTAGGAACTACAAGTAAGCCTGCAGTCTGAGAGCGAAGCGCTCTATTGGGGTGATATGGTACTACGAGGTCCCTAAGATAAGATGGGACCTGATTATTCAAAACCTTATAAGTAAGAAGAATAATTTTAAATTCTATTCTAGAATTAACAGGAAGCCAATGAAGAGAGGCCAATATGGGTGAGATATGCTCTCTCCTTCTAGTCCCCGTCAGTACTCTAGCTGCAGCATTTTGAATTAACTGAAGGCTTTTTAGGGAACTTTTAGGACAACCTGATAATAATGAATTACAATAGTCCAGCCTAGAGGAAATAAATGCATGAATTAGTTTTTCAGCATCACTCTGAGACAAGACCTTTCTGATTTTAGAGATATTGCGTAAATGCAAAAAAGCAGTCCTACATATTTGTTTAATATGCGCTTTGAATGACATATCCTGATCAAAAATGACTCCAAGATTTCTCACAGTATTACTAGAGGTCAGGGTAATGCCATCCAGAGTAAGGATCTGGTTAGACACCATGTTTCTAAGATTTGTGGGGCCAAGTACAATAACTTCAGTTTTATCTGAGTTTAAAAGCAGGAAATTAGAGGTCATCCATGTCTTTATGTCTGTAAGACAATCCTGCAGTTTAGCTAATTGGTGTGTGTCCTCTGGCTTCATGGATAGATAAAGCTGGGTATCATCTGCGTAACAATGAAAATCTAAGCAATACCGTCTAATAATACTGCCTAAGGGAAGCATGTATAAAGTGAATAAAATTGGTCCTAGCACAGAACCTTGTGGAACTCCATAATTAACTTTAGTCTGTGAAGAAGATTCCCCATTTACATGAACAAATTGTAATCTATTAGACAAATATGATTCAAACCACCGCAGTGCAGTGCCTTTAATACCTATGGCATGCTCTAATCTCTGTAATAAAATTTTATGGTCAACAGTATCAAAAGCAGCACTGAGGTCTAACAGAACAAGCACAGAGATGAGTCCACTGTCCGAGGCCATAAGAAGATCATTTGTAACCTTCACTAATGCTGTTTCTGTACTATGATGAATTCTAAAACCTGACTGAAACTCTTCAAATAGACCATTCCTCTGCAGATGATCAGTTAGCTGTTTTACAACTACCCTTTCAAGAATTTTGAGAGAAAAGGAAGGTTGGAGATTGGCCTATAATTAGCTAAGATAGCTGGGTCAAGTGATGGCTTTTTAAGTAATGGTTTAATTACTGCCACCTTAAAAGCCTGTGGTACATAGCCAACTAACAAAGATAGATTGATCATATTTAAGATCGAAGCATTAAATAATGGTAGGGCTTCCTTGAGCAGCCTGGTAGGAATGGGGTCTAATAAATATGTTGATGGTTTGGATGAAGTAACTAATGAAAATAACTCAGACAGAACAATCGGAGAGAAAGAGTCTAACCAAATACCGGCATCACTGAAAGCAGCCAAAGATAACGATACGTCTTTGGGATGGTTATGAGTAATTTTTTCTCTAATAGTTAAAATTTTGTTAGCAAAGAAAGTCATGAAGTCATTACTAGTTAAAGTTAATGGAATACTCAGCTCAATAGAGCTCTGACTCTTTGTCAGCCTGGCTACAGTGCTGAAAAGAAACCTGGGGTTGTTCTTATTTTCTTCAATTAGTGATGAGTAGAAAGATGTCCTAGCTTTACGGAGGGCTTTTTTATAGAGCAACAGACTCTTTTTCCAGGCTAAGTGAAGATCTTCTAAATTAGTGAGATGCCATTTCCTCTCCAACTTACGGGTTATCTGCTTTAAGCTACGAGTTTGTGAGTTATACCACGGAGTCAGACACTTCTGATTTAAAGCTCTCTTTTTCAGAGGAGCTACAGCATCCAAAGTTGTCTTCAATGAGGATGTAAAACTATTGACGAGATACTCTATCTCCCTTACAGAGTTTAGGTAGCTACTCTGCACTGTGTTGGTATATGGCATTAGAGAACATAAAGAAGGAATCATATCCTTAAACCTAGTTACAGCGCTTTCTGAAAGACTTCTAGTGTAATGAAACTTATTCCCCACTGCTGGGTAGTCCATCAGAGTAAATGTAAATGTTATTAAGAAATGATCAGACAGAAGGGAGTTTTCAGGGAATACTGTTAAGTCTTCTATTTCCATACCATAGGTCAGAACAAGATCTAAGATATGATTAAAGTGGTGGGTGGACTCATTTACTTTTTGAGCAAAGCCAATAGAGTCTAATAATAGATTAAATGCAGTGTTGAGGCTGTCATTCTCAGCATCTGTGTGGATGTTAAAATCGCCCACTATAATTATCTTATCTGAGCTAAGCACTAAGTCAGACAAAAGGTCTGAAAATTCACAGAGAAACTCACAGTAACGACCAGGTGGACGATAGATAATAACAAATAAAACTGGTTTTTGGGACTTCCAATTTGGATGGACAAGACTAAGAGACAAGCTTTCAAATGAATTAAAGCTCTGTCTGGGTTTTTGATTAATTAATAAGCTGGAATGGAAGATTGCTGCTAATCCTCCGCCCCGACCCGTGCTACGAGCATTCTGACAGTTAGTGTGACTCGGGGGTGTTGACTCATTTAAACTAACATATTCATCCTGCTGTAACCAGGTTTCTATAAGGCAGAATAAATCAATATGTTGATCAATTATTATATCATTTACTAACAGGGACTTAGAGGAGAGAGACCTAATGTTTAACAGACCACATTTAACTGTTTTAGTCTGTGGTGCAGTTGAAGGTGCTATATTATTTTTTCTTTTTGAATTTTTATGCTTAAATAGATTTTTGCTGGTTATTGGTAGTCTGGGAGCAGGCACCGTCTCTACGGGGATGGGGTAATGAGGGGATGGCAGGAGAGGTGTGTAAGACTACAACTCTGCTTCCTGGTCCCAACCCTGGATAGTCACGGTTTGGAGGATTTAAGAAAATTGGCCAGATTTCTAGAAATGAGAGCTGCTCCATCCAAAGTGGGATGGATGCCGTCTCTCCTAACAAGACCAGGTTTCATCCAGGTCCATATCAAAACGACTACCAAGATCATAGTGTACCATGAACTCTAAAGGGCTTGCTGTCCTTCAGTCCGTGCAGAGAGAAGAGCCTGCTGACCCTTTCAGCATCTGACAGTTCAATAGTTTTAAGGAGGTGATCCTTGATAGCTGCGTATTTGTTTTCAGCAGTGAGGCTTAACAGGAGCGCGATCAGCCTCTTTGCTGTGGAGCTGCTGAGGGCCAACACAACATAATACAACACCAATTCCATGAAGTTGGGATGTTGTGTGAAATGTAAATAAAAACAGAATACAATGATTTGCAAATCCTCTTCAACCTGTATTCAATTGAAAACAACACAAAGACAAGATATTTAATGTTCAAACTGACAAACTATTGTTTTTGTGCAAATATTTGCTCATTTTGAAATGGATGCCTGCAACACATTTCAAAAAAGCTGGAACAGTGGCAACAAAACACTGAGAAAGTTGATGAATGCTCAAAGAACACCTATTTGGAACATTCCACAGGTGAACAGGTTAATTGGAAACAGGTGAGTGTCATGATTGGGAATAAAAGGAGCATCCCCAAAAGGCTCAGCCGTTCACAAGCAAAGATGGGGTGAGGATCACCACTTTGTGAACAACTGCGTGAAAAAATAGTCCAACAGATTAAAAACAATGTGTTGTGAAAGTGTAGGAACACGGACCCACAACAGGGGGCGCAAATGAACGGACAATGGAGGAATCAAATAACACTGTTTTTACTGTTGTGAAAAAGGCACAACAAATACAACCGATTACAATATGGAGATTGAGTCTTATTACAACGGTGTCATGTGGGCAGGCTCGACGATAGGAGACGTCTGTCCAAGTTGAACCGGAACCAACCCGATTTCCTCTGCCACCGAACCCCGGGAATACTGGAGCCGCCAAGTCCCGAATTCCCAGGTGGCCACTGCCTCCGCTCGTCGGATCCGGTACTGCTGGCAGGAAACAGAAACAGTCAGGTGTGGATGCGGCTGCACCCAGCAACACGGAGAGTGGAGAGTCCACCTCCACATCTCGTCAACAACAATCAAGAAATGTAGGAAGGTGAGTACTTATCCTACTTCGTCCAATACGGTCTTCAGCTGACCTAAGCACAAGCAACTCAGTATTAATTCTCAGAATAATACAACTGGCTGAGTTCGTTACCTCTTTGGTAAGGCGATATCTCGGCAAATGAGGTGGAGATGCCGTCCTGCTGATATACCTCCTTATTGATTGGGATCAGCTGTCTCCAGTGATGGGTGACAGCTGTCATCCTGGCTGCTCCCGTAAGGCGGCAGCGCCCTCCGGTGCCTGGAGCCCGCACTCCAGGCAGGGCGCCCTCTAGTGGTGGTGGGCCAGCAGTACCTCCTCTTCAGCGGCCCACACAACACAATGTTTCTCAACGTTCAATTGCAAGGAATTTAGGGATTCCATCATCTACAGTCCATAATATAATTAGAAGATTCAGAGAATTTGGAGAACTTTCTACATGTAAACGGCAAGGCCAAAAACCAACATTGAATACCCGTGACCTTCAATCCCTCAGGCGGCGCTGCATTAAAAACTGACATCATAAAGGATCTTATCACGTGGGCTCAGGAACACTTCATAAAACCATTGTCAGTTAACACAGTTCATCACTACATCTACAAGTGCAAGTTAAAACACTACCATGCAAAGCAAAATCCATACATCAACAACATCCAGAAATGCCACCACCTTCTCTGGGCACGAGCTCATTTGAAATGGACAGACGCAAAGTGGAAAAGTGTGCTGTGGTCTGATGAGTCCACATTTCAAATTGTTTTTGGAAAACATGGATGTCGTGTCCTCTGGACAAAAGAGGAAAAAGACCATCCAGATTGTTAAAAGCGCAAAGTTCAAAAGCCAGCATCTGTGATGGTATGGGGGTGTTTCTGTCCATGGCATGGGCAACTTACACATCTGTGATGGCACCATCAATGCTGAAAGGTACATCCTGGTTTTGGAGCAACACATGCTGCCATCCAAGCAACATCTTTTTCAGGGACGTCCCTGCTTATTTCAGCAAGACAATGCCAAGCCACATTCTGCACATGTTACAATAGTGTGGCTACGTAGTAAAAGAGTGTGGGTACTAGACTGGCCTGCCTGCAGTCCAGACCTGACCATTGAAAATGTGTGGTGCATTACGAAGCGCAAAATACGACAACAGAGATCCCAGACTGTTGAACGCCTGAAGTCGTACATCAAGCAAGAATGGGAAAGAATTCCACCTACGTACAAAGCTTCAACAATTAGTGTCCTCAGTTCCCAAACACTTATTGAGTGTTGTTAGAAGGAAAGGTGATGTAACACAGTGGTAAATATAGCACTGTCACAGCTTTTCTGAAACATGTTGCAGGCATCAATTTCAAAATGAGCAAATATTTGCAGAAAAACAATAAAGGTCCCAACTTCCTTGGAATTGGGGCTGTAATATTTTGTGTCATCTGCGGTGATCTGTCAGAGCAAACTGCACCTCAGTTTGTGCAAACCAGGTGGCAGTTTACAGAAGCGTGACTTTGAGCATCAAGTGTGAAAAGCTTCAGCAGCAGTGGACATTTACATGTGAACAGCTTTGATCCACAGAAGTGTGACATATAAAAACAGAAAACCCAGTGTGATTGCAAATGGCTGCATTCTTTTTTGAACAACATTTCAGTCACTGAATTATGTACAAGACAGTCCTTTTGTGCGCGCGTGTACCCGCGCATACGTGCGTGTGCGCTACAACACATCCAAATACTGAATGCATTCATCCAGAGTGAATCAGCTGGAGAGAAGGTGAAGCGCGTGCGTATGTGTGTGTGTGTGTGTGTGTGTGTGTGTGTGTGTGTGTGTGTGTGTGTGTGTGTGTGTGTGTGTGTGTGTGTGTGTGTGTGTGTGTGTGTGTGTGTGTGTGTCTGATCCACGTATGCAGCGCCTGTGCGTGCGTGATCAGAACTGGTAATCAAACCCACGCTCGTGTGTGTGACTGACTGCTTGATCCACACAGCCGCAGTGCACGGCAATCAGAAACAGCGGGGTTTTGAAAAAAGGCAGAGAGAGAGATAGCGCTGTCTCTCTCTCTCTCTCTTTTGCTCTCTCTCCCCCTCCTCTCCTACCCCCCCCCACTCTCCCTCTGTCTCGCTCTCAATGCTGAAACAAGAATTGGCAAGTTTAAGTTTGCTTGTGAGTTTAAATGGTAACATTTTCTACTTTTTGGGGGGGGACACACAGAAGGACTCTGAACTTTGCAATCTGATGTTCCCAGCCCTGACAAGGAAGCAGTGTGTCCCACTGTACATCTGGAAACTTGAGTGCCTTTTGCTTTACCGTTTTGAGAATGGAGAGCATTTCTACGTACAAGGCAAAAAAAAAAGCAGGCAGGAGTGCGGCAAGGGCTACACGTGACAGAACGTATAACATTAAAAGCAAACATACGCAGCTGCAAGCAAATCTATGAATGCAATGACCCACAAAAAACACTGATTAAGCACGTTTTGGATGTACAGACAGCAATTAGAGTTTTGGTATTTAAGAGATTTGAGAAATATTTGGCATGTTTGGAGTGTGTATTATTATGGTGGAGTATTTAGCGTGTGTGGTTAGTGTGGTGGTGGGTTTTTTGTTGTTTTTGTTTTGTAAATATGAGGCGTCTTATGAATGCTGAGCAAGTGCTTCAGTTTTTTATAAAAACTGGAGCAAGACGGAGTGTGCAGCGCATCGTCAGCATCTGAACCAGACAGTGAGGATTCTGATGATGGAGATGATACCTCTTTTGTTCTGCACAAGCAACCAGAGCAGGTGGATCCACCGACGTGCGCACAGATCTCCACAGTGGACTGGATCACGCACTTCTCTTTGCAGCTTCTCCAGGACTCAGGCACTAAAGAGCTCCGCCCTAGCACTGAGTCCTGGAATGCAGAGCAGGATGCAGACACACACTGCTCCAGCAGTTTGACATGGCAGGAATATTGCAGCAGTGACATCTTAAAAGATCCGTAAAGATGTTTCACCACACAATGAGCCATATTATTCCAGGTGTTTGTCATAAAATACTCCAAACAAAGCAGGCACAGCCTCCACAGCAGCTCACAACTACATCAAGGACTCTGAGATAAAGATGCTACAAGAGGCGGAGACACCCAGCTCAGCTGATGTCACTCAAAGTGACCATGCCCCTATGTATACAGACCTTTGTGGTTTAAAACATCTTAAACTAAGAAGTGTGGGGGGAAAAAATTACTCGCATACAGTTGTGATGGAAGACAAAACTAATTATCAAGATCAAAACAGTTCTGTGTACCAGGCTGCTGCTCTAAGGCTGGCAGTGGTGGGCACAGCTAACCAAAAAGTTAGCTTCGATAAGCGCTAATCCACTAACTGAAAAGTTAACTTTTATAATGCTAAACCACTAAAAAATTTAGCAGAAGCCACAGCTAACCACTAACTTTCAGTATTGTCTCCGGTACACTATCTGCTACTGACAAGCCAATTTTGTGTTTAAGCACTGCCAATCAAAGACTATCACAAACCCAGCACAACCAATGAGTCAGTGCTTCTGTCTTTGTGCACCCTGCCCACTGCTGTAAGGAAGAGTCATTTACATTCAACATACAGTGCTCCAGACGTGAGGCAGAAGTCATGAAAAGCAAAATAGGTTTAACTCATGGTTTTAATTTAGAAAGCAAATTAATGTGGATAGTTTATCTACATTATTGTTAACTCTGTCATTTTTACAAAGTGAAAATATAACACATATCTTTTAATTTTAAAATAATGCACTAATTCTGAAGTTTTGAACATTAACACACACAGATACCAAAAGGCATTATGGGAAAATGAGCCTCCGCTCATCACTGATTGGCTGATTTATTACATGCAAAAACCACATTTATTTACAAATAAATGTGTATTTGTAAAATATGTCATTTTTTCAGCTCAATCTCCCATTATTTTTTTTTTGTGCTCCCATGACGAAATGAGTCAAACTTTCGTGACGGAGCTTCTTTTAACTCACTCTTCCTAACCCTACTCCCACCCCCAACCCTAACCTTAACCATAACCTAATCTTACTCCTCCTCCCCACCCTAACCATAACCACCCCGATCTCCCCGCTTCACTTTTAATTTCGTGCAGCCATCACGGAATGAATGAGAATGAATTCGTGATGCCGTGACGAAAATGAGGTGCTTTTTGTCACAATATCACGCACCAATAGATTAATGTATATTTTGTGCTGCTGAAGCACGACTTGCCGTGAGACCAGGCATTTGCAAAACTGAAAATTCTGTTTGTTAAGTGTGATTCAGCGCAACGACTGTGTGATATTTGGCCGGGCATTATTCACACTGCCATCCAGTAGATGGCATCCAGGGTTTCATGTATCCCATAATCCCTTGCATGCCAGAGAGTCGCTGCAGTCAAAACAACATAGAGAATCCACATGATGACAATTGTAAATGAATATTATACTACAAAAAATGTAATTTTTTTATGCTTTTTGTCACGTTAATAAGAGACTGCATGCATGATACCCTGAAAACTTGCTAAAACAATTAGAACGAATAATCCGTGTCTGCTACGTTTAATCTGCGTGGAATTTAATAAATGCAAACCGAATTTCAGACATATTATATATATTAGTCTGGAACAAAGAGAACAAACAGTGTCGTAAAGAACAATAATCAAGACGTTAAAGAGCAAACTTCACTTTCCCCCAGAACGACATGATCAGGAAGCGAGCATAGCTCACAGCAGCTCCAATTGAAAATGACGGAGAGACATCCTGTGATTCTCCCATGTTTACATAAAGGAAACACAATAGTAATGTCTATAAACCCAGAGAATATATTCATGAGCATTTTAGGCACAATATAAAAATAGTTTTATGTTGCGATGTTAATGCTGTTGTCCGTGATCAGAGTGTCTCAATGCAGTTCTCAATGTTACTGAGATTTCGCAGCGCGGCGACCTCTCCGAGGTTTTGCGGGATTTGAATCCTGAAAAGGGTGGATTGTTCTATGCATTTTGACCCATCTACTGGATGGATGGATGGATAGCTTTATTATCATTGTCATTACAACAACGAGATTTCCACACTCACATTCCACAGACAAACAGCAATTAATCCACAATTATTACTTGTTTACCGTAATAATAGCACACATCAGAATTAAGACAACACATATACATTTGACATTGTTTATGTGCACTAAACTTAAAACAGTCCGTTTTCCAAATTGAGGTGATGTGAGTGTGTGGTAGCCGCTGCAACTGTAGTCGCGCCGCCGCCAGCTTGGGGGGAATGGGGACCTGCTGCAGCTAAAAACCGCGCAGCCCCCGTAGGGGAAAGGGGTGGCGTCAGCGTTGGCTGGGAAGGGGTGTGTGATGGGGGAGCAGGAAGGGAGGTGAAGGGGAAAATGGAGCATGCTTCAGTCTTTGTCCATGTGTAAGTCTGTCAGTTTACTGTCTTTGTGGGTTGAGATAAGAAGGAGCTGAATAATCTCACCAAGTCCTGAATAAATTCCTCTGGAGGAAAACAGTGCGCAATTTGTCCTTCAGGCTTGATAAGCCTGGAGTGTTGTGGTTGAACAGTGAAAAACACTTTTAACAGTTCCATTTGAACAACCAAATCTCAATTATGAATTAAGAATATTCCCAATTATGAATTAGGAATATTCACCGGCCTCCGAAACCTTCAGCTTCAACTACAAGCATGCATCTGCTCCAAGATGTCATCCAATTTGCGTCTGAGTTCAAGAGTCATCGCAGTCTGAGAATGCACTGCCTTGCCAACCTCATTAATCATGACGGACAAGCGAGGGGCCGTGGTTCTTGATGCTGCCGTCTTGCCAATTTTCCGGTAGATCAGGGCAGCACATAAGCCAAAAAGTACCAGCCCTGCTACCATAAGACCAAAAATGAATAAATCCTCGACATCCTCAACGGAGAAAGGCACCAAGCATGCCACATGCCAAGAGCCCCAGGAGTCGAGAACATAGCCCGCAGGATACGTTTCATCTGTGCAGGTAGGATCCCCCGGTCCTGACCTTCTTGTAGAAAAAATGGTGTCAATAGCGTTCAGAGACCAGCTGATCAATTCCATGGTAAATCCAATAGTAGTCCAATAGATCCAGTATCCAATATAATTTGAGGAATTCACAGTCTGGTGAAGTAGGGACTTGAAGGTTAAAGCAGAAAGCAGAAATAAGGGAGAGTGGAGGAGATACGACCACCCTCGTCGGAGTCCCAAGCTGAGCCCAAAGCTGGATGAGTCCAAAGCTGGATGGAAAAGTTAGCGGAATTATATTTAGCAGACGCTAATTGGTCTGCTGATGGTTTTTGAAGTTAGCTGAAAAGCTAATGTGCTTAAAGAAGTTAGCTGTGCTAATTAGCAGAAGTGTGTCCACCACTGAAGGTTGGACATTTTAACATGGTCTCCTATGGGAAACTGCTCTGTTTTGGAGCAAACCTCGTGGCCAGTCAAAGGACTGCAGCTTCTTCTTCTTACAGAAGGGCGTCATCTGAGGCCATTGATGTTTACCGCTTAGTGATTACTGATACAGGGCAGGAATGAATGGTTGTATGTAGGACTCAGATGAGTTCAAGGAATCTGGAATAATTGAGTTATGGTAACTGTAGGCTGGTGGAGATATGCACACAATGCCATTTGTTTGTATGCAGACACTTTATCTCAGAAACTGCTGGACAGATTTCAAAACATAAAATACTCTGCATCTTGGACTTTGATTATAGAAAAAAAAAACTACTCAAATTTGTACAGGCAAAAATGACAGATTGTGTCTTCATGTTGGCAGACGGTACAATACCATTTCCATTTAGATTCCGCCTTGAGGAGAGGTGATGTATGTGTTTATTGCTTGTATTGCTTTGCCATGCTGTAAGCACATTATTCTGAGAAACAATAGCACTGGTATACAATCTTGCATAAATTCAGGATTATTTGTTGCATTGAAACACAACTTGAGCACCAGGGAAGAACACAGAGGAGTACTTGAGGGTACTCTTACTTTACAGCCGTCTCTTCCGGGACCTCCAGAGACAGAGTCAGAGTTCCTGATGTGAGCTCACACAGCTCGGGGCTCACACAGTGCAGCCCCTCAATCACCTGCAGCACACAAACAAACATACGTCAGTGTAATTTCTTTAGATAACAAATCAACCCAAGTAGTTTCCGTTCTCACCCTGTCTGCCTCCCACTGCACCACCAGCAACCTCTGCCCAGGTTTGGGTTGCCATGGCTGCAGGGTGGGAGGTGCTGGTGTTGTGGTGGAGGAGACGGTGGTTGTCTGTGGTGGCTGAGTGGCAGATGCGGTCGTGGAGGCGACAGGAGTAGCCAGTTCAGGAGTAGAGGGAGTAGCCGGGTCCCATCCAGCAGGTGGTAGGTCAAAGAGAATATGATCACACCGTTTACCCTCGTAGCCTTCACTGCATTCACAGGTGTAGGCCACATCCCCCACTTCTGCACCGTCGCTGCGGGTACAGTTTCCATGGAGACAGGGGCTGCTGGCACAAGGGTCTGTAAAAAACTACAGCAGGAAAAAAAAATTTAGAACAAGACAGTAAAAACATTATCCATTTCCTCCACACTGCCTTAATCCTTTCTCTCTTTTTTTCCTTACCTTCTCTCATTTTTTTTCACCTTAAATTATTCATTCTCAACTTACCAGTTTGATATTGATTAGCATGAGCTCGGTGAGTGGTCCTTAAAAGACTGTGAAGAAGAAATAATGATAATAATCCAAATTCTCTGGAGGTGTTTTGGCTCTTGGGTTTTAGAGTGATGCGTGATGCGTTTAATGCCCTGAACACATTCGGTGTGAAAGGCTCTTTATGTGTTGGTGTGCTGAGTGTTTTACTTCTCTGTGTTTTACACAGTCTTTGAGTTTACTGCACTTTAACGCTGCAGTTAATCTATCACAGGCTGCAGTTTTCCACATTCACAGACATGCACATGTGCATTTGATTCCTAAACAAGATTTCCACTGCCATGCAGCGGAAAAAAGTATTTACCATGCAGCATCCAGAAAATATTTACAGCACTGCACTTTTTACACATTTTTTAATGTTACAGCCTTATTTCAAAATGATTAAAATTATTTTTTCCCCTCAAAAGTCTACACACAATGCCCATAATGACAATGTGAAAAAAGGTTTTATGAGATTTTTACAAATTTATTGAAATTAAATAAATTAAGGAATCATGTACATAAGTATTCACAGCCTTTGCCATGAAGCTCAAAATTGAGATCAGGTGCATCCTGTTTCCATTGATCATTCTTGAGATGTTTCTACAGCTTAATTGGAGTCCACCTGGAGTAAATTCATTTGACTGGACATGATTTGGAAAGACACACACCTGTCTAAGTGTAGCGGCTGCACTCTGCATTGTGTGTTGTTATGACTCTGCCCATTCACTCCCCTCGGGATGCAAACTCACGATCCTCAGCATGGGAGTCGGACTCTCTAACCAGAAGGCTAAAACCCAGGGCTCGGGCCTTGTGACCAGAGAATCCTTTTGAGCTGTTGGGAGTGAGGTTTACTAACTACATCTGCACAGCGACACCTGCTGGCCTCTGTTACCTAAGGTCCCAAGCATGAAGTCAAAGGAACTGTCTGTCGACCTCTGAGACAGGATTGTCTCGAGGTACAAATCTGGAGAAGATTACAGAAACATTTGTGCAGCTTTGAAGGTCCAAATAAGCACAGTGGCCCCCATCATCCATAAATGGAATAAGTTCGGATCCACCAAGGCTATTCCTAGAGCAGGCCGCCCGTCTAAACTGAGCAATCTGGGAGAAGGACCTTAGTCAGGGGGGTGACCAAGAACCCGATGGTCACTCTGTCAGAGCACCAGCATTCCTCTGTGGAGCCAGGAGAACCTTCCAGAAAGACAACCATCTCTGCAGCAATCCACCAATCGGGCCTCTATGGTAGAGTGGCCAGACAAAGCCACTCCTTAGTAAAAGGCGCATGGCAGCCCACCTGTCAAAAAGCACCTGAAGGACTCTCAGACTATGAGAAACAAAAATCTCTGGTCTGATGAGACAAAGATTGAACTCTTTGGTATGAATTCCAGGTGTTCAAGGAAACCAGGCACCAACCCTACAGTGAAGTATGGTGGTGGCAGCATCATGCTGTGGGAATGATTTTCTGCGGCAGGAACTGAGAGACTAGTCAGGATTGAGGGAAAGATTAATGCAGCAATGTACAGAGGCATTCTGGATGAAAACCTGTTCCAGAGCGCTCTTGACCTCAGACTGGGGCAATGGTTCATCTTTCAGCAAGACAGTGACCCTAAGCACATAGCCAAGATATCAAAGTACACTCAATATTTGGCTCAATGGATGAACTCAATTCAATTATGGGCAGGATTTCCATCTAATAAATATATGTAGCCCAAACTCAAATAAAATACATCCATGCAAGATAATGTAACTTAATTTAGTTGGAAATACATATATTTATTAGATGGAAATCCTGCTCATAATTGAATTGAGTTCATCCAGTGCATCAGTTTTTTTGAGTGGAGTGGCTTCAGGACAACTCAGGATGTCCTTGAGGGGTCAGCCAGATCCCAGACCTGAATCCGATTTAACATCTCTGGAGAGATCTGAAAATGGCTGTGCACTAACTCTCCCTGTCCAACATGATGGAGCTTGAGAGGTGCTGCAAAGAGGAATGGGCAAAACTGTCCAAAGATAGGTGCACCAAGCTTGTAGCATCATATTCAAGAAGACGTGAGGCTGTAATTGCTATCAAAGGTGCATCAACAAAGTATTGAGCAAAGGGTGTTGTGTGGGCCACTGAAGAGGAGGTACTGCTGGCCCATCACCACCAGATGGCACCCTGCTTGGAGTGCGGGCTTCAAGCACGAGAGGGCGTCGGAACTACTGGAGTGACAGCTGTCACACATCATCAACACCAGCTGTCACTCATCAACTTCATCCTCCATAAAATCCGGACTGCAACTCCACCTCCCCGCCGAGAAATCAGCTACCATTCAGGTAATTTTCTCTGCTGTGCTTATTCATTGTTGTAAACAGTGGTCTGTGTGCAGCCGTGTTCCTGCGGGGTCTATTGAAGGCTGGACTGGCGGACAGTGAGAGGACGACGGTCTTCGTCTCTCACTCCATCCAGGAAGGAGACCTACAGGAGCTGCACGGGTGATTCTGTATCTGGAGGTGGAGGTTTTCCCTCCTGGAGGACTAAGCACTGTAAGATTGCTGGGTGTGTATTCACACACCCACCACTAACTGTTTCTGTTTCTGCCAGCAGTACCGGGTCTGACTGCTGAAGACAGTGGCCACCTGGGGCGCAGGGCTTGGCGGCTCCGGTGTTCTTCAGATCCGTTGGTGGTGGAAGCTGTGTGGGATCCGGCTCTTCTCTCGCTAGACGTCTTCTATCTTCGAGCCTGCCCAGACGTCACCTTGTGTATAATTGACAATCCACAGTATTGTTATTGTCTGTATTTCGTTGTGCGATTCACAACATTAAATTGTTATTTTTGGCTTATCCATTGTCCGTTCATTAACGCCCCCTGTTGTGGGTCCGTGTCACGACACCTTCCCAACAAAGGGTGTGAATACTTACAGTACACGTGATTTCTTAGTTTTTTATTTTTAACAATTTTTCAAAAATGTAATAAAAAGCTTTTCTCATGTTGTCATTATGGGGTGTTGTGATTAGAATTTTGAGGTAAAACAATGAATTTACTCAATTTTGGAATAAAGCTGAAACATAACAAAATGTGGAAAAAAAGTGAAATGCAGTGAATACTTTATGGATGCACTGTAACTGATTACATTTGGAGGGTAACATTTCCATGAGAATGCTGAAGGTGAAAGAGATCACAGCTGACACCTTGCTGCTTTCTTCTTACAGAAACAAATCCTAACTTATGAATGTCTCTTCTCCTGCTGTCTGTGGTCTCGCTGTCTCTCCATGATGCATTTTTGGACAGATGCGACTCTGGTGCCACATGTAGTCTGGAAAATACAGTACTCATTTATAGAAATGTGGATCTCAGATTGAGCAACGGCAGCAGCCCTGCACTGATGCTACGTGACATCTTCCATCTTGGATCGCATGACATGATCACAACATCATGGGGAGCATGTCAGTGGCGCACTTCATTTTTCAAGAAAAAAAGGTAAATATTGCAATTCATCAAAACGTTATTGAATCCAAAATTTTGATACATTTTTCAATTAGGCCAATTCCTTGATTTTTAAAGATGGCTGTTATGGTGCATTTGTCCTTAAATTGAAATCTGTTATAGGAGAATGGGAAATATATACTTAAAGTACAGCAGGTGTCACAACCCTGTTCCTTTGAGAGCCCCTGCCCTGCAAGTTTTCCAGCTCTTGATTGGCTGAGCACACCTGATAGACTTAATTGCCTGGCAGTGGAACAGGGAAAGTTCGAAAACATGCAGGGCAGGGGCCCTCCAGGATCCGGGTTGGGCACAGGTGCTCTAAAGTGTTGCAGCCTCAGCATCCCCATCACCCTGCTCACCACTCTACTGTCCACGCTGTCAGGTTTGACCTCGCCTAGACATACAAGAAATGACACTTGAGACAAGAACTCAGACAGAGTTGAGATATCTTTTGTGAGCTTTGCAAAGGGGAGACACAGCAGAGCTGGCAGCTTGTAAGTGCAGTTCTCCAACTGTGTCATTCTCTGCGAGGCCCTTTTATTGTGTGTAAAAAAGAAAGATAAGTGTGGGGGCTACATGAGTCCACGGTTACAACATGTGCTATTAGTCATGTGCAGATACGTTTGCAATCAACTGAATCATTCCGATCTTAGGTACAGAGTGAGTGGTTTTGCTGAAGCTTGCTAAAAGTCAAACCGTAAACAGGCTGACCTGGCTCCTGCAGCTGTGCTATCTATCTGGGAATATCTGAGAGAAACAGTTTGCAGAATTTAAGATACAAAAGGAACAATTTCAAAGAGCAGATGTAATAAAAGATAATAAATGATAATCATGTTTGTACAGTACATTTTATCTAACACATGCTGCACCAGATGGAAACTGCTGAAGGACTACACTCAAAGCCACTTTGCTGGATACACCTGTTCACTTGCTTGTTAACATAAATAACTAATCAGCTAATCACATGCCAGCAACTCAATGCATTCAGACATCTAAACGTAGTGAAGGTGACTTCCTAAAGTTCAAACAGAACATTAGAATGGGGAAGAAGTGACTTTGAACGTGGCATGGTTGTTGGTCCCAGATGTGCTGGTCTGAGTATTTAAGAAGCTGCTGATCTACACTGCAGTTTACTTAAGTTTGATCAGGATGTTGGGTATTCTAATCCAATTACATTTTTTTTCCCAGGATCTGATTGGTTAATCATGTGGGATTTCAGACCGTATAATATCGGGGTAATAATGGCAAAATATTCGACCATTTCACATTTGGATGTATTACTCCGCACCCTGACCGGTGTTCTGACGAGATATCATTCCTGTCAAATGTCATTCCTGTCCTGCTCACACATGCACAGTATTGTCGGGACACGGAACTGTTGATTTATGCGACGAGACACACAATTCGACAGAACACCGGCTGCGCGTGCTGCTAGCTGTTAGTGCTGTTAGCTGAGAGCGAGAGAAAATTGCATACCAACGCCACCGCCAAAATAGGTGAATTTAAGCTACCATGCAAAAGTATTGATGTGGGTTCTGATACAGAATTACCATTTCACATTTGATGGATTTGATGGATTTTCACATTTGATGGATTACTCCACACCTTGACCGCTGTTGGAGCGACACTGCCTCGGCTCGATGGTAAGCCTCACCAACCGAATTACCTACAGAAAAATAAACCGTGCAAACGATGGAATAACCCCCTTGTGTCTGATGATTTTTGGACATTCATGCTCCCTAAGTGTAAATGTATTGAGTTAAGTAACAATGTGCTTCAATATGAGCCAGGCAGGGGTGGTGGCCAAGTGGTTAGTGTGCTTGGTTTCAGTGTGAAAGGTTCCAGGTTCAAACCCCACCCCCTGCCACATTTCTCCATGTAATGTGGAGTGTAGCTTTCCATGTGAAATTGACTAGGATTTACTTCATATTTTATTCAACTGTTGCATTGATTAACATGTACTTGTAGAACCCCAGTTCCAATGAAGTTGGGACGTTGTGTAAAATGTAAATAAAAACAGAATACAATGATTTTCAAATCCTCTTCAACCTATATTCAATTGAATACACCACAAAGACAAGATATTTAATGTTCAAACTGATAAACTTTGTTGTTTTTGTGCAAATATTTGCTCATTTTGAAATGGATGCCTGCAACACGTTTCAAAAAAGCTGGGACAGTGATATGTTTACCACTGTGTTACATCACCTTTCCTTCTAACAACACTCAATAAGCGTTTGGGAACTGAGGACACTAATTGATGAAGCTTTGTAGGTGGAATTCTTTCCCATTCTTGCTTGATGTACGACTTTAGTTGTTCAACAGTCCCGGGTCTCTGTTGTCATATTTTGTGCTTCATAATGTCCCACACATTTTCAATGGGCGACAGGTCTGGACTGCAGGCAGGCCAGTCTAGTACCCACACTTTTACTACGAAGCCACGCTATTGTAACACGTGCAGGCAAAAGGAGACCTAACGTGGGACTAGTAAGGTATACCTAATAAAGCAGCCCGTGAGTGTATAACATAACTGTAACCTGAGGACTATAACCTTTCTGTCATTATTTTGCATGTTTGAAAATGTTGTTGTTCTACTTTGTACTTTAATTGATTTAAGTTATTGATAGTATGACCAAAGCAGTTGGTTGCTTTCACCCACCTCGAATCTGGTCTGTTTGAGGTTTCATCCTCAAATTACACCAAATACAGATTTGCCTTACCACTGTTGCCTACGTGCTCGCTGAAAGGGGTTGGTAAGGTTAGATCTTATCCTTGTGAAATGCCTTGCAGCAACTTACATTGTGATTAGGCTTTATATAAATAAACTGAATTGAAAGTTAATTAAAGCTTCAGAGAACCGTTGACTGTTTGGCTTAAAGGAAACATTTAAGTCCAGCTTGTGAATATTGGATTTGTCTTCCCTCACCACAGTCTCCTTCCAACAATGCACATAATGTGGCCTAAAACAGCAGGACACTACAGAATGTATGAGGTGGCGGCTCATTTCTGCATTAAATACTCATGTTTTAAGGCCTGATTGTTCTGCTTCAGCTCAAAATAGCTCTGGCAAACAACACTGAATCGATTTCTTCCAAAAAGCTGATAATAAGCCACATTGGTTCTGTTATCTATATTCCCACATGGAGCAACAAACAGAACAAAGCAATCCTCTGAATAGAAATTAATTACTTCAAGATTCTGTCGTCGATTTACTAATTTGGGACACATTGTCCTAAGGCTGGGAGGATCAATACAGCCGGGTGGGGAAACACATATTTAGATCCAATCATAAACTTAACAGAGTGGAGGGATTGGAGTGTATCCACTTCTCACATCACACACACACACACACGTCTGCTTGTTCTCTCACTGCTGACATACACACCTACACAATTCTTATATTTATTTTTGACTAAAATAATTATCGATGAAAAAGGTACTATTAAAGTATAAAGTGGAGGGTAAAGAGCAACAGCTGCTGGATAATAAATGAGCAGAACCCCACAAATGGATCAGGAAATTAAACACCTCAATCTCTGTTGTCGTGTGTTAAAAGGAGTTCTGTTGTGTTACCTACAAAAGTGCATAAATTGTTGAGTGTTTTGCACTGTGCGATTACCTAGTTAGGGGAGCTTTTTTATTTATTTTTTGTTTTAAATCCCTCATCAGTCCCCCATTAAATCTCCCGTCTGTGCCAACATCAGTCACACATTCTTGTGCCCATGATAACTGAACTGAAATGATCATTTGAAACAAGCATCCCAAATAAGTATTTCAGATTATTTCAATTTTGAACATGATCAAGTTTTACAAAGACGTAAGATCTACTGCATATTTACCAGAATAGATCAGCACACCACACACATCACACTATGGATCTACTCTGGGTCCTGGATAACCAGCATGCAGGGACACAACCAATCCATCCCCACCTCTTGAAAGTATCCATCTATCTGTCACAGCCACATGGAGCATGAGTAGCCCCTTGGCCTTCGTCCTTGACACTGAGACATGTGCTTCCTTTCTATACCGGTGTCACTGACCGAACCATGGTCCCCACTAAAAATCCGTCCACCATGCCTTCACTACGCATGCGTCATTAGCCGCGGTTCACAGTTTATCCCCTCGTTTCTGCTTAAAACTGCACTGCAGTCATCATCTATCTCACCAACAGATATCTGAAGCTTTTGTACAACAATCATTTCTGCATAAATTCAGCATTATTTCATCATAAAAGATGGAGGAAGTGATCAGAGCGCCGCAGCTACACGAGCTGCTAGCTGATGCATTCACCGCGCATCCGTCATTTCAGAGTCACAGAGTATCGTCTTGTTTTCTGCTTAAAACGGCCTTGTTTCTGCTTAACCCTTTAACGCCCATCGTCACATTATATGCTACAATCTCTGACTCAAATATGCAACTTACCAAATTGACCTGTATGCCTGTTGTTGCAAATTTGCAACATACCGTCATTATTATTATAACATTATAACATAAAGTCATTACCAGAATACCCAATATTACTATCTAGTTTTTGTGCAAAAGTGAAATGAATAATCTCAACATTATTTACCATCTACGTAAAGGCAAAAACACACACAAAACATTTTTTTATATACAGCTATATAAATGTGGGCGTTAAGGGGTTAAAACTGACTTGAGAATGTTTTAAGAGGTTTTACCTTGCTATCTGATGGTTAATAATCACATTCATCATTTGATCACTTTGGGTGAAGAGACTCTGTCTCAGACAAGCTGCTGAGCTCTGAAATGCCGCATGTGTAGTGGAAGCAGGGCGGGCTATTCAGTCTGCGACACGCACCGACACCAATGGGCCCATTGGTGTCGGTGCGTGTCTGTATGTATCACAGGAGTTGCTTCTTATTTCAGTTAGCTGAGGCCACTGTACCAAACAATCCATACCTGATTGTTGCTTGGTCAATATCATATCTCCACACTAAACAGGGTGCACAATGTGGAAGAACAGTTCGCTCAGCAATACAGCTGCTTAGAATTTCCTTCAATGTTTTGACTGAATTGGCCCATACTGTGATATGACTATATACTATCATTTTAGACCATTGTGAACATTGTTTTGAGCTATGAACCTCCCAAAAACAATGGGGAAAGTCCCTCACTAACAGTTTGATGATTTCACCTGAACTTGATATTTGACATTTTTTGCAGACAATTCATTATTTTGTATGATACAGAGAATATACTCGGTTGACAACTTTCAGTGTGAATCTTCTCTGCTGCACATATTCAAATTTATCAAACAATGAATGTGATAAATTAGTTAGAATATCTACTTTATTTTCACAAAGTTATTTCAAAATTCTTGCTACAAATAGATTATTAGATTTCCACTGGATCAGCAGTTTACATGCACTTAGATGAATGTCTCTTAAAAGAGCATGCAATATTCCAGAAGATTACACAAAATAATGGAAATAATGGTAACTGAATGATTAACTGACATCATTTATGGATTAATTGGGGCTGTGTTTCAGGGACAATCTGAAAAACGAATGCTTTTTCTTCTTGTTTTCCTTATTTGTTGTTGTTGTTTGTTTGTTTTTTGCAGTTATGAGTGTGTGTGTGTGTGTGTGTGTGTGTGTGTGTGTGTGTGTGTGTGTGTGTGTGTGTGTGTGTGTGTGTGTGTGTGTGTGTGTGTGTGTGTGTGTGTGTGTGTGTGTGTGTGTGTGTGTGTGTGTGTGTGAAGCTAAGGTTTCCAGAGAACAATGCTAGAATTTTAGATCCTACAGATGAGGTTCCTCATTAAGTGACATCTTGAAGAGATTCAAGATTCAGCTGGATAATTAAATAGCCAACAATATCAAGAAGCTTGAGATAATGCAGACTTTACACACAGTAATCAAAAGGAGAGGCACAAATGAACACCCAGGAATTAAATGTTTATTCCAAAGGTCCACTACCTCAGCATTACAGCTACAGCATTTATGAAAAAGTTGGAATGGCACCTATCCCACTGGAAACAAAAAGACCTTCATATAGAACTGACATAAAAGTAGACCAATGGCAATATGTAGCCCCAGGTTCAATTCCATGTCATGCTACCTCTTTGGGTCCTTGGACAAAATGCTTCATATGCATTATTTCAGACCAACAATCTGCAAATAGGTTTCTTTAATGGGGATGTAACCTCTGATGGACCAACCTGGTCTCACGGCAAGTCGTGATTCAGCAGCATGAAATATACATTAATCTACTGGTTCATGATATTGTGCCGAAAAGCGCCTCAATTTTGTCACAGCAACACAAATTCATTCTAATTCATTCTGTGATGGCTGCACGAAATTAAGAGGGAAGCGGGGGGTCAGGGGTGGTTATGGTTAGGGTGGGGGAAGAGTAAGAGTAGGTTATGGTTAAGGTTAGGGTCGAGGGTAGGAGTAGGGTTAGGAATAGTGAGTTAAAAAAAAAAACCATCACGAAAATTTGACTCATTTCATCACGGGAGCATGAAAAAAAACATGAGCCTGGGCTGGATGAGACTGGCTGGGCTACAACCTGGTGTTCCATCCAGGTTGTAGAAAGGATGGTGAAGTGGCCAACAGTCCGTGCCTGTTTTACACAACTCACTACCTATTGTTATTCACCTTCTGCAGGTGCATCAAACCTAACAGCAGCTGCCATCTAGTGACGTCCTCCGAGTCGGTCTATGCTTAAAAGTGATAGCACCACACTCTATATCCCATTTCTTCCAGATAAGGGGTTATTTAGTGACATAGTCCAGATAATGTTGGCAAGTCGACTGACTCTTCCTGCACAACTCACCACCATCTGCCTGTCAGATGAATCCTCAATGGAACTACATCAGATGGTGTGGGCAGTGGTGCATCACTGTGGTCAGTGCTGGAATCAGATGCTGCTGAAGATGGCATTGGTGGCATGTCTTCCTCAGAGGCAGGTGGTGTAGGTTCATCAACACAGAGAAGATGTTTTCTATTTCTTATGTACCTGGCTCCTTGTGATGTTATTATGTAGCTGTTGGGTTGTGGAGCTGAGCCCTCCACTATTGCTACCTTGTCAAACCACGTGTGGTCTGGACGTTGACTGTTTTACCTGGCCTTAATGCAGGAAGAGGCTGAACAGTCCAGTCATAGTACACTTTCCCCCCATTTTGTGTTTTATTATAGTGGACCTAACATTTGCTTGGACAACAACATTGCCTTAGTCGCTGGCAGGAATGTCCGGGTCATCCTGGACAGAAGGCACTGAGCAGGCGAGGGAAGTCCCACACAGGGAATGTTGCAAGCATGTGGGACTGATTGGGGGTAATGGGGACTACTACAGATGTGTTTAAAGTCCCATGTGTGTGCAACGTCTACAAAGTATCAGTGAATTGGGTTTCACTGTCAGTCACGAGGGTGTGAGGAACACTATGAGTTGTGAAGCTCAAACCACCCTGAGTAAGAGTCCACCAGTACGAAGTGCATCTTGTCTTGCCATTCAAATATGACAGCTGCAGTGAATGACCATGGCAGATCAGGGACATTGTGGAGGAGCGGAGGTTCTTTTTGATGATTCTGTGTTAGAGCATTGCAGGCAACACATCAAGATAACTTTTGACAGGTGGTGTTGAAAGCATGTCTGTCCATTATTACATTTTTCACTGGTAAGCACATTTCTCCAAACTTTATCAGTACACTCTAAAAAATGAACCGAAAAAGTGATGAAACAATTTGCATGGGTTTCTTTAAGTTACTTCAACTTAACTACAGAAGTCTTTTGGCATAAAGGAGGGGAGAGAGGTGATGGTCTAGTGGTTAAGCTCTTGGGCTTGAGACCAGACGATCCTTGGTTTAATTCCCAGCCTGACCAGAAAATTACTAAGGGCCCTTGGGCAAGGTCCTTAATTCCCTAGTTTCTCCCAGTATGTAGTGGGCGCCTTGTGTGGCAGCACCCTGACATCGGGGTGAATGTGAGGCATTACTGTAAAGCACTTTGAGCATCTGATGCAGATGGAAAGGGTCGGTGGTCGTCAGTATGTGCCAGGGGAGTTACTTCTTCCAGTTATTTGATGGCCAGTGGCTTGTATGGTCCTGACTCCAATTCTCCAATCTGATTCTGATGTTGCATATCATGTTCAGTTATGAATCTATTTGCATATGCCATGGTCATCTAAGGAAAACTCCCACTATTTTCCATTCAGACTACTTTGTTTAAAAGCAGGATGCACTTAACAGGAAGTAATATTTTCCCTCCACAACCCCACAGTTGAATTCCAGTCATGTGGAGATTTGTGTTCACTTTGAAATTAAAAAGAATAATAAAGAAATTTTCTCCAAAGACTCCTGAGGTTTTCTTCTTTGTGTGTGGGGGGGGCTAAATCCCAGTAACAACCTCCAAACAAGAAAGAGTCATAAACTTAAATATTGTAAAGCCCGGTGTGTTGTTGCATATGAATACCTGGTACTATATAATGAATGGTTGTGGCAAACCCATCAAATTTGACTTCATGATATCTTCATCACAAAGGGTGAAGACTGTAGTGGACTTTGTAACAGAACAACGGGTGAGGACTTTGCCTAAATTTGCCTAAGACCTGCGGAGTTTTGTTTTTTTTTTTAATAAAGAACATTCGCTCAGACAACAAAGAGAACAGTATCATGATGGATCGGATCTTGTTGGTAGTCTTGTTTCTCTCAGGTCAGTGAAATCTTTGACCATGTCCAAGTGTGTTTAACATTGTTTTGAGACAGAGAAACTGTGTGACACCTGTCAAATTTTTGATAGTCACTAAGGTGTTATCCTCACAGGGTGGTCCATCTGTCCCACACGTCTTCTCCGTCAGTACCACTACGTTCTTCAGAGGATGACCTGGACTGAAGCTCAGACTTACTGCAGACAGAACTATGCTGACATGGCCACCATTGAAGACAGTGAAGAAATGGAACAGGTTCACAAACTCATTTGTTCATCTGGTGGTTGCGATTCTGAGGTCTGGATTGGACTGTATAGTTTAATCACCTGGCAGTGGACAGATGGTTACACAGGCAGTGGGGCTGAATACAGACGGTGGGGCAACAAACAGCCAGATTTTTATTTAGGTAATCAGTACTGTATTAATAGCAAAGGTGTAACTTTGTGGGATGATGATAATTGCACAGAAGCTTTTCCATTCATCTGCAATAATGGTAGGTATAAGGCAAACTAAGAAAGTAAGACAATATAAAAATGTTTTTTCCTAACAAATAAAAATATCTTCAAATTATTTTTACTGTATAGGAACTCAGCTGGATCCTGAATTTGTTCTTGTAAGAGAAAGAAAGGATTGGTACAGTGCTCGGACCTATGCCAGAACAATTTCTTCAACTTGGCCACTGTGAGGAACGAAAATGAGAGTCTGAAGATTAAAGGTTTATTGCAAAACACCAAGCATGGTTTTGCATGGATCGGTCTGTTCAGATGCCCAAGCATGTTGTGGTCTGATGGGAGTACATCCTCGTTCACACACTGGGAGTTAGCTCAAAATCCACTTCGCTTGGAGGGCAAATTCTGTGGTGCTTCATCACACAAATGGACCCTCAAACCCTGTGATACAAGATTGCCATTTGTGTGTAATGACGATGCTTCTGCCCCTGGTGAGTTGGTTATTGTTGTTCACTGGGCAGATAACTTTAAAATAACAGGTTCCTCAGGTTCCACTACTTAGCTGCTGTTTTTCTGACCTGAAAATGCTGATAATAATCAAGTGGTTACTTCCTAAGTAATCCTCACATGAAGGCTTCAACACAAACACAGTCTAATGCAGTGATGCTAATGCTATGTAATGGTGTAGTGTAGTAGATGAATGTGAGGCATAATTGTAAAACACTTTGAGCTTCTGATGCAGATGGAAAATCGCTATATAAATGCAGTCCATTTACCATTTAATGCCACCCTACATGGGGTGACAACTTTAAAAGTGACCTACATAAGGTGACGCTGGATCGCTTTATCTCTGTGGATAGTCAGATCCTTATAAATACCTCCAAATACTTCTCAAACTTTTAAATTGACTCCTTACCACCAGTGTTGGACAAGTTACTTCTAAAATGTAATACATTATAGATTACTAGTTACTGTTATTTCACAGTAATTAGTTGCATTACAATATTACTCTCTGTGAATTGTAATGTGTAACACCAATACCTTTGAGTTACTTTCACCAAAATAACTTCAGAAGTAGGACTTGGCATTCTAAAATGCTAAAATGTAGTTTACTGCAGCTCAGTATACATCCAGTGGAGGGTGATGTGGTGTAGCATAATGACTGTAGGCCCTTAAGGCTGCTAACACCAACATAATTCATACAATTGGCGCAGTGAAAACTCAAGTCACAATACCAGTAACAATCAGAGCCAGAATTCAAAAAAAATCAAAGTCTAGTAAAATTATGATAGAAATGATGAGGAAATTTAAAGTCTTGGCCAGTTTATATTAAACACAACAGAGCTTGAGCTCACTATAATGCAGAGGTGGGACAAAGTCACCATCAAGTCACTCTCAAGTCATGAATCAGCAAGTCCCAAGTCAAGTCTCAAGTCATAATTACCACCAACTGTTTGCAAGCTGACAAAACAGGACAAGGCGTGAGGGCTGGAAAGTGAAATACATTCAACAATCTGGCGAGGGACTGTGAGACTGTGAGGGCTTAAATAATGTAATGTAATTAGTGGAACAGGACGCAGGTGTCAGTGAAGGTTCTGGAAGGGGGCGTGGCCAGGGAAGACAAAGGTAAGTACAAGAGACTGCAGTGAGACCAAAAACAAAGCAAAGTGGGGCAAAATAATAATTGACAGAAAAAAAAACAATGGTGAAGAAATGCTTCCACTCAGCCGTTATATAATATGCACATGACGGCAGGGGTAAACCCGAATATTGTACCAAATTTGGCATAACTCTACTGTGCAGTTCTTGAGATCTAGCTCCAGACAGATGGGAATACACGAGATGGTTCTAAAATTCCATGTAAGAATCTCTTGCCCACTGGGGACAAACAAACAGGAGAAAATTCAGAAAGTGATCAGTTCCATAATTAGAAACAATATGCTGAGTCATGTAATTTCTATGAAAACATGTATTTCAGTCCAGTGATTATTATACAAATTATGAATGTTTGTGAGTGCAATACCAAGAATATTTACAAGTTGAAAGATGGAACGTTCTATTTAATGAGACAAAAAACATTTATTTGTTGTATATGACACCTAACTAAAGCTACATTATCTAAAATTTGGCTACCAGGAAGCCAAGAGTAGGGGGCAGAGTAGGCTCTGTGTCTCACAAGCAGTTTACTCCAGCTGGCACATAGCTTGCTGACACACCACTGAAGCACAGCGAGAGCCATTAAGTGTGCATGGGAGACAGATGCATGGCAAATAGTACTAAAATGCACTGTAGTGACGTCACCTGTACAATAGGCCAAGTACTAAATATCAGATGTTATATAACAGCTGAGTGGATCCTTATCATTTGATTGGTGCTTTTTATGTCACATGACATGGATTATGCATCCCATTTGTGTTGCATTGTATTTAGAGTGTACTTTGGTTCCATTAGGGTGCAAATTTGGTTCCATACATTTGGTACCATTGCACTCTGCGTACGCACACGCAAGCGCACATACACATGCAAGCGTGCGCACACATGCACACACTCACACACAGACAAAGCAAACCCACTGCGCTGTAAGTCGTCTGGACACATGAAGAGCTGTTAGGAGGAAGTTACGTAGAATGAAAAGCTGGACTCATTTCTGACGTGATTTTTTTTTTTTTTTTTTCGTTGCACTGAGGAAGTACACAGTCTTTTTTTTTTGGAAGTACACAAAGTTGGTGCACAGCATCTCAAACGACATCATCAGAATTATTTTTGAACTCATATTTAAAGTTTGTGTTGAATTGTTGATGTCAGATGTGATTTTTCGCTGGAGTGAGGATTGTACACAAACTCTTTTTCTTTTTTTTTCTGGAAATACGAGGTCTGTCAATAAAGTAACGGTCCTTTTTATTTTTTTCAAAAACTATATGGATTTCATTCATATGTTTTTACGTCAGACATGCTTGAACCCTCGTGCGCATGCGTGAGTTTTTCCACGCCTGTCGGAGACGTCATTCCCCTGTGAGCACTCCTTGTGGGAGGAGTCGTCCAGCCCCTCGTCGGAATTCCTTTGTCTGAGAAGTTGCTGAGAGACTGGCGCTTTGTTTGATCAAAATTTTTTCTAAACCTGTGAGACACATCGAAGTGGACACGGTTTGAAAAATTAAGATGGTTTTCAGTGAAAATTTTAACGGCTGATGAGAGATTTTGAGGTGATTCTGTCGCTTTAAGGACTTTTCACGGTGCGAGACGTCGCTCAGCGCTCTCAGCCGCTGTTGTCAGCCTGTTCAAGCTGAAAACCTCCACATTTCAGGTTCTATTGATCCAGGACGTCGTGAGAGAACAGAGAAGTTTCAGAAGAAGTCGGTTTCAGCATTTTATCCGGATATTCCACTGTTAAAGGAGATTTTTTTAATGAAAGACGTGCGGACGGGTCCGCGCGTCGGGACGCAGCCGCCGCGACGCTCCGCCACAGGAAAAACACCTCTGTTGAAAGCCTTAAGGACAAGTTGGAACATGTCCTGCCTGTTAAACAATTTCTCATATACTCACTCCACTGAAAGCCATCAAAAGCCGCCTGGATTTTACAAATGGTTATCAACACGTGTTTTTCCTGTGCCGCCGCACCGCGTCGGCTGCGTCCCGACGCGCGGATCCGTCAGCACTAACACTCACAGATTCGAGGAAGGTGTATACCGTATTTACATCATTAAAATGCTGGCCGTTTAATTTTTTTCAAACCGTGCTCAGACTCGGTGCCTAAACGAGGCAGGGCGTAATTCAAGGCAGGTGATCATTAAGAAAATGCTGCTTGTTGTCTCCAATGGTGTTAAGTTTCACACATATCCCTGGGTATGATGAACCAAACTGGTTTGTTGTGTGGGCCGCCAGAAGAGGAGGTACTGCTGGCCCACCACCAGAGGGCGCCCTGCCTGAACTGCGGGCTTCAGGCACGAGAGGGCGCTGCCGCCTCACAGGAACAGCCGAGGTGACAGCTGTCACTCATCAACTGTGACAGCTGTCACCGATCATCTGCACTTCACCCCGGATAAAAGCAGGATGACACCTCCACCACGTCGCCGAGATAGCGTTCTTCTACGGAGGTAATACTCTCAGCCTGAATATTCCGATATTGATTCCAGTTGATACATTGTTGCAGCTGTCTCCCCGGTGGACCGGCGTGGGCTGCGACTGCTTCGCTCTGCTTTCCGCCAGATAAGTGAATAGACAGACGCTGCACGACAGTACCAGATCCGACACGCGGAGACGGTGGCCACCTGAGGGACTCGGGACCTGGCGGCTCCAGTATCCTTCGGGTTCGGTGGCGGAGGAAATCGTGTGGTTCTGGTTCTTCTCTAGACGGACGTCTCCTTTCGTCGAGCCTGCCCACACGACACCTTTATCCATTGACTTTGTATTTATTCTATAATCTGCTGTGTGTGGTTGTGGCATTCACAACAGTAAAGTGTTCAAATTTAACTCCTTCTATTGTCCGTTCATTTACGCCCCCTGTTGTGGGTCCGTGTCACTACACTTTCACAACATGGTTTAGATCACAGCCCTCTGCCTGGCTGAGAACTTGCACACCTGCTAAATGATGGAGACCACAAATGGCTGTGATTTGTCACTTTCCTGGTTTCACTCTTTCCTCTCCATTATATTTTAAAGGTTTTGCAGTCCGTCCGCCGATTACATTTTGATCATGAATCAAAATACTTTTAGCAGAAAAGTCTGCAAATATGACCAACTTCATAACACCGAGTTAGAAAAAGATGCTCAAATGACCTGCAATTTATGGAGAAAATTGTACACTTTACCTTTGGTTTGGAGGTTGATGATTATATAAATATGCTTGTTGAGGGACAAATTAATCCAGAAAAAGCCACCGTTCCTGTGGCAAATTACATAAAGATGTGAGAGAAAACTTTAAAAGATTAACGCGGATGTCAACGTTATTGCATGGCCACGGAATTACAGAGTTGCAGAAGCACAAATCAGGCTTTAGGATTTTAAAGTACCACTCTGCTAGCTGACTTAGAAAAAAGAGTCACTCTTACAAATATGATCTTTTTAATGCACAAAAATGCCTGGCTGGCGTTTATTTCTTCAGACAAAGCTTTGGTCCGGTCATTAAATGAGGCAGGTTCCCCGTAGATCGTTTGGCGCCTCCTGAATGTAACTAATTTGTTACATACATATAACAGATTTTGTCCGTTTTATACATATAATGTATTTCGATTATAACGGACTAAATTGGCAAAATAAAATTGATGCACTGCTTATTTACTGACATTGCTCTGTGTAATAAAATGTTAAGCATCTGATCCATACCTGTGTATTTCAATTTTGTTAAACAAACAAAAAAACAAAAAAAACCCTGGTGATTTCTAAAACATTGTACTGGGTGCCTTATCAGAAAAAAATTAACATTTGCGGGTGTGTCTATTTTTACTATGAAGTACATCATTTTCAGTAATTGATTTTTAAGTATTTCAAAAGTATTCAGATTATGTTGAAAGTAATCCAAAAGTATTCTGATTGTATTCCATTCTATGTTAGTAACTGATTAGATTTCAAATTAATCCTAAGAAGCCCTGCCCATAGACGCATTCTGATTCCGATTGCAGCGTAAAAATACACAGAGTGGTGTAATGACGCTTAATGATGGCTTGACTTCATTTGTTTGTATTTCTCACATGGAGGTGTGTGGGACAGAGTGCAGGCTGAAATTGTATACAATGTCCATCTGCTTATGAGATAGCTTTGTGTCATTTCCACTTTATCTTGACAAGCCCTCATTTTCTCAAAGAGGGCCATTAAAATATTCGCCATAGGGCACACTGAGATATGAAACATTCTAAAGGGTAACTTCCACTTTTATTATGCCTGACATGGTTCATTGAGTACTTTCTATTGATTGTTCATCGTTAATTTGGGGGAGGTTTGAACAACACTCGACCATGTGTAAATATTTTCAAGAGTTATAAATAGGAGAGTGAGTGTACTTTGAAATGGTTTTAAACAAAATCCTTCTTTGTTTTTGATGCATATGTAAAAGTTTTAGTGTGGATTACATGCAGCGAAACATTCTTCCAGTTTATCAAGTTTTCAAGTCTGACGAGTTTGAATCCAGACAGCAGCTGACTGAGCGCTTCATTTCACCACTTTATCAGCCACTTGGTGTTTATGGGTGACTCATCTGTGCAGAATGTGATAATGCCTTAATAGCCAGATCGCTCCACTAATCACGCACAGTAAATTAGATGAATGACCATAGCAGCTCCTGCACATCCAACAATAACATCCAACACCAAGGGGCTGAGACTGATTACCATAAATGCAAATTGAGCAAGAACCAAGGGCCTGTCAGTCATAATATGCTGAATGTTTTTGGATGAAAGTGCAAAGAATGCCAGCTAAGGCATCTTTTCCTGTTATTTCAGCCAATTGGTGTGACCAGCATCACACATGCATATTTCTGTATCAAAACTGTGACATGCTTATCTCAACACAGTATGACCAGGTCAGAAAAATGTCCATATGCCCACACTCACTGTGATCCCAGTTTCACTGTCTTATATGTGAACTTTAATGACCAGAAAGAAGTTTTATCATATCACCCCAATTTTAGCCTCACTTCACTGGCTCAATGTGTTCAAAAGGTGACAAAGAAGTCAGCAGGCTGCAATGGTTTGTTTTATGATGGAGTGTACACCATATGAAGTCAGCTTTTAACATGAGATAGAGGAATTTACGTCAAGATGGCACAGGGAGCTAAAATATGAGGGGTGACTGAGAAGTTCTGAACTGACACAGAAAAAGGTGGGTGTGGTTCTCAATCTACTGCATTCTGAGAAACCAACATTTTTCAAGAATGTGTGAAGCTTTTACTTAGTGGGTACAATGTTGAGAAATGGTAGTTCCTCAGAATGCAAAAGATGGAGAAGCACACCCACCTTTTTCTGGGTCAGGCTCAAAACTTCTCAATCTTCCCTTGTATATGTAGCGGGATGAAAGTCCCGGGTCCCAATTGAAAAGACGTTCCCGCTAGCTTGGCTAACGGGGAGTTCCCCTTCGGCTGACCTGGTAGAGGAACGGTCTTTTGGTGTGAGCCGCGTGGGTTTCGATCCCCCACCGTCGTCCCGGCCACGATGGTCCTGCTGCTTCAATCTGGCGTCACGAACAGGATGTGGGTCACAGAGTATGCTAACATGTACCTGTGACTTCGGGACGAAGTCAAAAATGGTGGGGAGATGTGTAGCAGGATGAAAGTCCCGGGTCCCAATTGAAAAGACGTTCCCGCTAGCTTGGCTAACGGGGAGTTCCCCTTTGGTTGACCTGGTAGAGGAATGGTCTTTTGGTGCGAGCCGCGTGGGTTCGATACCCCACCGTCGTCCCGGCCACGAAGGTCCTGCTGCTTCATATATATAAAACAGGATCAGGGGGTCATGGCAGTCCGGCATTGCAGATGTTTGGCCCCAATTTCTGCACCGCTTTCAAAATTCAGGAAATTGTGCCGATTGTTTAAAATAGTAGGCAAAATTCATATTATCTACTATTTTATATGCAAAAACATAAGCGTACACAAGGACTGCAATATAAACCCAAATATGTACAATTTCCATTACACAGGTATTTTTTTAAACACTAGTACTGCATTTTTCCCCACACATTTTGAAAAAGCTAAAATATCTGTGTTAGCATTTCAAACCTGTCTTCTGTTGAAGAGTGCAACGTGAGTTTCATGTTGTGGATGAGGATTGGACAGTCTTCTGCTCAGGGAATTACTTTTACGATTACTGCATACTGTACCCACTTGTCCCCTTTCAGCTTCTTTTACTTAAGATTACCCCTTAGCTGCAACAACTAAATCCAATTATTTAGGTTTTGGGGATCACATTTTATCTTGATGTCACAATTTTTTTAAAACTAGTGCAGTGCCCGTAGGAAGTTTCTAATCCTACAGAAAATTGGGAGCTTAAGTAGACTTTTCATGGATGGTCGTATGAGGCTGTGTTTGAAGGTGGGATGTACAAAGAGGTGTACTTACCCTTACATAGTTTAACAGACAAAGTGTTATGTTTGTTAAGACATGGTTGGCATTGAGATACAAAGAGACACACAATTACAGTTATTTTAAGAAAAACACTGACATTCATCCAACATGGTCAGACATATATACACATATAGAGAGAGGAAGGAATAAACACAGTTAGCGTACATGAAGCACAAACATATGGATGTGAATACAGTAGTTACTGATAATGTGAGTCAGGGACATTTAGGTTTGTTGTGAAATGTGTGGATTGGTATGTGAGCTGACGACTTACATTTGAGGTAGAAATAATGTACATTTTGATCCAATGCAAACATTCAAAAGCCACTTGGAACCAATTAAACATATTTGATCAACATGTGGAGTTGATAATAAGCACTTTTTTCTGTCATAGTCTATATTTTGATTGATATGTTACAATATATTATTATTTGAATATAGTATTTCATATTGTTTTCAAAAATCTGTTTCATTATCAATATCTAAAAATAAAACAATTGATATTAAACAGGTTATTGGAACAGACTTAGACAAATTAAACAGAACATTTAGAATATTTCAATCCTCTGTAGAATGATTGATTTTTATTTGTGTAAAATGTAAACATGTATCGAATAATACAGTATAAAAATGTATTAAATAAACATGATACATAAATATACTGGGTAACACAAAAAAGCATAAAGTGCTTGTTTCCATTGTGGCCCAGTACCCCCACCTCCTGAACACATTTTTTAAAAACTTGAATTCACAGCAAATATACAAATAATGAATGTTTATGAGTTCAATGGTATGAATATTTCATGAGGTGAAAGCTGGAACATACCGTTCATGAGCGCATGTGTGAGCATACGCCGGTGGTCGGGGCGTGCAATAGCAAATTTCATTCAAATTTCAAAATTACACACGAAAAAAGAACTATTGCACGGTCAATGAAACACAGCGGCAAATAGTATGAATAATCCATGTCACATGACATATAACCAGTGATGCTAGTAACGTGTTTCTTAGTAGCGCGTTACTCTAATCTGACCGCTTTATCAGTAAGGAGTAATCTAACATGTTAGTCTTTCCAAATCAGGAATCAGATTAAAGTTACTTCCCCAAGTCATTGTGCGTTACTATTATTTTTGTATTGTGGGTTGATCGCAGCATTAAACTTGGCCTGTGGGCAGGGGGTCGGGGTTCAACTGAACTGCCCACTTCACCCACTTTCAGCGAGCTGCAACTTTCATCTGCAGTTTTCTCCAGCAGCTTCAAGTTGGAAAAAAAGTTGTCATCTCTAAAAGTGCAGTGATGACAGCACACACCTGCAATGAGCTTTACAAAGACATTTTTATGCTTTGTACCACTTTATTTAAAACTCTGTGTTTCCTCTGTAAAAACAGCTGATCTGCGACACGTTAACAACTAACACTTTTCTTCCACCCAAATGCACCTATACTCTCTTTCTGAGAATGACATGATGTAAAAAACGCTGATAAAACTTTCTTACCTGTCAATCTGGTCATGTTTCTCGTCGTGTTGTCCATTCTTTGTGCTCAAACACCAAAGGGTACTTGATTGATTCATTTATTTCATTTTTGCACCAAAAATATAGATGATCAGATATCAAAAATCAGCAATGGGACACTCTTGTAAGTCTGTATTTCTCAAGTGCAGTTCTACTTAATTAGTTTTTTGCAGCAAACACTGAGGCAGATGTGAACCAGTGTGTAGAGAAGTTGTCACATTACCAGAAGCAGAGAGAAAGCATTTTATCTTATTTGAAGTTTTTGCAGTGATGCATTTATTGTCTGCAAGTGTTTTCAAGCACAAGTGAGTGAGGATGAGATTAAACAAAGGTTAGGGCCCCTTCACACATAGTGCGAATTTGGTCGAACTGCGGATGAAGTGGGCATGAAGCAGGAAATATATGCAATACTTGTAAAATCGTAGCTGCTTCCAACGCCTCGTACACCTGTTGCTACAAGTATCTGTGCACACCAGTGGCTGAAAGGCAGAGTGTGCACTGCGATAGCCCATCGAACCCTCTCGCGGCACGTGTCGGCCAGATTCCAACCGACACGCACGAACATCTAACACCGCTCGTTTGGCACATAGAAAATGTGTGGACATTCGTACTATATCACGAAAACAGTCAGCAGATGATCACTGTCGAGGTGGATGTGAAATGTGTCTAAGTGCCCCACGAGTATGGCTTTGCAAAAAGCCACACACATGTGGTGCATGTGTCTCGCAACCCCCAACACATCTGGCGTGCCAGGGGGTGTGGGGGGAAAACACTTGCATAAAATGCTTATATGTATGTACAGATCTGATCACATGGGGGTCGGACAGCGAGGTCTGATCGCACACAGCACGGGGAGGGGCCTGTCACCTGATCACAGCACACTGTCAGCTGGATGACAATCACAAACACAGAAACCACTGCCAGGACAGATATATAAATAATTACGACAATACCTACATACACAATTACATAGCAAATAATGAAAATGAATGACCACATAACACAGTAACACAGTGACATAACAGACTGACACATTTGTCTGGGCACTGAACAGACGGGGGGGCAAGTCTACTCAAAGCCGCAGCTGTAAAGATCTCTGCTCCTGGATGTCCCAGCTGGAGGACATGTTCCGTGTTTGGAAGGACATGAACTTACAACATTCCTCCGTGAGGAGCGTGTCTCTGCTTGCTGTCCTCACATGGAAATATATAAAACATCTTTCGTCTATGTGATGGGCTGCAGCAGCCGCACACAGTGCACCTCCTCCATGTCCTTGTTGATTTCAGGCATGTTTCCGCACCAATTACAGGCCAGCGATGGTAGCGCTGTGATAAAGTTTCCATCTGGTAATCAGAGCTTTTGGAAAGTGTAGGTTTGAATCCTGTGGGTGGCATGTATTTATCTTTTTTATAACAGCTGTTCACACTGTTCCCTCGTGCACAAACCGTCGCAGGAGCATCGTGCAGGCCTAGCCAAAGGTGAGATGTTGTCATGGTTCGCTCATACAAGCTGTTCCGCTGTGAGCCCCCCTGAGTTGTACTTATTCATACTATGTGTGAAGGGGCCCTTATCTATGTCTATTCTTCCGGCATGGCAGGAGGCAGCATCACTGACAGATCGAGGCCAAATGGAGATAAAACAGCATTGATGAGTAAGTGTATCCTTGCATACTTTGTTCCCCCCCAGCATTACAAAAATGAGCTGGCAGCCCATTCTGCTCTGTGAACACTTGATCCAGTCAGAAATTAGATGTTAAGAAAAGGAGGTTCTGATTAGTACTTGACTGAGAGACTGCTTAAAAAGACCAGGGGCTGTATGTCATTCGTGTATGTCGTATGTGGTTCTTTGGTATGCTGGTACAACTGGAGTTGGCATCTGGAATAGCATCCAGTATAAAACTTGACATCTCCTGATACAGATCTGTACTGGATCCATTGCAGTGACCCTGAACAAACTGGGGCAGCCTAAAGACGAAGAGCAATTATGGAAATGAGCAGAGAACAAGTGTGTTTGGAGCACGGGTCCATACATTCCATTGCTAATTTTTTTGGAAGAAGTCAGTCACCAGATGTCAGTAGCAACCCAAGTAATACACACATATAAAGAAGCCAAAACAACTAAGTACAGAAATTAAATTATGTGTAATAATGTGAAATGAGACAGGAAAATACCTACTGAACACATGAAGTAAGGGAGGTGCAAAAAGGCACGTAAAGCCGAGATATCAGCTGAAATTTGTCAGTAATTAGAAAACAATCCTGACCCTTGTCAGTGCAAATTAATATCAGCTGGTTTAGTCCCAACTGATGGCGTGTCTTATTACCAAGGTGTCACACAAAAAACATCTCATGATGGGTAAAAGCAAAGAACTCTGCAACCTTATTCTTGCTAAAAATACTGATGGCATTGGATACAGAAGGATTTCAAAACTTCTGAATGTTCCAGTGAGCACTGTGGGGCAATAATCCTAAAGTGGAAAGAACATTATTTTACCATAAGCCGGCCATGACCAGGTGCTCCTCGCATGATTTCTGACAGAGGAATGGAAAGAATTGTCAGAAGAGTTGTTCGAGAGCCAAGGACCACTTATGGAGAGCAACTGAACAATTTGTTGTGTGGGCCGCTGAAGAGGAGGTACTGCTGGCCCACCACCACAAGATGGCGCCCTGCTTGAAGTGCGGGCTTCAAGCACGAGAGGGCGCTGGCTTTGCTGGAGGTGACAGCTGTCAACAATCAACACAAGCTGTCACCCATCATCACCACTACAAAGACCGGACTGCAACTCCACCTCCTTGCCGAGAAATCAACTACCATTCAGGTAATTTCTCTGCTGCCTGACACTGTGTGTGTTTAACCTGAACTTCTATTTGCAGCTGTTTTCCTGGAGTGTTTCCTTATCTGGAGGATTGGCGTTTGGTGTGACAGCGACAGCTTCGCCTCACACCCCAACTCAGATAAGTGGTTGACCAGGAGCTGCACGAGTGTGTGTGATTGGAGGTGGAGGTTTTCCCTCCTTTACTTAAGACAGACTGTGGATTACTGAGTGTGCGAACTCACACTGATCTGGACTGTCTCTGTTCTCTGCCAGCAGTACCGGGTCTGACTGCTGAAGACAGCGGCCACCTGGGGTGCAGGGCTTGGCGGCTCCGGTGTTCTTCAGCTCCGTTGGTGGTGGAAGCTGTGTGGGGATCCAGCTCTTCTCTCTCCAGGCGTCTTCTATCGTCGAGCCTGCCCACACGTCACCTGGTGTATGATTGACAGTCACCATATTGTTATTGTCTGTACGTTGTTGTGCGATTCACAACATTAAATTGTTACTTTTTGGCTTATCCATTGTCCGTTCATTAACGCCCCCTGTTGTGGGTCCGTGTCACGTCACTTTCACAACAGGATTTCTCGGCCAGCGTCATGGATCCCGAGGGGTGTCAACCATCGCTTGAACAGCCAATGGGAGAGCGAGGTGCACAGGCAGGAGGCGTGTTGGGTGAGCTGCAGCACATCTTAACCGCCTTCGCCGCTCGGTTGGACTTAGTTACCGAGCAGAGCAGTGTTCTCAATCGTAGGATAGAGGCTCTCACCGCCAAGGTGGAAGCGCGTGCTCAGGGCACTGCTGCAGCACCTCCTCCTGCTGATCGTGTGCCAGAAACAGACATTCCGCTGGTCGTTCAACGACCCCCCCCCACCTTCCCCTGAAGCATACATAAGCCCTCCGGAGCCGTACGGAGGCTGTGTGGAGACGTGCGCGGACTTCTTGATGCAGTGCTCGCTCGTCTTTTCACAGCGTCCCGTCATGTACACGGCAGACGCCAGCCGGGTGGCTTACGTTATAAATTTGCTTCGAAGAGAGGCACGCGCCTGGGCTACGGCGCTTTGGGAGCAGAATTCACGGCTCCTAACGGTTTATACTGAGTTTGTGAGGGAGTTCAGACAGGTGTTCAATCACCCTCATAGAGGCGAGACCGCTTCAAGTGTGCTGCTGTCGATACGGCAGGGGCGTCGGAGCGCAGCTAAGTATGCAGTCGACTTCCGCATCGCGGCAGCGCGAGCCAGCTGGAATGCTGTTGCGCTCCGCGCCGCCTTTGTAAACGGACTGGCTCTGGTTCTTAAGGAGCACCTGGTGGCGAAGGACGAGCCGCGGGATTTAGATGGGCTTGTCGACCTGGTTATACGGTTAGACAACCGATTAACAGAACACCGACGGGAGCGAGACGAAGGGCGTGGTCAGGCACAAGCCGTCCCTCTTCCTCCCGGGTCTGAAAGGGAGCCGACTTCCCCACGCTCCACTGCCAGGGCTCTCCACGTGACAACAGCTCCCCCTGCTGACATTGTTATGGAAACGAGCAGGGCCAAAAAACGATCAGATCAGAGACAAAGGAGGCTGATCCGTGGAGAGTGTTTTCTCTGCAGCTCTACTGAGCACACACAGAGAGAATGCCCCAAACGATCAAAACAGCAGCACTCGTTCTTAGAGACTGGGCTAAGGGTGGGTCACAATACCCACGCGGGGAGACCCCGTAAATCTGCACGAATCCCAGTCACGATCCTGAGTGAGGATTTAACCCTTCACGCCCCAGCACTGGTGGACACGGGGTCGGAGGGAAATCTGCTGGATAGCAGATGGGCAAAGGAGGTTGGGCTCCCTCTAGTGGCCTTACCGTCACCATTGTCGGTGCAGGCACTAGATGGCACCCTTCCTCCACTAATCACACACCAGACTCAGCCAGTGACATTGGTGGTGTCTGGGAATCACAGGGAGGAGATTGTGTTTTATGTAACACCTTCTACCTCCCGAGTGATTTTGGGTTTTCCATGGGTGTTAAAACACAATCCCCGGATTGATTGGCCGTCTGGGGTTGTGGTTCAGTGGAGCGAAACCTGCCACCGGGAGTGTTTAGGATCCTCGGTTCCACCCGGTGTGACAGCTAAGGAGGAGGTTTTAGTCCCCCCCAATCTGGCGGCGGTGCCAGCCGAGTACCACGACCTTGCTGACGTCTTCAGCAAGGATCTGGCACTCACGCTGCCCCCGCACCGTCCGTATGATTGTGCCATTGATTTGATACCGGGCGCTGAGTACCCGTCCAGCAGGCTGTACAACCTCTCATGTCCGGAACGCGAATCAATGGAGACCTACATCCGGGACTCGTTAGCTGCCGGGTTGATCCGGAACTCCACCTCCCCGATGGGTGCTGGTTTCTTTTTTGTGGGCAAGAAGGACGGTGGACTCCGTCCATGCATTGATTACAGAGGGCTGAATGAGATCACGGTTCGCAACCGATACCCGTTACCTCTGTTGGATTCAGTGTTCACGCCCCTGCATGGATCCCAAATTTTCACAAAATTGGATCTTAGGAATGCTTATCACCTGGTTCGGATCCGGGAGGGAGACGAGTGGAAGACGGCATTTAACACCCCGTTAGGTCACTTTGAGTACCTGGTCATGCCGTTCGGCCTCACAAATGCGCCCGCGACGTTCCAAGCATTGGTTAATGACATCTTGCGGGACTTCCTGCATCGGTTTGTCTTCGTATATCTAGACGATATACTCATTTTTTCTCCGGATCCTGAGACCCATGTTAGCATGTACGTCAGGTCCTACAGCGGTTGTTGGAGAACCGGCTGTTTGTGAAGGGCGAGAAGTGTGAGTTCCACCGCACTTCTTTGTCCTTCTTGGGGTTCATAATCTCCTCCAACTCCGTCGCCCCTGATCCGGCCAAGGTTGCGGCGGTGAGAGATTGGCCCCAACCAACGAACCGTAGGAAACTACAACAGTTCCTCGGTTTTGCAAATTTCTACCGGAGGTTCATCAAGGGCTACAGTCAGGTAGTTAGCCCCCTGACAGCCCTGACCTCCACAAAAGTCCCCTTCACCTGGTCGGATCGGTGCGAAGCCGCGTTTAGGGAGTTGAAACGCCGGTTCTCGACTGCACCGGTTCTGGTGCAGCCCGATCCCAAGCGCCAGTTTGTTGTTGAAGTGGATGCCTCTGACTCAGGGATAGGAGCCGTGCTATCCCAGAGCGGGGAGTCCGACAAGGTTCTCCATTCATGTGCCTACTTTTCCCGCAGGTTGACCCCAGCTGAACGGAACTATGACGTCGGCAATCGGGAACTTCTTGCGGTGAAGGAGGCTCTTGAAGAGTGGAGACACCTGTTGGAGGGAGCATCGGTACCATTTACAGTTTTCACGGACCATCGGAACCTGGAGTACATCCGGACCGCGAAGCGTCTGAACCCCAGGCAAGCCCGCTGGTCGCTGTTCTTCGGGCGTTTTGACTTCCGGATCACCTACCGCCCCGGGACAAAGAACTAACGATCTGATGCCCTGTCCCGGGTGCACGAAGAGGAGGTCAAGACCGAGCTGTCAGACCCCCCTGAAACCATCATCCCCGAGTCCACTGTCGTGGCCGCCCTTACCTGGGACGTGGAGAAGACTGTCCGGGAGGCCCTGACATGGAGCCCGGACCCGGGGACCGGTCCGAAGAACAAACTGTACGTCCCACCAGAGGCCAGGGCTGCGGTCCTTGACTTCTGTCACGGTTCCAAGCTCTTCTGTCACCCAGGGGTGCGAAGAACCGTGGCAGTGGTCCGGCAGCGCTTCTGGTGGGCGTCTATGGAAGCTGACATCCGGGAGTATTTCCAGGCCTGCACCACCTGCGCCAGGGGCAAAGCTGACCATCACAAGGCCCAAGGCCTCCTCCAGCCTCTGCCAGTGCCTCGTCACCCCTGGTCTCATATCGGCCTGGACTTTGTCACGGGCCTCCCGCCATCCCAGGGAGACACCACCATCCTAACGATAGTGGACCGGTTCTCCAAGGCGGCCCACTTCGTGGCCCTCCCGAAGCTCCCGACGGCCCAGGAGACTGCAGACCTCCTGGTCCACCATGTCGTGCGTCTGCATGGGATTCCATCAGACATTGTCTCGGATCGTGGTCCTCAGTTCTCCTCCCAGGTCTGACGGAGTTTCTGTAGGGAACTGGGGGCCACCGTCAGTCTCTCGTCTGGGTACCACCCCCAGACGAACGGGCAGGCAGAGCGGACAAACCAGGAACTGGAGCAGGCCCTCCATTGCGTGACCTCCGCGCACCCGACGGCCTGGAGTGAGCATCTGGCCTGGATCGAGTACACTCATAACAGCCAAGTCTCGTCTGCCACCGGCCTCTCCCCATTTGAAGTGTGTTTGGGGTACCAGCCCCCATTGTTCCTGCTAGTGGAGGGAGAGGTCGGGGTGCCCTTGGTCCAGGCCCATCTGAGAAGGTGCCGTCGGGTGTGGCGTACCGCCTGCTCTGCCCTGCTCAAAGCCCGGACGAGGGCCAAGAACCATGCAGACCGCCGGCGTGCCCCGGCCCCTGCGTACCAGCCTGGGCAGGAGGTTTGGCTTTCCACAAAGGACATTCCCCTGCAAGTGGAATCCCAAAAGTTGAAGGACAGATACATCGGACCTTTCCCCATCCTCAAGGTCCTCAGTCCAGCCGCAGTGAAGCTGAAGCTGCCAGCTTCACTGCGGATCCACCCGGTTTTCCATGTGTCCCACATCAAACCTCACCACGTGTCACCCCTCGGTACCCCCGGACCGGCGCCGCCTCCTGCCCGGATCATCGACGGGGAGCTGGCTTGGACCATGCGCCGGCTCCTGGACAACCGTCGGAAGGGCCGGGGGTTCCAGTATTTGGTGGACTGGGAGGGGTATGGACCCGAAGAACGCTCCTGGGTGAAGAGGAGCTTCATCCTGGACCCGGCCCTCCTGGCCGACTTCTACCGGCGGCACCCGGACAAGCCTGGTCGGGAGGCGCCCGTTGAGGGGGGGGTCCTGTTGTGTGGGCCGCTGAAGAGGAGGTACTGCTGGCCCACCACCACAAGATGGTGCCCTGCTTGAAGTGCGGGCTTCAAGCACGAGAGGGCGTCGGCTTTGCTGGAGGTGACAGCTGTCAACAATCAACACAAGCTGTCACCCATCATCACCACTACAAAGACCGGACTGCAACTCCACCTCCTTGCCGAGAAATCAACTACCATTCAGGTAATTTCTCTGCTGCCTGACACTGTGTGTGTTTAACCTGAACTTCTATTTGCAGCCGTTTTCCTGGAGTGTTTCCTTATCTGGAGGATTGGCGTTTGGTGTGACAGCGACGGCTTCGCCTCACACCCCAACTCAGATAAGTGGTTGACCAGGAGCTGCACGAGTGTGTGTGATTGGAGGTGGAGGTTTTCCCTCCTTTACTTAAGACAGACTGTGGATTACTGAGTGTGCGAACTCACACTCATCTGGACTGTCTTTGTTCTCTGCCAGCAGTACTGGGTCTGACTGCTGAAGACAGCGGCCACCTGGGGCGCAGGGCTTGGCGGCTCCGGTGTTCTTCAGCTCCGTTGGTGGTGGAAGCTGTGTGGGGATCCGGCTCTTCTATCTCCAGGCGTCTTCTATCGTCAAGCCTGCCCACACGTCACCTGGTGTATGATTGACAGTCACCATATTGTTATTGTCTGTACGTTGTTGTGCGATTCACAACATTAAATTGTTACTTTTTGGCTTATCCATTGTCCATTCATTAACGCCCCCTGTTGTGGGTCCGTGTCACGTCACTTTCACAACACAATTGTTTTAAAGGAAACAAGTAAATGATCAGTTCAAATAGCATCATAGTTAAGTTAATATCAAAATTTAAAATTTTACACTCTTCTATGACCCTCCCGAACATGTATTGGTCATTCTGGACATTTTCAATACCTTGAAAAATCTGTAGCTGCTGCAGTTTAAAAAATACAGCTGTAGTTGAAGTAACACTTGGGACAAAATGGGCATGGTCATTTTCAGGCTGTTTGTCCCGGACAGAGATTTAGGCACATACGTATGTAAAATTTTTCATTGGTGTCATATGAGTACAGAACAGTTGAGTTATCCTCTCCTAACTGATGTGCATACATGTCTCAGTTAGGTCCTAGACGGTTCAAAATTGATGCATGTGGTCTGGTGCGTATTTGTCAGGCAAATGCTGTCAAAGCTACAGCAAGAAATGAGAATATCTCTGCACTGTGTAATCTCACAGCAGCAGAGCAAATGCCAAAAAAACAAAAAGCTGGAAAACACACACACACGTATATATATATATATATATATATATATATATATATATATATATATATATATATATATATATATATATATATATATAAGTAACTCCCTTCGGCTGCTCCCTTGTTTGCACTCGGGTATATATATATATATATATATATATATATATATATATATATATATACACACTAATCAGTCACACAACTATTAATGAACTAAATTAAAAACTGAAGGCAATCTGAAAGTTTATGTTGTTCATGTGTTATAATGAGAATCCCCAATTCACCTGCAAAAAATACTTATAAATTGTTGTGTGGGCCGCTGAAGAGGAGGTACTGCTGGCCCACCACCACCAGAGGGCACCCTGCCTGGAGTGCGGGCTCCAGGCACCAGAGGGCGCTGCCGCCTCACAGGAGCAGCCGGGGTGACAGCTGACACTCATCACCTATGACAGCTGTCACCACTCATCTGATCTGCATCGGTATATCAGCAAGACGTCATCTCCACCTCTTTGCCGAGATATCGTTCTACCGAGGAGGTAACAAACTCAGCCGTTGTATTGTCTTTCAGACAGTGACTTTGTTGCTTGTGTTTTGACAGTGGTTGGTGAGTACTTGCAGCTGGAGACTGTATTGAACCCTTTTTGATAAGTACTCACATTTTCCTGACAAGAGGTGGAGGTGGTTTTTTTCACCATCCGTGTTGCTGGGTGCAAACGCACCCACATCTAACTGTTTTTGTTCCTCGCCAGCAGTACCAGATCCGACAAGCGGAGGCAGTGGCCACCTGGGAGTTCGGGACTTGGCGGCTCCAGTATCCCCGGGGTTCGGTGGCGGAGGAAATCGTGTGGTTCCGGTTCTGCTTTGGACAGACGTCTTCTATCTTCGAGCCTGCCCACATGACACCTTTGTGAATTGACTTTATTATTTTCTATTGTGATCTGTCGTGCTTGTTGTGCTTATTTCACAACAGTAAAAGTGCTATTTGACTTCCTCCATTGTCCATTCATTTGCGCCCCCTGTTGTGGGTCCGTGTTCCAACACTTTCACAACAGGATATCTCGGCCAACGTCATGGATCCCGAGGGGCGTCAACCAGCTGTTGAACGGCCAATGGAAGAACAGGGCGCACAGACGTCCGCAGGAGGAATGATCGGAGAGTTGCAGCGAATCCTCACCGCTTTCACGGCTCGGTTGGATTTAATGACCGAGCAGAACGTCCTCCTTAACCGCAGGGTGGAGGCTCTCGCCGCGCAGGTGGAAGCGCGCCCTCAGGGCGCTGCTGCGGCTCTCCCTCCTGTCGACCCTGTGCGTAACAGTGACGTTCCACAGGTCGTTCAACGACCCCTCCCACCTTCCCCGGAAGCATACATAAGCCCTCCAGAGCCGTACGGGGGTTGTGTGGAGACGTGTGCGGACTTTCTTATGCAGTGTTCGCTCGTCTTTGCACAACGTCCCGTCATGTACGCAACTGATGCCAGCAAAATAGCTTATGTGATAAATCTGCTTCGCGGTGAGGCACGCGCTTGGGCTACAGCGCTCTGGGAGCAAAATTCACGGCTCCTTCAGACATATGATGGGTTTGTGAGGGAGTTCAGAACAGTGTTCGATCACCCAAATAGAGGAGAGACCACTTCATCCGTGCTGCTGTCAATGAGACAGGGGCGCCGGAGCGCAGCTGCTTATGCAGTCGACTTCCGCATCGTGGCTGCGAGGTCCGGCTGGAATAGCACTGCCCTCCGCGCCGCCTTCGTAAACATACTGTCGTTGGTCCTAAAGGAGCACCTGGTGGCTAAGGACGAACCGCGGGACTTAGATGGGCTTATTGATCTGGTTATACGATTAGACAATCGGTTAGAAGAACGCCGTCGGGAACGAGACAAAGGGCGTGGCCGGGCACGCGCCGTCCCTCTCCCTTCCAGCTCCGACCGAGCTCCGCCCTCCCCACGCTCCACGGCCCCTACGCTCCGTGTGGTTACAGCTCCCCCTGCTGATGAAGCTATGGACACAAGCAGGGCCACATTTAGACCCCCGGATAGACAGAGGAGGCTGGTCCGCGGAGCGTGCTTTGTTTGTGGCTCGATAGACCATCAGGTGAGGGACTGCCCCGAGCGGTTAAACACCAACGCCCGCCCCTAGAAACTGGGCTAGGGGTGGGCCAAGACATTCACGTGGGACACACCCATATTGCCACACGACTCCCGGTTACAATCCTTTATGGAGATTTAACCCTTCAGGCCCCAGCACTGGTGGACACGGGCTCTGAAGGGAATTTGCTAGACAGCAAATGGGCTAGGGAGGCAGGGCTCCCTCTGGTGGCACTTACTTCACCTGTGCAAGTACGGGCACTAGATGGCTCCCTACTCCCTTTGATCACACATAAGACACCACCAGTAACTCTGGTGGTGTCAGGAAACCACCGGGAGGAGATCGAGTTTTTTGTGACTCCTGCCACCTCCCGCGTGATTCTCGGGTTCCCCTGGATGTTAAAACACAATCCCCGGATCGATTGGCCATCCGGGGTAGTGGTTCAGTGGAGCGAGACCTGCCATCGGGTATGTTTAGGTTCCTCGGTTCCTCCCGGTTCCCAGGCTAAGGAGGAGGTCAGAGTCCCGCCCAATCTCAGGACAGTGCCGGTGGAGTACCATGACCTTGTGGACGTGTTCAGCAAGGATCTGGCGCTCACCCTTCCCCCGCACCGCCCGTACGATTGTGCCATTGATTTGGTTCCAGGCGTTGAGTTTCCGTCCAGCAGGCTGTACAACCTCTCACGACCTGAGCGCGAATCAATGGAGACCTACATCCGGGACTCATTAGCTGCCGGGTTGATCCGGAATTCCACCTCCCCGATGGGTGCAGGTTTCTTTTTTGTGGGGAAAAAGGATGGCGGACTACGTCCATGCATTGATTACAGGGGGCTGAACGAAATCACGGTTCGTAACCGATACCCATTGCCCTTGTTGGATTCAGTGTTCACGCCCCTGCATGGAGCCCAAATATTCACCAAGCTAGATCTTAGAAATGCGTATCACCTGGTTCGGATCCGGAAGGGAGACGAGTGGAAGACGGCATTTAACACCCCCTTAGGTCACTTTGAGTACCTGGTCATGCCGTTCGGTCTTACAAACGCCCCCGCGACGTTTCAAGCATTAGTTAATGATGTCTTGCGGGATTTCCTGCACCGATTCGTCTTCGTATATCTTGACGATATACTCATCTTTTCTCCGGATCCTGAGACCCATGTCCGGCATGTACGTCAGGTCCTGCAGCGGTTGTTGGAGAACCGGCTGTTTGTGAAGGGCGAGAAGTGCGAGTTCCACCGCACTTCTTTGTCCTTCCTGGGGTTTATCGTCTCCCCTAACTCCGTCGCTCCTGATCCGGCCAAGGTCGCGGCGGTGAGAGACTGGCCCCAACCCACCAGCCGTAGGAAGCTGCAACAGTTCCTCGGCTTTGCTAATTTCTACAGGATCATCGCAGGGCTTCGGGACTGCTCCAGCCGCTGCCCGTGCCTCGTCGCCCCTGGTCCCACATCGGCCTGGATTTTGTCACGGGCCTCCCACCGTCCCAGGGCAACACCACCATCCTCACGATAGTGGACCGATTCTCCAAGGCGGCCTACTTCATGGCCCTCCCGAAGCTCCCGACTGCCCAGGAGACAGCGGACCTCCTGGTCCACCACGTCGTCCAGCTGCATGGGATTCCAACAGACATCGTCTCCGATCGCGGTCCCCAGTTCTCCTCGCAAGTCTGGAGGAGCTTCTGCCGGGAACTGGGGGCCACGGTGAGTCTCTCATCCGGGTACCATCCCCAGACCAACGGGCAAGCAGAACGGGCCAATCAGGAGGTGGAACAGGCCCTGCGTTGCGTGACGGCTGCGCACCCGGCGGCCTGGAGTACCCATTTGGCCTGGATCGAGTATGCCCATAACAGCCAGGTGTCGTCAGCCACCGGCCTCTCCCCTTTTGAGGTGTGTCTGGGGTACCAGCCTCCCTTGTTTCCGGTGGTTGAGGGAGAGGTCGGTGTGCCCTCGGTCCAGGCCCACCTACGGAAGTGCCGTCGGGTGTGGCGTGCCGCCCGTTCTGCTTTGCTGAGGGCCCGGATGAGGACGAAAGCCCATGCAGACCGTCGGCGGACCCCGGCCCCTGCGTATCGGCCAGGGCAGGAAGTGTGGTTGTCAACAAAGGACATCCCCCTCCAAGTGGTCTCACCAAAACTGCAGGATCGGTACATCGGCCCATTTAAAATCCTCAAGGTCATCAGTCCAGCCGCAGTGAGGCTTCAGCTTCCGGCCTCACTGCGGATCCATCCCGTTTTCCATGTGTCCCGGATTAAGCCACATCACTCCTCACCCCTCTGTACTCCGGGTCCGGCACCACCTCCTGCCCGGATCATCGATGGCGAGCCGGCTTGGACTGTGCGCCGGCTCTTAGATGTCCGTAGGATGGGCCGGGGCTTCCAGTATTTGGTGGACTGGGAGGGGTACGGACCCGAAGAACGCTCCTGGGTGAAGAGGAGCTTCATCCTGGACCCGGCCCTCCTGGCCGATTTCTACCGCCGCCACCCGGACAAGCCAGGAGGCGCCCGTTGAGGGGGGGGTCCTGTTGTGTGGGCCGCTGAAGAGGAGGTACTGCTGGCCCACCACCACCAGAGGGCACCCTGCCTGGAGTGCGGGCTCCAGGCACCAGAGGGCGCTGCCGCCTCACAGGAGCAGCCGGGGTGACAGCTGACACTCATCACCTATGACAGCTGTCACCACTCATCTGATCTGCATCGGTATATCAGCAAGACGTCATCTCCACCTCTTTGCCGAGATATCGTTCTACCGAGGAGGTAACGAACACAGCCGTTGTATTGTCTTTCAGACAGTGACTTTGTTGCTTGTGTTTTGACAGTGGTTGGTGAGTACTTGCAGCTGGAGACTGTATTGAACCCTTTTTGATAAGTACTCACATTTTCCTGACAAGAGGTGGAGGTGTTTTTTTTCACCATCCGTGTTGCTGGGTGCAAACGCACCCACAGCTAACTGTTTTTGTTCCTCGCCAGCAGTACCAGATCCGACAAGCGGAGGCAGTGGCCACCTGGGAGTTCGGGACTTGGCGGCTCCAGTATCCCCGGGGTTCGGTGGCAGAGGAAATCGTGTGGTTCCGGTTCTGCTTTGGACAGACGTCTTCTATCTTCGAGCCTGCCCACATGACACCTTTGTGAATTGACTTTATTATTTTCTATTGTGATCTGTCGTGCTTGTTGTGCTTATTTCACAACAGTAAAAGTGCTATTTGACTTCCTACATTGTCCGTTCATTTGCGCCCCCTGTTGTGGGTCCGTGTTCCAACACTTTCACAACAATAAATAATAAATAATAAAACTAAAATAAGAGTTAAAGATGAAAAAGATGCATTCAGAAATTCAAGATGTAAGAGCGAGGATGAGGGAAAAGGTGCAAAATTTTAACCACTTCAGTAGGTGAAGAAAACCATATGAACAAGCCATACACGAAGGAGACATATCTGGAGTTTGTTCCTGTTCAGAAATCAAATCTTTCCTGTCCTTAGTGAGTCCTTGTTTCATGAGCAGAGATCTAAACATAGAAGTGCCTCAGCAAGGCAAAGATAATAATGAACAGCTTTGGAGATACAAATGTGGATTTGCTTTGTTGGAGAGTCAGAAATGTTCTGTAAAGTGAAGCTTGTGAGAGCTTCAAATCCACACATATCATGATGCAACGCTGTGTAAATCACTTCTGTTACTGGCAGAAAACTGACGGCTTTGTTCGCAGTGTTAGCAAGAGGATCAAGAGTTCTGCAAGCAAATCTAATCCCTGCCACTTCTTAGAAAATAATAAACAGAACAGCAGCTGAATGAGCATCTGAATCCGTGTAACAGTATATCTTCCCCGCCCCTGGATATCTTCCCCCCCACCCCCCCACTGAAAGGCAACATTCCTACATGGCAGCACTGATTAAAGCTTACCCAAACCTTGATAAAGCCCAATCAGTATAGATGAAGCACAGTTTGATTGATGGTGAATGATATTGGTATTCTTTCTGTATGTATCTATAGCTATCTACAATAATAATATTTCCTGAAGTATCTTTAAATCCCTCTTTCAAATATACTCTTCAAATACATGGACCTGATTGACAACCTGAAATATGATAGAACATGATGGGGTGGGCGGTAAGATATTGTGACCTGTGTGAATGAATGAATGAATGTATTTATTCGGCACGCAAATCAACAATAACAAAAACTCATTACACAACAACTCAACAATGAACCTGTGTGACCGAAAGGGTGAGGGCAGAAGCATAAATACCCACCTCTTATATTATAAAAATAACAACCAGACAAACAATGGCACACAACACACAAGCCTGAAAGCAATAACAAAAATCGATAAACCTAAGTCTTCAAACTATAGCAAGCAGTTTTATTACTCTTGCAATGCCTTTTGAAGCCAACTAAAATACCCAGTACTTTAATATTGTCAGGACAGTTGTTCCAGATGTTAACACCTTTAACAGAAACATAATGACTTTTGCAGTAGTTTGGATCCTTAATTTCTCAAAAAATAATATTCCTCTCAAATTATAACTGGAGTCCCTCAGTTTAAACATATCCTGGACATGTTGTGGCAACAGTTTATTTTTAACTTTATACAAAATTTGCATTGTGATGTCATCAACCAAGTCCAAGAATTTTAGCATATGTAAACAGGCAAACAATGGATTCGTTTGCTCACAATATGATTTGTAACAGATAATTTTTATAGCTTTCTTTTGCAACTAAAATATCGAATTAGTATTAGTTTTATATGTCTTTTCCAAATCCTCAAGGGGGTGAGATATTCAGGATGGGGAGTAAGATATTCTAGGGCAACCCCCCCCCAGAAGGGAAGTTATCCCGGGGGGGGAGATATACTGTTACACTGGTTCAATCGAAGAAAATGAAAACCTGACAATTGATTTATCTCTAGGAACAAAAACAGAACCAGAAATGTTATATTTTGTTAATGCTCTTGAACAGAAATTTTATTTGAAATAATGATAACAATTAATATTATTTTTGTGTTCTTTAATTAAAAAAAAATACACTTAATTTCCTGTCTTCCTCTGAAAGTTGTGCACATCTTTGAAAGGTGGAGAGAAATTTAGCAGCAACAGGTTATTAAAGTAAAATGTGGTGTGGTCTTCCTGTTTATAATTAGAAGGAGTAGCTATTATGTCACTTATAAACGTTGACCTTAGACATCAGCTTTGTCAATGTTTAAAGGCTGTAAAGAGGAATAATGATGGAAACAGATAGCTAGCCCCAGTTAGGCTAAACAGTTTGCCCAACAAAACCTAGCTTGTTAACTGTAGCATCAGACCATCTAAGCAGAGAGATGGAACTCCAACTTCTGATCTCGGGTGACGAGGTTGTGACACACATGCACGAGAGGACTTGGGATTCTTTACTTCCCGTCTTTTGCTCTGCAGCCAGCGCTTTGTTCACAGGTATTATAAACTCCAATATTCTGCTGGGAATCGACAATATCAAACATCACAAAATAAGGTTAAAGGTTTTGATCAATTAATCTGAATAATTTACTGAGCCTTACATTTTCTAGCTGCCCAATTAATGCTCACAAAGTCACGCTGCTCAAAAAATAAAAATGCTTCGTCGGTGCTGCACTGTTATTGCTGCGAAGATTTGCATACAACTGGTTAGGTTGAAAGATCAAGATATAACCCATGTATCCCACATGTCGGGAATTATTCAGATAAAATATATCTTATATAAAATATAGATCTTGCAGTCAATTAGCAACAAGGCAAGTTTAAAAAGACAGTTAAAGTCAATTTTATTCATTCAGCTCAGGGAAGAGGATCACCACCCTTTTATTTTATTTGCTTTAAATTTAAATTTTAAATTTTGCATATATATATATATATATATATATATATATATATATATATATATATATATATATATATATATATATATATATATATATATATATATATATATATATATGCACACACACACACTTATTGCTGCTTACATTAATTGATGAGATTACAGTGTCTTTGTAATCTTTACATGTTTAATCGACCACAATAGAAATAAGCCTTTATGTTTTATTGTGTCATCTGTGTATCATTGATATTTCACCTTTCTGTGTTTAGTTTGATTTTACAAAATTAACTAAATCAATTCTGTAAATACTGATGATTTCTGTTTTACTCTAAATACTATTTTATCAGAGGGAAGAACATGTGGCTTGAGATCTGTTCAACAAGGCTGTCCATGTTGCCAGACTGGGAACTGCTCAACTCAGCATCCAACAGTTTTGTGAACACCCGCAGTGCCAGCCACATGGTCAGCCGCCGTGTGGTAGGATCCCGCCTGTCCTTCATGATGCCTCTCATATTTTCTTAGATTTGTGTGGACTGAAATAAATGATGCATATTTCATCATGTATATATATATATATATATATATATATATATATATATATATATATATATATATATATACATATATATATATATACATATATATATATATATTTTTTTTTTTTTTTCCCCCCTCGGCCCAGAATTTTTTTTTTTTTTTCCCAAAATAGAGTTTATTCATGTTTGAGAGGTCACTCTCGCATTTTTTGAGGTGCAAAGGTGCAGATATGACTCAAGAAAATATTTTTTTCAAATAGAGTTGTAACTTTGTGGAACAGCCTCCCTCATCATGTGGTAAATGCTCCAAGGGTTATTACTTTAAAGAAATACTATGATTATTTTTATGGTGTTTGGTTTTTATTGTGATTGACGATTTATTGTGGTGTTTGATGACTTTTATTGTGCCATTTATGAGTTTTATATGGTTATATTTATGTTTTACTATGATGCTTTTTTAAATGATGAATAATGTGTGCTTTTACTGGATTTTTATACTCGTTTTATGAATAATTAATGATTATTGACCATGATTTTCCACCTCAGTTGCTGACAGCCTGCATGCTCTTTTAACATACTTCGGGGGGATAACTTGCTGAAGCCACTGCAGAAAGCACAAGAAAACATGCAGAAAGTGTCCTTTACAAGCGCATCTGGTGTTATTGCTGGCAGATGTGTTGTATGGCTGGGGGGCCTGGCTGCCTTTTTGTTTCTGTCTTTTGTTTTTCCTTCCAGGTGGCTTGCATTTGGGACTGAGTGGCTGTGTAGCTGAGTTTATCAGGACCTCACCCTGATCACCTGCGGCTCGTCAGGACTCACAGCTGTGGTGCATCTACAATGGATTGGAACATGGTGGCATTTAAGACTGGAGTACACAGTGTGTATTTGCCAGAGACTCGACCTTGTGACCAGACGGGTGAGATCGTCGTCTCGGGAGCCATCTCATCATCAGTGGATGCAGAGAACGTCCAGGTTTGATGCATGGTCTGTGAAAGAGGAGAGGGTGAGGTCTCACGCTCGTCAGCACACTTCCTGAGGTACGTTAGATTTTGTGACTAACATTTATACAGTCAGTAAATGTGGTGTCCCTCACACCTTATTATATTGAGCTGTATGTTGGTCGTTTAAATCAGCTTCCACTGCAGTGGAGTTTTGTGAACTGGATGTTCCATGCCTGCAGGGTGGGAAGCTGATTAGTAATTAAGCCAGGAAGTGTTTGCTGTTTGTGCACCTTTGAGCGTTCTCTCTGTGTGTTGAGTGTGGACTCACATAATGATTCCTTCTTTCACAGACTCGGTTTGTCGCGGCCACCTGGGGGGTGTCGGCGGGGTCCTTGGGTCCGAACTGTTTCTGGCTCCGGACCGTTAGCGCTGCTGGGAGCGCACCGCAATCCACCACGCCAGACCGCGCACTTTTATATTTTTCACAGCACTGTTATATTCATTAAACTCTTATCCTTTGTACCGTGCTCTGCTTATTTTATACTGGGTCCTTCAAACGCTGGTCGGTTCTCCGGGCTGCGTCCGACACATAACAAGATGACTGGAATTAAATTACCCCAACTATCTCGGCTGAGAGGCTGAAATCTCAGGGTCGGTTAATAAATCGTTTAGTATATGGCTATTGGGTAGAGTTTATAAAATAGGTGGCTGGCATTTTTCAAGGGTGGAAATAAATTATGCAAGGTTTCTATAACAAGTTGGAATGATGTGTGAGTCCAGAATGTTTTGAAATTCTGCCTATGAGGACTAATGTCATCATTATTTAATTGTATTCGTGGTGTAAAGCAGTGGCTGTCCCAAAACTTCCTCCACCTTAATGATGATGAAACACAGAACATTGTGTTTGGGCGTTCTGGTATACCGAATGTGGTAACACCAAACTTTGGTTGTCTTTGGCTTGTTATGTAAAACCAACTGTCTAGAATTTGGGAATGATATTTGGCAGCTGTTTGAGGTTTGATCAACAGATAAACTCTGTTGTCAAAGCAAGTTTTTTCCAGCTTCGTCTTCTGGCTAAAGTCTTTTCTCAGTAGACGTGATCTTGAGACGGCCAGTCATGCTTTCATCAGCTCCAGACTTAATTATTGTAATGCACTTAATTCGGGCATTAATCAGTCTTCTCTTGCACGTCTCCAATTGGTGCACTTTTAGACGTGAGCATATTATGCTCGTCTTGTACTCACTCCACTGGCTTCCAGTTCATTTTAGAATTGATTTTAAGATTTTAATGTTTGTTTTTAAAGTTATTTATGGCTTTGCTCCCTCTTACATGTCTGAAATTTTAACTCTCTGTACTTACAATAGGACATTACAGGCTTTACTTAGACATTCTGAGGTCAAAATTCAAACTCTGGCGTGATGGTGCTTTTGCAGTAGCTGGCCCCAGACTGTGGAACAAGCTACCTCCTGACCTTGCGCTTTTAAAATCAAAGTTAAAGACTTATTTATTTAAGCGGGCTTTTAACACCTAGTGGGGAGGAGACATGTTCTGTTTTTAATGTGGTGTTTTAAATTTATTGCATGTGTGTTTTATTTTTGTGAATCTGTTGTTACTGTTAAGCACTTTGGACACCATCTGGTGCTGTAAAGCGCTTTATAAATAAATGTTGATCGATTGTTGATTGATGAAATGAAGTAAAAGGTAACTTCAAAACGTCTGCAGTGGTTTAGAAGCAGCTCATCTTCCAGGTGATTTATCATTTTCTGCTAATATAAAACGTCATTTCATCATAAATCACAGGACATTTGGTCTTCAGTAACCATCACTAGGAGTCTCACTTCCTAAAATTTCATGAAACCAGTAACAATTTAATGGAAAATGGACAGGAAATATAACGTCCTTGGAAAATAAAATTGACGAATTGGAAGCACTGCTCCCCCCCCACACACACACAAACAAACACACAAACATACACGCCGGTGAAGCAGCGCGGGGGGTGGAGCATGAAACACACGCACCCACGTGTTGTGGGAAGGGGGGGGGCAACACGCACACGATACACACGGCACGTGTTGAGGAGACTGTGTGTTGCTTGGCAACTACACAGTCGTGGGGGCACTTTGACAGATTCCACATCCAGCTCGAAAAGTGATTGTCTGCTCATTATTTTTGTGCTAAAAGCGCAAATGGCCACACATTTTCTAAGTGTCCAGCAACCAGTGTTGGATGTTTGTGTGTGTCACCTGGAATTTGGCTGACACCTGCTGGGAGAGGGATCAAATGGGCTCTCACAGGGAACCCTCTGTCTTTTGGCCACTGATGGGCGCAAATAGTTGTAACGACAGGTGTACGAGGCGTTAGAGGCATGCAATTCCTCCTCCATGCGCTAGTCGTATTCAATCGTGTTATGTGTGAAGGGGCCCTTAAAGATGCATACAGCTCCACGGCCCTTCCACCATTAGGGAGGTCAGACATTAGATCTGATGGTGATGACATTGATGGTATTACAGACTGTGTCTCTGAGTACACTGGACTCTGCATAGAAAATTCCATCCCCACTGAAAAGGTCTTTTGTTACCCTAACAACAAACCCTGGGTTACCAGTGACCAGAAGGCCCTTCTCAATGAAAAGAAGATGGCTTTTAGGTTAGAGGACTGAGCAGAACTGAAGAGAGTTCAACGAGAACTCAAACACAGACTGAAGGAGAGCAAGGACGCCTACAGGACGAAACTGGAGGAGAAATTCAAGAGGAACAAGGCCAAGGATGTGTGGAGTGGGATGAGACAGATCACCGGGGTGCTGTTGGTGGGGGACATACATTGAGCAAATGAGCTAAACCAGTTTTTCAACCAGTATGACTCCAGCTCGAAAACCTCAACCCACGGCCCCCGACCATTCCTCTGAGTAATGAGCGCAGGTCTGTCTCACAACCCTCGCAGCCCTCCACCAACTCCTACAGCAGACACCTCTTTAAATGGTAAATGGACTGCATTTATATAGCGCTTTTCCATCTGCATCAGATGCTCAAAGCGCTTTACACTTCAATGAATACATTCACCCCGATGTCAGGGTGCTGCCATGCAAGGCGCCCACTACACACCACAACTAGGGGATTAAGGACCTTGCCCAAGGGCCCTTAGTGATTTTCCGGTCAGGCTAGGATTTGAACCGAGGATCCACTGGTCTCAAGCTCAACGCTTGTGGTTAAGTGCTAGTTAAGATGTAAAAGCGCTTTATGTTGTGTGTTGGGGGGTGTGGCTGGATATTTTGGTGTTCTTTTCTTTTCTTTGTTCTTCAGGTGGCATGGAAACTGATTTGTCTGTGGAGAAGGTGCTGGCTGAAGAGTCCTCACCCTCATCAACATCATGTGTAGCACCTGTGACTGGTGCTCACATGTAACCTTAAAGACTTTCAGCTGAAGCAGATAATTGGATGGCGTTCTGCATTTAAGGCATGTGTGATTCAAGCAGAACTGCCGGGAACTCGACCTTGTGATGTTCGTTTGTGAGACGCTGAGGACCGCGCCTGGATTTGACACATCGAGCCCGTGAAGCAAGGAAGGGTGAGGACACTTGCTGTCAGCACACATCAAAGGTGATTAAGTGTTTGACTAATTGTTGATAGTAACTTGGTGTTTTGTTAAACAGTATACTTGAATTGTGATGAGAATTGTGCAGCTTGCTTCTCACTGCTGTGGCGTGCGGATAAGTGATCCTCCACCTGTTGTGAGAAGCTGCTCATTTGCATAAAGTTAAAAAAGATACAGACCTGAATGTGTTGCTGATAGCGTGTGTCTTTTGAAAGATATTGTTGTAACTGCTGACTTACCTCACCTCTTCTTTGCTTCACGGAGAGTCGGTTTGTCGTGTCCACCTGGGGGGTGTTTGGCGGTGGTAGTGGGTCCAGGAGCGCCGGGCTTTGATCCTTGCGGGCGCTGGAGAGCGTGCCAACAGTCACTCCACCAGAAGGACGCCATTTTTGTTTTTACACTTTTTATGCACAGCGGGTTAAATAAATATATTGTTTTTGGAACCGCTTTTCTGGTTATTTGTAGCGCTGGGTTCCGTCTGACGCAGGTCCGCTCCTCAACCTGCGTCGACACATAACAGTAGTTCCCGGCCATTCCATAATGGACCCAGCAGCAGAGGCGGTTCCTTTTGCCGAAAAAGTTCAAGAACACTTGGAGAAAATATGGGAGCAATTACAGCATCTCGCAAACCAAATTAAACAAACAGACGCCCGTGTTACGGAGCTTGCAGCGCAAGCCGTTCCGCTTCCTGCTGCTCCAGCTGCGGCATCATCGATACTAGTGCAGATAACTCCGTCACCCAGAGATTCGGCGTCCGAACCGATTGTTTGTCGTCCGGAGCCTTGTGATGCAATGTTCTCTGGTTTCTGCTCAGTCAGGTTGGAGCGCTGCAGCTTTACGAGGAATGTTTGTAGATGGGTTGAGTGGGTCATTGAAAGACGAGCCGGCAGTCCGTGACGAGCCAAACGATTTAGATGAGCTAATATCGTTGGTGGTTCGTCTGGATGATCGGATGAAGGAGCGTGGACGCGAGAGAGGACGCCCATCAGAGCGGGTTTTTTCGTCTCGGGGCTTTCCCCGACACAGATCTGGGCCGCCTCTTCTTCGCCCCACTGAGGCTCCGCCGACGGGACCTCTGGCTCCTCCTGTTGACGAGCCCATGAAGCTCGGACGAGCAGAGATTACTGTATTGCCCTGACATGTAAGCGTCAAGAGAAATAATGGTGACGTATCTCCAAGTGTTCTGGGACAGGCAAAATAACACACATAAAAAAAAAAATCTAGCACGAGTAAATGTTTTGTTTTCTTGAAATAGGGGTTATAATTGTATGGGGAGTCAGAGGCGTATCTGGTGGAGTGATTGTTAGGCGGTTAGAAGTCCGCCTGGGCTCACGTCATTGTTGATTTTTATGTGTTTTTAGGTATTTTCTGTTTGGGTTGTTGGGTCGTTTTATTTTGTTGTTTTTTATTTCTCTACATTCCTAACCCCAACCTCACTTGCCCCAAGACCGTTTGTCTTGTGGGTTGTGGGGTGGTGCAGGTTGGTCACGCTGAGCATTCTCAGAAGACCTCTGCACCTAGGGGGGGGGGTGTTAGAGGCGTTTTTCATGGTTTGGTTAGGGCCCGGTTCCACTCCAGCCTCGGTGAGCCTTTGTACCGTTCGTCATTGGTGTTGCCGGGGTGTGGTGCAGTGGAGACTTACCTCAGTCGGAGGGGTGGGCCGATCTGTTGCCGTTCGCCATTTCGGTAGTTCCACCCCTCCCGAGAGGCTGGGGTATGGTCGAGTTGGGGCACCGGACGTATTTCCGGTTCTTCGCTGCACCTTGGGGTTGGAGCTGGGTTAGTTTTTTCCTGTTCCCTTCTCCGGCTTAATGTTTTGAGCCGTTCGCCAAAGTTGAGCCGCCGAGGGGCTCTGGGAGGGACCCGGGGTCTTTCGGGGTGCCGGGGAGGGTAACAGTGTTTACAGTCGTTTTATATCCCCCCGGGGTTGTTTTTGGTAGTCCTCCGGGGGTTGATTTTTGATTTTGTTCTGTTTCCTTCCGGGTTCCACCTCCAGGGTTGATGGGACGGTCCTCTGGGGGGGAATTGGCTTGGGGCCAACTAGCCAAGTGTGACCGGGTCTGGGGTTCCGGGGTTGTGGGGAGGGTACCTCCTGGGGTTGATGGTACGGTCCTCTGGGGGGCGCCGTTTGCTCCATGTATACCTGGGGACCTGTGTGGGATTCTGGTTCTGGCTGTTCCTCCTGGAACTGGCGGTAAAGGCCTTCTGGGGGGGGTTGGGCTCTGCAGGTCATTCTGGGGGGGTTGTTTGTTATTTTTCTTTTATGCATTTATGTTTGTATTATGTTTGTGGGGCTGTGTTGGGTTTTTGCGTTTGGGTGTTTTTCTTTTCTTCCCGGGGTTTGATGGGACGGTCCCCTGGGGAGGTTTTGGGTGGGTTTTGTGTTTTTTCCTATGTGTTGAATTGTACTGGGGAATGTTTTGGGGCTTTTGTTGATGCCAGCCGGCCTTCCAGCTGCGGTGCCTGTCCTGCTGTCTGTGGTGGACCTTGGGAGCGTGGTGCTGTCTACTTCCTGACGTGGACCCCGGAGGGAGGTGCTGTTCTCGGGCCTGGTCTGTTCAGTCACCGGGAGGCTTCCTGTTGATGGGGGGGTACTGTTGTGTGTTGGGGGGTGTGGCTGGATATTTTGGTGTTCTTTTCTTTTCTTTGCTCTTCAGGTGGCATGGAAACTGATTTGTCTGTGGAGAAGGTGCTGGCTGAAGAGTCCTCACCCTCATCAACATCATGTGTAGCACCTGTGACTGGTGCTCACATGCAACCTTAAAGACTTTCAGCTGAAGCAGATAATTGGATGGCGTTCTGCATTTAAGGCATGTGTGATTCAAGCAGAACTGCCGGGAACTCGACCTTGTGATGTTCGTTTGTGAGACGCTGAGGACCGCGCCTGGATTTGACACATCGAGCCCGTGAAGCAAGGAAGGGTGAGGACACATGCTGTCAGCACACATCAAAGGTGATTAAGTGTTTGACTAATTGTTGATAGTAACTTGGTGTTTTGTTACACAGTATACTTGAATTGTGATGAGAATTGTGCAGCTTGCTTCTCACTGCTGTGGCGTGCGGATAAGTGATCCTCCACCTGTTGTGAGAAGCTGCTCATTTGCATAAAGTTAAAAAAGATACAGACCTGAATGTGTTGCTGATAGCGTGTGTCTTTTGAAAGATATTGTTGTAACTGTTGACTTACCTCACCTCTTCTTTGCTTCACGGAGAGTCGGTTTGTCGTGTCCACCTGGGGGGTGTTTGGCGGTGGTAGTGGGTCCAGGAGCGCCGGGCTTTGATCTTTGCGGGCGCTGGAGAGCGTGCCAACAGTCACTCCACCAGAAGGACGCTATTTTTGTTTTTACACTTTTTATGCACAGCGGGTTAAATAAATATATTGTTTTTGGAACCGCTTTTCTGGTTATTTGTAGCGCTGGGTTCCGTCTGATGCAGGTCCGCTCCTCAACCTGCGTCGACACATAACACTTTACATCTTTTCCACCCCCATCCCCCACTGACATCCACCACAGATTCCGTCACCTCTTCAGTGCCTCGGACTGGACTATAAATTACAGCCAGCCAGGTGATGAGAGCTGGAGCGACCAAACCAGGGGAAAACTGCTGGACCGGATGGTATCAGCCTTCGGGTGCTGAAAGCGTGTTCCAGCCAGCTCTGTGAAGTACTCCAGCACCTCTACAACCTGAGCCTTCACTTTCAGAGAGTTCTAGTGCTGTGAAAAACATCCTGTGTGGACCCAATGCTTAAGGATGGGCATCCTGTGATACCTAATGACTACAGGCCAATAGCACTGACCTCACACATTATGAAGGTCATGGAGAGACTGGTCCTGGCACACCTCAGATCACTGGTGTGCGCAACACAAGACCCCCTGCAATTTGCATATCAGCCCCATGTACGTGTGGATGTTGCTGTAATATTTCTGCTGCAGAAGGCTTACTCTGCCCTGGACAGACCTGACACCATATGCCACGTCATGTTCTTTGATTTCTCTAGCGGCTTTACAACCATCCAGCCTAGGTTGCTGAAGGCGAAAATGGAGAAAATGCAGGTGGATCTCCCCTGGTCACATGGATCACTGACTATCTGACGAGCAGACCACAGTTTCTGAGGCTTCAGAGCTGTGTCTGAGTATCTCATCAGTAACATCGGGGCCCCCCTGGGAACTGTGCTATCCCCCTTCCTTTTCACCACCTACACTGCAGACTTGCGAGCATCATTTACTTTGCTGTGGTCTGCTGGGGCGCAGGCGTCAAAGCAAAAGACACCAACATACTGAATAAACTGGTCAAAAATACAGGGTTTGTTGTTGGCTCCAAGCTTGCCAACCTGGAGGAGCTGGTTGAGGACAGAATGCTGGCAATTAACGACAATGCCTCCCACCTCCTCCATAAGACACTGGACAATCCTAAAAGCAGCTTCAGCAACAGACTCATATAACCACACTGCCTAAGGAAATGGAACAGGAGATCGTTCCTGCCCGGTGCCATCAGACTCTTTAATATATCTACCTCTGCTAGACCTGTGGTCTCTGAACTTGACTAAAAAGCCCATACTATTTACTATTTATCTGTTGCACTCCAAGTAACAATACCATGTAACAATACATGCATTATAACACCATTGCTCCTTAATTAACACATACTCTTAAACTGTGACTGTGTGTTTTTACCTCAGTTTTATTTTTATCTTTTTGAGGTACCTGACTGCTATGACAACTGAAATTTCCCTTCAGAGATTAATAAAGTTATTTATCTATCTATGCATTAGCGTAGCATACATATATATTTCACAACTACCAAGATTGATCTTGGTCTTCTGCTTCCTGCTATAAAATCAGAACCATAACAAACACAAATTTATGAAGTTTAATTGGACCTACAAGCTGATCTGTATGCATGTTACAATTTTTTAGTGATCCAGACCTACAGTAAATAAAAATATTATACAAAAAATGTTTGAGTTTGTAAAGAAAAATGCAAATATTGCTGTTTTTGAACAGCCTAATATCCCTTTTCCTACACTTTCTGTAAACTATTAACAAATTTGATATTTTTTCTTCTTGTTTTGATTAGGAATAGAATGTGTAGTGTTCCCAATGCATTTCTGTGTATGGAAATAAAAGCTGACAAACTGAATCTGAATCTGGTGTTCATCTTTGCCAGTCATATTGTGTTTTTGAGATATGAAAACATATTTCTCGTATCAAACACTGAGGCAAAAGCTGCAGTCTCACACACCTTGTTGGCGCCATAAACGATATTACGGCTCTTGTTCACATTTTGTGAACGTGATTTAAAAACTATGCTTTTGAAGCTGCCTTTGTGTGCGATTAGTGGCGTCAAACTCGTGAGTGAATGAGCAACTTTTGCGTAATCTATCAATAGGGAACATGCAAATTGCTATAAAACATGATAGAGGAAATCTGAGCTCAGATTTGGAGTCAGCACCCTCAAATTCCCTAAATCAGTTCTCAAAGTCCATGCAAGATTTTTTTTTTGTTTTGTTTTGTTTTTTGTACACGTGTAATGGGCAGTTTTAAATTTAGGACACAAAGTTTCTATTTGAGCCTATTAAAAAATGCTTCAGTAAAATGACCATAAATTCTTAATTTTAACATTTGATCCTGATAAAACAGCACGTTGCTGTATCTCAGTAACCACTGAGGTAACAGAACACATTTAGGTCTTATGTAAATTACTATTGACACCAATAAGTAATTTATATTTGCTCTACTTGAATGTTTTCCTGGAAAGAATAGAGATGACTGTTTTCTTTTTGAGTCAATTGAATATATTTTTCAGAAATGCCAGACTGAGTTAGTGAGGGACTCATAAGTGGTTGTAGATATGAAATTGGGGGAAGGGGGATTGTTTTGTGCAGACGGATGCATTACACTGTATCCCTGACAGCAGAAGAAGTAAAAATTTGAAAAGAAACATGAGTTTCTCATTATCATGTCTGCTAAATACAAAAATATGCCGCAGTATTTTTTTTTTCCAGTAAATGCTATAACTATTCCTTCACGTTGGTGACAACCAGTCAGTAGCAGCAATGATTAAATATAAAAAATAAAATATAAGCGCAATAAGGTGCAAGAGACAACAATAGACGTTATTTACAGTGCAAACTGTATAAAACTTAACTTATTAAAACCGTGCTGTGGCCAGCAAAGTTTTAATGAGATCTATTCTTGCACATCAAAGCGACTTCCTCGTCTCTCTAATTTCTACATCTCTTCTCTGCCCAGTCACCACAAAGAGCAGCTCGTCTTTAAAGAAGTGGCTCCGTGAAACCTGCAGGAACATGGTGGAGCACCTTGGTCAACTCCAGCCTCTTTCTGCATAAACAGACGTAGACATATGCACAGTAATGAGCAGTAAAAAGAACTTCAAAATGTACTAATGAGGGTAGTCAGGTTTCTAAATTCCCATCCAAACAATGTCTTGTGGATCATTTCTTGTCTTTCACATTGTTTTGAATTGACAGCACATCAGAAACTTGGTAATTACAAAAACAGTCCACTGTGAAAGTGAACTCTGTAATGTATAACTTTTTACCAAACTCATTTTGTTTGTTTGCTCTCAAGCAGCTTGACATCTTTCATTTTACTTCTCATTTGTAATACTATTCCCTTTTTTCCTCTACAGGATCCATCACTCAAAGCCAACTCACTAGAGGATGACACTTAATTTTGTTCCTGTGCTGTCATCAGACACATGACATCAAATAACCTGCTGTGACAATCTGACATCATCCGTCAAAAGGCAATTACCTCTCCGCTCTGCATGCTAAGAGAGAGGAGGAGAAAATGAGACCAGGAGGAAGAGGAGGAAGAGGAAAGGGGAGAATATTAAGTGAGGCGAGAACAATTTAAGAAAGAAGGTGCCTCAAAGTTCTATTTATACCGATCCAAGTGGAGCTGCAGCAGATGCACGTTTCTTCTCAGATGAATTTTATTCTGTGAGACACAGATGGATCACAAGCTCATGCAAAATGATCAAAAGCTTCAATGCTGTCTGCTTTTCTTTTTTATACACTCAGTGCCAAATGGAGACATTTTCTCATCATCACGCTGTTAAGCAGCAGAGCTTTAAATGACCATCAGCAATTACATGAGGAGGACAAAATTATTACACACACATACACACACACAACATTTAATGATTTCTTCAAAATTTTCCAAAGTGCTTTTTTAACAGAGCAAGGAATTTTCAACACAGCATTTCTAAACATTGTACTTTTATTATGGCGCTTACATTATTTTGCTTTGCACACAAACATTATTTCATAGAAACGAAAAACTGCTATTATTATTATTAGCCTCCTGATACTAATAGTCACCTTTTTATCCCTTTGCTGGTTAACAGCCTGCAGTCGTTTGTTGTAGTTTTCAATAAGTCTCCTGAGGCATCCCAATTTCAATTTTCAATTTATTTTCATTTATATAGCTCCAAATCACAACAAAGTTGCCTCAAGGTGCTTCACATAAGTAAGGTCTAACCTTACCAACAGCCAAAGCAAGCACACAGGTGACAGTGGTAAGGAAAAACTCCCTCTGAGGAAGAAACCTCAAGCAGACCAGACTCAAAGGGGCGACCCTCTGCTTGGGCCATGCTACAAACATAAATTACAGAACAATTTACAAAATGAATATACAGGAAATTTTGCCAGTGCACAGGACAGGAGGGTTACAGAAACAGACACCACACGCATCTCTGGATGGAGCTGCACCTCAAACAGAGAGAAAAAACAGAATCAGGCATGGGAAAGCCAACAAATACAGTATAATTTGTCAGCATTAAGCAACTAGAAAAAACAAAAGAAATCCTAAGTTGATTGCCAGCTACTAGCCCTAAGCTTCACTAAAAGATCTAGAATTTAGATAAAGTTGAGGCCGCGGCCCACTATCTTTAGTAATAAAATGAATTTAAAGGGGTAAAAAGCATAGTACCACACTATGCCAGTGTGCTAGCCATACGAAAGGGAAAATAATATTAAGTCTGGACTTGAAAGTCTCTACAAAATCTGACTGTTTTATTGATGCAGGGAGATCACTCCACAGAACAGGAGCATGATAAGAGAAAGCTCTGTGACCCGCAGAATTTTTATTCACCCTAGGGACACAAAGTAGTCCTGCACCCTGAGAATGCAAAGCCCGGGTTGGTACGTAGGGTTTAATTAGATCAGCTAAGTAGGGAGGTGCCAGTCCATGAACAATTTTATAGGGTTAGGGTTATAGTATAGTAGTAGAACCTTGAAATCTGATCTCACTGGGACAGGAAGCCAGTGAAGAGATGCCAAAATGGGTGTAATGTGGCCAAATGTTCTGCTTCGTGTCAAAAGTCTGGCAGCAGCATTTTGAACCATTTGGAGGCCCCTAATGCTGGACTGCGGTAAACCAGAAAATACAACATTGCAGTAGTCCATTATGTGGATGAGATTACCAGCAGTTATCAGCATGTATAACTGAGTATCATCAGCATAGCAACGAAAGACAATCCCAAAACATTGCAATATGTGCCCTGTGGGTGCTATATAAAGGGAGAAAAGCAGGGGGCCTAAGATGGACTCCTGTGGAACCCCAGATTTCATGTCACTAAGGTTATTGGTAGTGTTATTGTACAAAATACAGTGAGAATGACTGGTCAGGTATGATGTCAACCATGCAAGGGCACTCCCAGTACTCCCCAAATGATTCTCCAGCCTATCAAGTAGAATATGATGATCCATAGTATCAAACGCAGTACTAAGATCTAACAGTACCAGAACTGTAGTGGTGTCCAAATCCATTGCAAGCAGAAGATCATTCACCACTTTAGTGAGAGCTGTCTCTGTAGAATGATATTTTCTAAAAGCAGACTGCAGTGGCTCAGAAAGATTATTCTCAGTAAGGTGGTCCACCTTTTCCAGAATTTTAGAGCAAAATTATAGATTTGATATCGGCCTATAGTTTTTCAATACACTAGGGTCAAGATTAGATTTCTTAAGTAATGGTTTAATCACTGCATATTTGAAACATTTAGAACAGAATCAGAATCGCTTTTATTGTCACTGTAATTTGCATTACAACGGGATCTGAGTGCAACTCCAAAAAGGTGCTTTCCATGGTGCGAGTAATTTTTAGCCAAATAAAAGATAGTGAAATTTAACGGTAAATTATTCAAAGTATATGTACAATGAATATAAACATAAGGTAAAATAAAATAAAATAAAATGTGGACCAAGTAAAATGTAAAACGAGAATTATATACAACTGTGGAATCATATTGCACGGGAAAATTGCACATGGTTTACAGATATTGCACAAGAAACTTGAAAGGTGCGGATTAGAGTGATTTGTTATTGTTTAGTGCAATCACTCTGAGGAGAAAGCTGTCCCTGAGTCTGTTTGTCCTAGTTTTGATTGACCTATACCGTCGGCCGGAGGGTAGTAGGTCAAACAGGTGGTTACTGGGGTGGGATGTGTCTTTGTTGATGCTGGCAGCTCTGCTGAGGTAACGAGAGCTGGCAATGTCTTCCAGGCTGGGGAGAGAGCAGCCAGTGATCCCCTGGGCTGTTTTGATCACCCTCTGCAGCGCTCTCCTGTCTGCTGCTGAGCACCCCCCGTACCACACTGTGATGCAGTACATCAGGATGCTCTCGATGGTGGCTCTGTAAAACAACACCAGCAGCTTCTCCTCCAGATTGTTTCTCCTGAGCACCCTCAGGAAGTGGAGATCCAGATGTTAATGAAAGATTAATAATTTCCAGTACATTCAGCCCAAGAATGGGCCACAGGTCTTTAAACAGATTTGTTGGTATAGGATCAAAATCAAATAAGCAGGTTGTGCTTTTTGTGAGTTTCGTCAGCACACCTAGTGAGATAGTAACAAATTCTGTAAATCTAGGTTATACCTCAGTAATGGCACCCACCTCAATCGCAGGGTGTAGTGGCTTGGTTAAGCCATGCTGGGATATGTTCAACCGAATGTCATCTGTTTTCTTCTCAAAGTAATCCAAGAAATCTTGTGCTGTAAAAGGAGACCGACTTACAGGTGGTTGTCCATGAATAAGTGTTGCCACTGTGTTGAACAACTTTGAGTTATGCTTGTTTTTGTTGATCAAATCAGAGTAAAAAGTCTGCTTTGTAGCCAGTAGTCTAAGATAGCATCACACCACCCAAGGTGGAATACTTCTAATTTTGAACTATGCCATTTCCATTCTAGAGCTCTAGACTTATGCTTGAAGTCATGTAAGTAATCACTGAACCAAGGTGACTGTGTTTTGGGGGGGCGTGGGGGCCCAATCATGTTGTGTAGTTTTGAGCGCTGAGTTTAAACTACCCACAAGACTGTCTACTGATTGGGCATTTTCCAAATGTGAAGCTAAGCTATCAGGCACTCTAGCTTCGAGTTCAGTTGCAGTTGAGGAGTTGATGTGCCGCCGCAGTGTTTAATAAGGTTGTTGTTCCACTAAACAGGGCAGCAAAACTGTAAACCTAATAAGTGAGTGATCAGAGACCACCGATGCAAGAGGCATGATGTCAATCTTTGTGACAGCAATACCACATGCAAGAACCAAATCCAGGGTATTTCCACTAATGTGCATCGTGTCCTGAATGCATTGCTGAAATCTTAATACATCTACAATTTCCATAAATGATTTGGAGAAGGGATCAGAAGTCTTATTTATATGAATGTTGAAGTCACCAGTAATCTGAATGTTATCTGTTATTCTTCTGACCTTGGCAATATCATGGGCAGAGCAGAGAATCAGATGTTCAAATGAATTATATTTGTGACCCCCAACAGCTAATAAACTAAACCTAGATTTATGAATAACAGCAACATCCCAATCCACTCTTCTTTGACAGATCTCTCAAGTTCCTCCAGATTTGATGGTCTTCAGGCATGGGCCTTGGTCTTCAGTTCACCACACAGGTTTTCAATGGGATTCAATGTCAGATCTTTGTGTAAGCCAGTCAGTAACATTCACTTTGGTCTTCTGGAGGGAGTTCTTCACCAGGAGCGACGTATGTTTTGTGTCGTTGTCATGTTGGAAGACAAAAGCAACAACCCAGACCCAGTTTTGCTGCTGAACTTGCTTGAGGTTCATTTCAAAATCTTTGCATGTCCTTCCATCTTCACGATTCTTTCCACCATGAGAAGATTTCCAGTTCTAGACACTCTGGAGCATCCCCACAGCATAATACTCACACGGCCATGTTTCACTGTGGGGACGGTGTTCTTCCCTTCCCTCCAAACATAAGCAATGTCTCTCTGGTCAAAGAGCTCTAGTTTCTTCTCATCTGACCAAAGGACATGCTTCCAGTATGCATAATCTTTCTTCGGGTTGTCTTTAGCATATTTCAGTTTGGCTTGACAGCCAGAAGTGGAGTTTTTCTTGGTCTGTAACCTCGCAGTCCTTTCCTGTGCAGAGCTCTTTCAGATTACAATTCACAACTTGACTAAGTCATCCTCTAGTGTCTTGGCAGTTGTTCTGTCATACTTAGACACACTCATTTTCTTTCCAGAGTCTTTGAAATCTTTCACTTCCTTCCGCTGCCAGGCTTGTTCCTTACTGCGTGACTCTTTTTAAATTACTTGATGATATTTCTCTATCTCCAGTTCTTGACACTTGGAAATGCTGTGATAATTCCTCCTCCTGTTTTGTGAGCAATCAACAATTAATTTTCTCAAGTTTAAACTGATGCTTGACAGCTCAAACCCTTAATGTGTATAAATGGAAGATACCTTACATTTTAAGAAGATTTTACAAACTTTTCACATTATAATTAATTTATTAATTTTAAATTCAGCTTTTCATTTCTCTTTATTTGATTGTAGCCTCATTTTCAATTTAAGATTCCGTTCAAACTTCTGTTAGCTTTATGGAAACTTTATATTCCCTTAGTTTTATTTTAGCACTATATTCAGATTCAGATGCTAGGTTCAACTAGCATTCAGTTAGGTTTATTTTGTGTTAGCTTGATGTTCACTTAGTTTTATATCAGCTTTATATTTCGTGAACTATATTATATATCATATTCATCTGGTTTTACATTCAATTATGCTTTCAGTTCGCTATATACTGTGATACATTTATATCCAGTTAGTTTTATACACAGTTAGCACACTGGAACAGGGTTTATCACTCCTGCCTTAATGCAAAAAGGTTTGGGTTTGGTTCCACCAACAGTCAGTTCTTGTCTGTGTGTATTTGTTGTACTCGGTAGACGAGTACAGCACCATTAACAAACCACTGTCTATATCTGAACCTGACAAAACTGTAAGCAGACTTTCCTAACAGTGGGTCTCATTGTGCTGTGCAGACAGTAATGATGAGACAGTGTGTCATCCAGACAGCAGTTACAAAGCAGGAGGAGAAGCACGACATCCATCCACTTCATTGTGTTGTGCTGTGTTATTGCAGAGATTTACTGTTCAGGGGCAGAACAATAAAATACTGAAAATGGATGTTGTCCCTGTGTTGTTATAGTTGTAATGTTCATATATAAACAATTATATAACCCAGACTTCTTGTTTTTATTGCTCTTCAGTCACTCCAGGCTGTGGTTAAACACTTTTTCTATGATTAGTTTTCTGGAATGGTTACCACTGTGTCCAGACAGTACATCTGTTCAAGTCACAAGCGAACAGTAAAAGAAGTTTACGAAGAAAGACAGATGAAGGGGCAACTTATAAAAAGGACATGAAATGTTTCCGGATTCAAAGTGTATGTCAATTTAAAGACAGCAACACATGCAAAACACACATTTCATACATATATAAAAACACCAACCCATGCAGAGACTTTGGAATCTACTCACTTAAAAAGATAGTTAAAACTAAATTGATTTTTCAATTTCAATTTATTTTCATTTATATAGCACCAAATCACAACAGAGTTGCCTCAAAGCACTTCACATATGTAAGGTTTAACCTTACCAGCCCCCAGAGCAACAGTGGTAAGGAAAAACTCCCTCTGAGGAAGAAACCTCAAGCAGACCAGACTCAAAAGGGGTGACCCTCTGCTTGGGCCATGCTACAAACATAAATTACAAAACAATTCACAGAACAATTCATGGACAAATATACAAGAAATGCTATTGGCGCACAGGACAGGAGGATCACCAACATGAATACAACTCCCATCTCTGGATGGAGCTGCACCTTAAACAGAGAGAAAAAAAACAGAATCAGGCATCAGAAAGACAAAAAATACTGTATAATTTGCCAGCATTAAACAACAAGAAAAACAGAGAAATACTAAGGTGATCACCGGCCACTAGCCCTAAACTTCACTAAAAGACCCAGAATTTAGGTAAAGTTGAGGCCGCGGCCCGCTCCAATTACTAATAAATGAATTAAAAGAGTAAAAAGCACAAAACAAAATTGTACCAGTATGCTAGCCATATGAAAGGGAAAATAAGTGCGTCTTAAGTCTGGACTTGAAAGTCTCCACAGAATCTGACTGTTTTATTGACGCAGGGAGATCATTCCACAAAACAGGGGCACGATAAGAGAAAGCTCTGTGTTTGAAGTTCCAATGCAGCTGATGAACGATAATTGTTTCAGAGGTTTTGAATAATACGTACATGGAAATTTTTAAGCAACAATCCCACTTCTGATTAGGAACAAGTATCAACAAAACTGCGGTTTCCGAAATTAGCACCCTCAAATGGACTTGAAGAACTCAGTCACATGTTGTTTGCAGGCAGTACATTCTGCATGCCAGTCCCAGGCCCAGATAAATGGGTAGTGTTTTGTCAGGAAGGGCATCCAGCATAAAGAAAAAAGCCTCAATAAATATGCAAGTCAAGATCAATGGTGCTGAGAAGAGGAAAGGTGGATGACAAGCCCTGGTTCAGTAAGAAGCCTGTTAAGAGCTTAGGCAAGGTGTTTGGATTGCCAGCACACTGAGGGACTCCACATCCATCTAGCCAAGTGGCACTGAGCTGGACAGATGGCTGAAGTCAGTGGACCAGTCTGGATTTCCAGGGAAGAACAAAGTTTGGCTATACCAGCATGGCATTCTTCTCAGGATCCCATGGCCACTCCTCGTCTATGAAGTGCCAATCTCAACTGTGAAAACCTTCAAAAGGAAAGTCAGCACCCACCTCAAAAGATGGTTGGGGCTTCCAAAAAGTCTAAGTAGCATCACACTCTAGGACAGGGGTGGGCAATCGTGCCATGAAGGGCCAAAACACTGCAGGTTTTCCTTTCTACCAATCACTTCAGCAAGTGATTTCTTGAAGATCAGGTGTTTATTTTCAGCTGACTTTCAGGTGTTTACTTTCAGGGGAGAAGTTCATCAGCAACCCACCTGCTGAGGTGACTGGTTGCAAGGAAAACCTTCACTGTCTCTGCCCTCGTTGCCCACCCCTGATCTAGAGGCACCGTAACAAACTGCAATTGTTGTTGAAGTCCTTGGAAGAGGAGTTCAAGGTAACAAGACCTAAGGAAGTGTTGTTATACAGAGACTCAAGCTTATGTGTAGAATTTTGAGGTTGAAAATGAATTTAATTCATTTTGGAATAAAGCTGTAACATAACAAAATGTGGAAAAAATGAAGTGCTATGAATACTTTCTGGATGCGCTGTATAATTCAGTTAATCGGGATGCCAGCATGCTTATGAACCCGGAAACCTGAGTGACCAAAACGTAAAGCCAACTACGTGCACTAGGAGCAGTAGCATCAAAATAAAACTGCGAGGAGAATAATAGCACAGAGATGATATCATTAGAACACTATAAACTATAAACACTAGAACTATAACACATAGGAAATCATACAAGAAGCAATAGAAAACCAGAGATCTGAAAGTACCACCAGAATGTGAAGCGTGAATGAAATGACATAATTAAATGATTGTTGTGAGCTCAACTGTAGCGTTGCCAAATACAAAGGCTTCAAGCATATAGAAGCTGGATGTCTCAGGCTAATAATAAATAAATAAATAAACTGTAAATATGTTTGTAGAACTATAATTAAATTAATGACAATATCCTATTTGAAATCTGACACAAAAAATGAGTAATGATATCATTAGTGAGCTTTGTTTGTGGAAGAAAACCATGACAGATGGATGTGTTTTGGTATGACCACAATCTTCATACTTACACACAGAAGGTTACTTGCTACACAAGATGTCCACCATATCATGATATGATGCATGAAAGCAAGAAAACCTGCTGTACAGAAATCAGACATTAAGTGCATAAAGTTATTCTGACTTTCTGAATTAATCAAGACTTGTGTGCACAGAAATGAGTGTTTAATTATAAAGGACAAGAAATCAATAACAGGCAGAAGGCACTGTGACATTTTCTATTGGGTGTTAAATGGTCTCCACCTGTTGTTGTTTTTTTGTTTTTTTTAATCTGCTCCTCATTGTTGCCATGGCAATCCCAGAAGAAGAATGGGGTCACAGCAGAAAAGTGGGCTGTGTGGTGGGAGGTGACAGCAGGTGTGCATCATCACTCTGCTCCCACTTACATCATCATCCTGGAAGAGGGAGGAAATGTTTTTCTAGGATGCAGCTTTTCAATGTATTTGGGTGTGTTTGAGTGTGTAGACTGCAACACCAACCACATGACCTGATGCACAAATGTTACCTCTGCACTGTGTCTCACACACACATCATCATCACAGTTATTTTATGAAAAGGTCAAAGTCAGTAACTCACACATATTCTGACTCACTATTAAACAGGAACTGACTGCTGATCATTGAGGCTCTGATGGAGCAGATGGAGGTGGACAAATAAACAAGAACTAAAAGGTCAAAACTGAATCAAATCCTTCTAACACTTGATCTTTGCCTGACAGCTCAAAATGTATTTTGTATTATCTTAAAGCTTTTATTACACCTCTTTCTAACCAACACCAATCACATTCAGATAACTGTTACTGTGTAAATTCCACTTATACGAAATAGAAGGAACATCTAAGTACACTTGTTGGTTTATGTTGTATAGGATTTAAGTTATGGAACAAAATATGGAAACTAAATAGATCAGTTTCATTAAAATGTGTCCATAATACAAGGAAGCTAAATCCACTCTGTCATAAGCCAGTCAAAAGCTTTAAAAGTGTTCTTACATCTCTAGTAGCTGTAGAAGCACTGTCAGATGAAGAACTGGACAAGTTCCCATTATGATTTATCTCTGGATTGAGGAAAGCAAATGGACGTACTTTTTCACATGTCTTAAGTAAAATATCAAATGACAAGTTAGGTGTCATATAAAACACATAAAAGTTTTCCATTTTTGCAATGGAAATAAAATTTTCATTTATTGAAAGATGGAATGTTCCATTCAACAAGGTGAATCCAAAGCCGTTTCGTACTTGTAAAACTGCAAATGACAAAAAGGCTTGATGTTTTACCATTACTTGAACAGACCTGAAGGTGGGAATATTTTAAAAAGGTCATATTACACAAAATCTGTTTTTGCAAGATCTCTGCGCTGGTAGCAGTATTAGAAAGCACCATCATCTCTTTTGTGTATATTTAACATCTGCATTGTGTTTCCTCCATCGGGCACGAACTCACGATCTCACAGACGAGAGGCAGGTACTCCAACTATGAGGCTAAAACCTATGACCCCTAGCGTCTGTCGCTGGAGTGTCTTTCGGCATTGCAGAGTGAATAGACTAGAATAGAATAGAATGTCTTTATTGTCATTGTGCATGTAATCACAACAAAATTAAAAATACAATCTCCCCTCAGGATGCATATACACATAATACATAAACCCTAAAATGATGCTAAAATTACTACAAGAAAACTATGACTAAAAACACCCATAAAAACATCCTCACACAGGGCAGCAATTGCATAAGAAAAATTATTGTACAGCGGTATTTAGTGCACAAATAGCTCTTGCAACAAAGGTGTTTTTCAGTCTGTTTTTGTTTTCAATCACCTGTACCATCTGCCTGATGGCAGCAGTTCAAACAGATGATGTCCAGAGTGGGAGGGGTCCCTGACTATGACATTTGCCTTCCTGAGGCAGCGACAAGTGTACAGTTCCTCTAATGAAGGCAAGGGACAACCGGTAATCTTCTGGCCTGTGGTGACAACTCTCTAGAGAGCTTTCCTGTCTGTGAACGTGCAGCTAGAAAACAACACACAGACAGTACGTCAGAATGCTCTCTACGGAGTAGCGATAGAAAGCCAACAGCAGTCTCTGTGTAAGATGGTTGTTCCTGAGAACCCTCAGGAAGTAGAGTCTCTGCTGTGCCTTCTTGATGGTAGCCACGGTGTTAGTATTCCAAGTCAGATCATCCCTCAGGTGCACACCCAAAACCGGAAGTCAGAGACCCTCTCCACACAGTCCCCACCAATGACCAGTGGCTGAATGTTCATTTTTCTCCTCCTGTAGTCCACCACCATTTCCTTTGTCTTTGAGGTGTTCAGGATTGGGTTGTTCTCCCTGCACCACACAGACAGCCACTGCACCTCCTCTCTATAGGCGGTCTCATCCCCTGTAGAAATGAGTCCCACCACAGTGGTGTCATCAGCAAACTTGATGATATCGTTGCTGGGGTGAGAGGGGGTGCAGTTGTAGGTATAGAGGGTGTAGAGCAAAGGGCTCAGCACACAGCCCTGAGGAGAGCCGGTGCTGAGGCTGATGGAGATGTGAGGGCCAACTCTTACCCTCTGAGGCCCGTGAGGAAGTCCAATATCCACTGGCAGATGGAGTGGGACACCCCCAGGTCCAACAACTTAGTCACCAGTCTGCTTGGAAGGATGGTATTAAATGCTGAGCTAAAGTCCACAAAGAGCAGCCTAACATAGCTCCCCTGCTGCTCCAGGTGGGACACAGCTGCATATAGAGCTGTAATAATGGCATCCTCTGTGGACCTGGTAGCACGATAAGAAAACTGGTGAGGGTCCAACCCAGGGGGAAGACAGGAGGTGATATAGGCCCGGACTAGCTTTTCAAAGCACTTCATAATGATGAGAGTTAGTGCCACCGGGCGATAGTCATTCAAACCACTGATCTTGGTCTTCTCAGGGAGGGGGACAATAATAGAGCACTTCAGACAGGGAGGAACAGCAGCCTCGCTCAGGGATTGGTTAAAAATGTTTGTAAAAACTCCAGCCAACTGAGCCGCACATTCCCTCAACACCAGACCTGAGCACCAGACCTCTTCTAACTAGATATGCACAGCACTCTGGCTTGCCGCCATCACATACGCATGCTGAGAGAGACAGAGCAACAAGATGTGACATGCACACACAGGCTCGGAGGGAGGGAGAGAGAGAGAGAGAGCAGACAAAACAAGCTAAATATTAAATGCTTAATTTTTCACACCCTTCAATTTGGATTTATCTTGTGTGTGTGCGAGCATTTGTGTGTGTGCGTTTCTCCGTCATTCATGGGTGGTGTTAGCTAAATCAGCAAAAAATGACATCGTTGAACATTTAACATCTTTCACTGGACTTTTTATGGCTGGAAAACAACTGGGCCATGAAAAATAAAAATAGATTAAAAAAAACATTTCAGGAACAGAAAAAAATTCACATGACTGTTGTGCTTTTCAGAAAATTCACTTTTTGTACCACACTGACCTCTGTGAGTCAAACTCTGGATTTTACAATTCATGGAAAAAAGGACAAAACTGTAGTGAGTCCACAATGAACTTAATGTACTGACTTATATATTAAAACATTCCACACAAGGTGTTTTCATGAAGGTTCTGTCAGGCCCATGGTAGTGGGGCGACGTGCACGCATACAAAATCCAAACTGAATGTGCATATACAGAAATGTGGAAAAAGGATACATTTAATATTTAGCCCTTTTTCTCTACCTTGGTGACAGCTTTTTAGTTAGTAGTACAGGTTGTCATCATAACAGTAATCGGGTGCAGATTACTCGTCGGATGTGATGCGCACTTTCAGTGACAGCCAAGCTGCATGTCCGCTTGTGCTAAATTGACACCAGAACTTTCAGAAGCCCAGAATGAACCATTAGCCACAGGAAAGGATCTGATTTCTGCTCAGAATTGAACACGCATAAAACTTTCTGACAATCTGTGCGCATATCAGCTGACAAGCAACTCATTTTGCACATTACAGCAGCGCTTTATAAAATTAACTTAATTCATAAAAATCACGGCACACAGCCCCGATCATTGTGTGCAAATTTGTTGTGACAGTGAAATGATATTGCTCTTTTTTGTTCCTGAGTTCACGTCCAAACGCATGTCACTCCAGTCACGTTACAGTGGACGATTTGCTTCAGGTAGTCATGGAGTGCTCTGTGAGGGGTTTTTACGTGGCCTGTGTGGTATTTGAGTGTCTTCCAGCCTTGGCAACTCTCCTGCGGAAGCCAGGTGCAGCTTCAGGCTTTATGGCAACCATTGCAATCATGGCGGTTTGTGAGTGGATACCGAGCAGGCCTTGTAAGGTCCTGGTGGCAGCTGTGTGGCTCTTCTGTGACATGCGGTGTTCGATGCAATTTCATGACCGCACAACGACCGCAGAATAGACCACATGTCTGTGTAATGGGGGTTTTAGGGACTTACATCAACTTAATAGGCCCACAGTGACCTTCCTGTTATATACAGTTATAATATTTGCATTTATATACAAAAGCATATACTGCTTTTGCAATATATGAGTTCTTTAAAGCAATATTTTTATGTCAATATTTCTCATTCTAATTTTAACTCTACATCTACTTGTCATTTAGCGAGAACCCAATTTGAGCTTAAATTTTGCATTGTTGTCAGCAGAGCATCAGACTCTAATAAATGCTTTTGCAGCACAATCTGAAAGTGTCCCTTGTGCACATTCAGACAAGCCCATCTGCTAATATGAGGTTATCTGTGCAGCGAATATCTCAAATTTGTGGCTGTGCACCACTCTTCTCTCTGACGTGGGTACTCTCTTTTTTAAACGGTTATCGGTCATTTAGTGTCTATGGCTCATGCACTGATGTGCTGACATTCTGCACAGGATGCAGGCTGCTGTCCCTGTTCACTTCATGAAGTAACATATTGTCACATCAGATTAACTGACAAATTGGTTGTCTGTCTCAGCAGGAATCAAGTCTGCATCTGTTCCAAAAAACTTCATCTCCTGTGGATGAGCCAAGTATCAGAGTGGAGGATGACATGCACACTGATGCTGCTGGTGCACAGTTATCAGTGGTGGACAGTGGAAAATATTCTTAAGTAGGTGTTTAAAACTTTTAGCGTGTTTCAGTTAACCAGCTACCGTGATTCAGTGTGAACTGCAACATACGCACTTTTACAAAGGTATCAAAAGCACTGAGATTTTTCACTGTAATTTAGTTGGAGTATTTAACAAGTACAGTTGTGGTCGGACGTTTACATGCACACATCAGTAATTAATGCATTACTTTTGTACAGTTGTTTGAAATAATGAACTTGGAATCTGCAGTTGTTTAGAAAAAGCTCAGAGACTTTCCCAACCTGTGTAAATCTGCAATTCTCCTTCTGAGATCTACACTGAGGTCCTTGAACTTTCTCATTGCTCTGAGTGTTGACAAACACATGTTTTTTATGCTAGCAAAGAGAAACTACCAGCTGTAGTCAATCATGATTAAGGAGGAGTTAACAGGCCTTGGTACTGTAGCAGACAAAAGACACTGGAGCACCTTCAGCTCCACTTATTACAAGTTTAGTGAATTTATGAATATTTTTGAGCCTGGATGTATAATTTTGAGTCTGTGTAGATTAGAGAAGATCTGAAATTAAATCAAACTTATGCACCCAGTTCTTGGTTTTGAAAGTCATTAATGATATGTGCTGTACAATCATTCTTTCCTGTCAAAAGAACAATTCAAAGGCATCATTAGTGCTGCGTTTACACATAACAACGACAAGTCACGAATGCCACGAAGTATACATTCTTGACCGCCCACCTGGAATGTGATGATTCGGAGCAGAGGCGTCAGGAGTCCTCAGAAACTGTCGCGACCTGTTACCACGCGTTACGATTAATGGCACGTGTCGCTGGCAAATTATTTCGAACCATTATGCACAGTCAATAATACTGTCTCGCACTGTTGAAGAACGTAACGATGTGCTGTTGCGCATCGTTACGTTCTGTCACTAATCTGTCTAGAATGTTGTGAATTTGGCGAATTGTTTCCACCCCCCCATATTCATCCTACCATAAACCAAGTGTTTGTAAACCTTCAACCCTGTATTTATTGTCATGTTTTTTTGTAATAAAGCAATTTGGACATCTTGCCCAACCAAAGTCATGGCAAGTGATAGCATGGTCCTGAATCCAACAGTGTGTTCCACACCATATATCCACCCACAAACCCAACTACTAGAAACCCAACCCTGAGGTGAGAATGGTCTTTTTCGACATTGAAGGAAAAGCAGCCTAACATAAGACTGAACATACTGCCAGGATGTTGGGTATCTGCTGTGGTCTGGAGGCTGATCCTCCAGTCAGCTGTAAACCACCAAGTATTAGTAAGACTGCAAAGGTGAAGAAACAACTGAGGAATCTGTGGTCTTGGAATGAACTTCTTCAGGCAGGAGATGCTGTTATCCTGGCATTACAAACAATCTTAACTTACATCTGGGACACAGGTATCATCACAACCAACTGCAAAAAAGGACTTCTTGTCCCTCTAGGGAAGGGATGAGTAAAGGAATGAATGACAAGTGGTTCAAACATGGAGGTGTAAGACTGTTTATTTTTTAATGATCTGTATGAACTTGGTGATTCACACAAACATCCAGTGATGGCAAACAAGGAAATATTATATCAGCCTTGTTCACTGTATTCTTCTCAAAAGCACCACGTTCAGTAGGAGCAAAGTTTTCCAACTGACTTTATATCACCAACAAAACGAAGAGCAAACAAATGGTTAAAAAAAAAATAATAAATAAATAAAACCCGACCGGAGTGGAGGCAGTGATCGACGCGACACGAGCCGTTTTTAGCTCTGTCTTGTCAAAAGCACAGAGTACGATATGAAACAAGTTCAAGTAACTTTAAATATCAGACAAACCGAAAAAGAGGCGAGCTGAAGAAAACTTTTAAAGAGTACTGACAGAGGAACGTGAGGCAGAATCCAGCCAAGCACAGAGCAGATCCTGTTTGTGTGTGTGTGAGAAGCTGCAGTGAGACGTGTCTGTGTCGGGAGGGGCGGGCGCTGTGTGTGACTGGCCAATCACAGAGTGTGAAGACAGTCAGTTAGCCAATGAGAATTTTCCTTCAGCACGAGCACAGATATTGATGAGTTTTATTCAGATCATGCTCGTGCTCATCAAAAATGCTTTATCCATACCGGATACTCGTCTGAAACGAGTATCCGACTCACCTCTAGTAGAAAGGTTCAAGAAGAGAGTGAAGGTAGGGTCGAGTGGCTGATTTGTGATTGAAGGATATCTGCAAGAGTGAAAGGGAAAGTTAACAGGATGGTAGTGAGAACAACAATGTTGTTCGGATTAGAGGCGGTAGTACTAACAAAGAGACAGGAGGCAGAGCTGAGGATGCTGCAATTTTGCTGCTGGTCCTTAAGATCCCAGCTGATCCCAGTGTGCAGTTGAGCGCCTTGCCTGGCAGCACAACAGACATCAGTGTGTGTGTGTGTGTGTGTGTGTGTGTGTGTGTGTGTGTGTGTGTGTGTGTGTGTGTGTGTGTGTGTGTGTGTGTGTGTGTGTGTGTGTGTGTGTGTGTGTGTGTGAGTGAGTGAGTGAGTGAGTGAGTGAGTGAGAGAGAGAGTGTGAGAGAGAGAGTGTGAGAGAGAGAGAGAGAGTGAACACGAGACACCATTTGTAAAAACACTTTTAGCTTCTGATTCCGATTGAAAAGCAGTACATAAAATGCGGTCCATCAGTACAGCCCAGTTTCCTGAGGAGTGACGGGGATGAACAGGATTAGGTAATAACCAACCTGGTCTCACCACAAGTCGTGATTCAGCAGCATGAAATATACATTAATCTATTGGTTCATGATATTGTGACGAAAAGCACCTCATTTTTGTCACAGCAGCGCAAATTCATTCTAATACATTCTGTGATGGCTGCATGAAATTAAAAGTGAAGCTGAGGGTTGGGGTGGTTATGGTTAGGGTGGGGGGAAGGAGTAGGACTAGGTTATGGTTAAGGTTAGGGTTGAAGGGTAGGAGTAGGGTTAGTAATAGTGAGTTTAAAAAAAACCCAGTCACGAAAACTTGACTCATTTCATGGCGGGAGGATGAAAAAAAAAACGTGAGACTGGGCTGTAATAACATATCAGAGGGGCAGTGCACGTGTGGACTGTTTCGAGTCAAAGTGAAAGAGGCTAGATTAAATTGGGACAAAGGGACCCAGGGTATACAGGGAGATGGATGCTGAGGATGGAGCCACCAGGCAGGAGGAGAAGAGGGAGGCCAAATAGGAGGCTTATGGATGTGCTGAGCGAGGACATGCAGGTGATTTGTGTGACAGAAGAAGATGCAGAAGACAGGGTGAGATGGAGACAGATGATTTGCTGTGAAGAAAAAGTAGAGGTGATAGGTTTGAGGTTAGACCAACTTGTCGACTCCCCGTCAGAAAGGAAAATTGCAGAAATCCCTCAAGCAAGGTCATTCATTACGGTGTGCAGTTGAGCATTTTGCATTGCAACATGGTGGTTTGTGTGTGCATGCATGTGTGTATTTTTGACAGTAGAAGTGTCAGTTTTTCATTATTTTAGCTGGCCTTTAATTCTTCTGACATAAATCTTTAAAACTACTTGTCACGTTAGGAGTTTTGTGGAAGTTGAGAACTTAGATGCGCGCACGCTCACACACACACAACACAGGACATCAACAACAGCAGCCAGAAGACTGTGGTCATTAGAAGCGACCGTACATTAATGGTGGCAGCAGAAAGGTTTATTACAGACATGAATTACCACTGAGTAAGAACTCTGTGTCCTCTTTTTAAATTATGCTGTTCAGTGCAACAACTCACTGCTCCATTAAGTATAAAAATAGCAGCCAGAGCACAGAGCATTCCACATAAAATAAGACACAAGCTGAAGTGTCACAGCAGTATTTTTTCCTATTTTTGTAGAGACCACTTCCACCATAAGACTCAGGTCTGAGGGCCCTATATTCCACAAAGCAGTGCACAGCGCAGTGCAAGTACTGCTAGTTTCCACGCAACGCCCTTGTCATTTTCACCCCAGCACCCACCCACATTGTTTAAATATCAAGTGGACTTGTACTTACCTTACCAGGGGGCATCTGGTAAGGATGACACCTGGAACACCTCCCTAGGTGTTCCAGGGGGAGGTGTTCCAGGCATGTCCATCTGGGAGGAGACCCTGGGGAAGACCCAGTACTAGTTGGAAAGATTATATCTCCACACTAGCCTGGGAACATCTCAGGATCCCCAGTTGGAGGTGGTCAATGTGGCCAGAGAAAGGGAAGTCTGGGACCCCTGCTGGAGCTGTTGCCCCCGCGAACCGACCCTGGATAAGGATTGAAAATGATGAGATATAGACTCATCTGTGAGCCCACGGGTGTGTTGGTCCTAATATGAGGTGTAGTCAGTCACACATAGTGTTGGTGCATCACTATTGTGATGCAGGAGAAAGTGAGGACACCTGATTTAAAGTCAAGCACAGAGGTTTTCTGATATTTACATGTGCAATATTGAGATCCACGTTACAAAGGTAGATCTACAACACGTGTACAATCGTGGCGTGGAAAGGTTTACTGACTTTGAATTCATGGACGATGCTGTGATCTTTGTGGCATCAACGGATACTCTGATTGCAGCACTTGAAAAGCCAAGTGAGGAATTGGAGTGTCTGGATTTGAGATTGTTCTGGATCAAGACTAAGATCCAGACTTTCAATGACTTCCTGGACTTGGCCATAATCTGTATGTTGTGAAGGAGTTGAACATGTAGAGACATTCACTTATCTCTGCAGTGACATTCATGTCTGTGTCCTTGGCCTTTGAGACACCTGGTAAAAGCTTTTAGAGTCATGAGGTCTCTTGACAGAGGTGTTTTGTGATGCCGATATCTTTTAAGGAGCATGAAGGCCTGAGTCTTTAGGGTCCTGGTGCTTCCTGTCTTACGGTATGGTTGTGAGACTTGGACACTAGTAAGCAGTGAACTAAGGCAACAATTGGATGCCTTTGGTACTCTGTCTCTTTAGATCCTTGGATACCACTGGAATAACTTTGTGTTAAATGAAATTGACAGCTAGTTAGGGAGACTAAGATTCAGAGTATCACTTGAATTCTGAGGCAGCATCAGTTATGATACTTTTTGTCCATGTGCTGTGTTTCTTTGTGTATGATCCAGGGTGCAGATGCATACTTTTCTTAAAGTAGGTATTCACCACAGCCATTTCCATCCTTTCTGCAAAATCAACTACTATCTGCCCTTCAACATTCCTGTCCTTGATACCATATCTACCCATTACATCCTCATCACCTCTATTCCCTTCACCAACATGTCCATTGAGGTCCGCTCCGATCACCACTCTTTCATGCTTGGGCACACTCTCCACCACCTCATCTAACTCACTCCAGAAATCTTCTTTATCTTTGTCTCACAACCTATCTGTGGGGCATATGTACTGATGATATTCATGCTCACCCCTTCAATTTCAAACTTCACACTCATCACCCTGTCAGACACTCATTTAACCTCCAACACAACATACAATCTAAAAAAAGAACTGCTGTTTCAATGAGAAAAATTGATGTAACAATTTGCATTTTTTTTAAGTTATGCCATCTTTCAACTGAGTTAATTCCACAAGACCTCTCTAGTTACAGTGAAATAAGTTTAGTTAAGTTGAAATAACAATAAAATTTATGCAAATTGTTACATCACTTTTTCTCTTTGAGAAAGCGATTCATTTTTTTCAAGTGTACTGTTATTTCCCCCGGCTCTTTTATGAAAGATTCTGCCCCTTACCAAAAACCAGACCACTGTATTCCACAATTTGAGTTTATTAAAGGTCACGTTAAAAACCGGGCCCGGGACCCTCACAGACAGTGTCCATCTTGTGAAAAACCCCTAAAATGAGTCATACAACAATTTTTATACTTTGTGGGCATCACAGTAGGTGTGGTTTAGTCTCACATTTCTAATGTTACTGGCTCTCACCGACAGGGAAAGGTCTTCCTGTGTCTGAAACTTGGACACATCCATCTATCCATCCATCCATCCATTTTCTTCCGCTTTATCCAGAGTCGGGTCGCGGGGGCAGCAGCTCAAGCAAAGCTGGCCAGACCTCCCGATCCACACACACCTCCCCCAGCTCCTCCGGGGGAACCCTGAGGCGTTCCCAAGCCAGCCGAGAGACGTAGTCCCTGCAGTGTGTCCTGGGTCTTCCCAGGGGCCTCCTCTTGATGGGACATGCCCGAAACACCTCTCCAGCGAGGCGTCCAGGGGGCATAGGTAAAAGATGCCCGAGCCACCTTAGCTGGCTCCTTTCAACATGGAGGAGCAGCGGCTCGACTCCGAGCTCCTCCCGAGTGATCGAGCTCCTCACCCTATCTCTAAGGGAGCGCCCAGCCACCCTGTGGAGGAAACCCATCTCGGCCGCCTGTACTCGCGATCTCGTTCTTTCGGTCATGACCATAGGTGAGGGTCGGAACGTAGAATGATCGGTAAATCGAGAGCTTTGCCTCCCTACTCAGCCCTCTCCTCACCACGACGGTCCGATACACGACCGCATCACCGCAGACGCTGCACCAATCCGTCTGTCGATCTCACACTCCATCTGTCCCTCGCTCGTGAACAAGACCCCGAGATACTTAAAATCCTTCACTTGAGGCAAGGACACTCCACCGACCTGAAGAGGGCAAGGCATCTTTTTCTGGTCGAGAACCATGGTCTCGGATTTGGAGGTGCTGATCTTCATCCTGGACGCTTCACATTCGGCTACAAACTGCCCCAGTGCACGCTGAAGTCCTGATTTGACAAAGCCAACAGAACCACATTGTGCGCAAACAGCAGAGATGAGATTCTGTGGTTAGAGCCTGAAAGAGCAAGCGCCCTCCTGTGGGTTCACCACCTGCAGAGGGGGCCATGGGGATCGGGTGCAGAGAGGATTGGGTGACAGTCGAGGGCGGGTGGCCCGGCGGCCCGGTCCGTGCTCAAAGCCCCTGGCTGTTGGGATGTGGAATGTCACCTCGCTGGGGGGGGAAGGAGCCTGAGCTTGTGCAGGAGGTTGAGAGATACCAACTAGAGGTAGTCAGGCTCACCTCCACGCACAGCTTGGGCTCTGGTACCCAACTCCTGGAGAGGGGCTGGACGCTCCACTTTTCTGGCGTTGCCCACAGGGAGAGGCGGAGAGCTGGGGTAGCATTGCTTATTGCTCCCCAGCTCAGTCACCATGTGTTGGAATAAGAGGGTCGCGTTCCTACGCCTTCAGGTCGGGGACAGGTCTCTCACTGTTGTCTCGGCCTATGGGCTGAGTGGCAGTGCAGAGTACCCGACCTTCTTGGAGTCCCTGGGAGGGGTACTAGATAGTGCTCCAACTGGTGACTTCATTGTTCTCCTGGGGGTTTTCAATGCCCACATGGGCGGCGACAGTGAGACCTGGAGGGGGGTGATCAGGATGCACGGCCTCCCTGATCTGAACCAGACTGGTGTTAAGTTGTTGGACTTCTGTGCTAGTCACATTTTGTCCATCATGAACACCATGTTCGAGGACAAGGGTGTCCATAAGTGCACATGGCACCAGGACACCCTGAGCCGAAGGTCAGATGATACGACTTTGTAGTCGTATCATCTGACCTTCGGCCACGTGTCTCGGACACTCGGGTGAAGAGAGGGGCTGAGCTGTCGACCGATCACCACCTGGTGGTGAGTTGGACCCTCTGGGAGGCGAGGAAGCCTGTCAGACCTGGCAGGCACAAACGTATCATGAGGGTGTGCTGGGAACGACTGCCAGAACCCTGTGTCAGCGAGGTCTTCAACTCCCACCTCCAGGAGAGCTTCTCCCAGATCCCGGGGGATGTTGGAGACATGGAGTCCGAGTGGACCATGTTCTCCACCTCCATTGTCTATGCTGCTGCTCGTAGCTGTGGCCAAAAGGTCTTTTGTGCCTGTCATGGTGGCAATCTCCGAACCTGGTGGTGGATGCCGGAAGTAAGGGATGCCATCAAGCTGAAAAAGGAGTCCTACCTATCTTTGTTGGTGAGACCCCGGAGGTAGCTGACAGGTACCGGCAGGCCAAGCGTGCTGCAGCCCGTGCAGTCACAGAGGCAAAAACCCGGGTCTGGGAGGAGTTCAGAGAGGCCATGGAGGAGCACTATCGGTCGGCCTCGAAGAAATTCTGGCAAACCGTCCGGCGCCTCAGGAGGCGGAAGCAGCTCTCCACCGACACTGTCTATGGTGCGGGTGGGGAGGTGTTGACCCTGACTGGGGATGTTGTCGGGCGGTGGAAGAAATACTTTGAGGATCTCCTCAATCCCATCGTCACGTCTTCAGAAGAGGAAGCAAAGACTGGAGACTCAGAGATGGACTCATCCATCACCCAGGCCTAAGTCACAGAGGTGGTTAGAAAGCTCCTCGATGGTGTACCTTAAGTCTCTGGATGTTGTGGGACTGTCTTGGTTGACACACCTCTGCAACATCACGTGGCAGTCGGGGACAGTGCCTCAGGATTGGCAGACCGGGGTGGTGCTCCCTCTGTTTAAGAAGGGGGACCGGAGGGTGTTTTCCAACTACAGGGGGATCACACTCCTCAGCCTCCCCGGTAAGGTCTATTCCAGAGTACTGGAGAGGAGAATTCGACCGATAGTCGAACCTCAGATTCAGGACGAGCAGTGTGGTTTTCATCCTGGTCGCGGCACAATGGACCAGCTCTACACACTCCATCGGGTGCTCGAGGGTTCATGGGAGTTCGCCCAACCAGTCCACATGTGCTTTGTGGATCTGGAGAAGACGTTTGACCGTGTCCCTCGGCGCACCCTGTTGGGGGCTGCTCCGGGAGTACGGGGGCCGGGGTCCTTTGCTAAGGGCTATCCGGTCCCTGTACAACTGCAGCAGGAGCTTGGTTCGCATTGCCGGTAGTAAGACAAACTTGGACACATGATGAAGTAAAACTTAACTTACATTTCTCACAACTTCCAAACAAATAACACAAATACTTGATAGCTAACATAACATAAAGAATTAGCACAGATATTATCTAACAGTAGTCTTCCTTTAAAATGACCCCAACACCATTTCTCTTCCTATCCTCACCAGGATACAACTTGAACCCACCGCCAATGCTCCTGCTCTTAATTCCCTTCCACTTTGTCTCTTGCATTCACAATGTGTCTCCCTTTCTCCTCTCCATCACGTCAGCCAGCTCTCTCCCTTTACCAGTCATACTACCAACATTCAAAGTCCCAACTCTGACACCACCCTTCTAGTTTTCCTCTTCTCAAGTTATCTGTGGACATGTTTTCCTCCTGCTCTTCTTCTTCACCCAGCAGTAGCCCAGTTTCTGCCGGCACCCTGTTGGACAACGGCACTGGTGGGGGTCGTTGTTAACCTGGGCCTCGAATGATCTAGTATGGAAATTTGATTTGCTCTCTGCATGCTTAACTCTGGCTTGTTTTACGCCGGATGCCCTCCCTCATTTATCCAGGCTTGGGACCGGCACTCAGCGTGTACTGGCTGCACACCCCATGTGGCTGAGTTGGAAATATTACTTGATGTTAGTGTAATTAACAGTCCGTTAAACTTTGAAGCTGATGGGTGTCGTTGTGACCAGTGTGTTGTTGATCAGTGCCACCCAGCTTGTGTTTCATCCATTTTTACAAGGCCTCACTCATTCATCCTGCTGTCACCATTTCATGCTCTTTGAAGAGATCAAAGGTACAGGTGATGTGTGATATGGAAATGATTGGACACAAGCCCTCTTCTTCAAAGGCACCGCAGTCCACACAGGAGCATGAATATGAATAAGACCTCAGAGGAGTCTCTCTCTCTCTCTCTCTCTCTCTCTCTCTCTCTCTCTCTCTCTCTCTCTCTCTCTCTCTCTCTCTCCTATAGCAGAAATGATGCGTCAGAGGCACATTGTAAAAAGGAAAGTTTTCAATACTCAGAATTTCAAGGCAACCTCTTGCAATAGGTTTTTTTGGTTTTTAAGCCCAACACAAATTTCACATATACTTTTATTGTTTAGACATTAAACTTACACTAAACTAAGAATTCTACCTTTGCAAAATGGTTACATAAACTCATAAATCTAAGTTCGGGTTCTTAGCATTTTAAATTTTTATCTCACAGTCGTGATGGTGTTTCTATTCAACTTGGTCAATTGTAGAATAATCCTTATGTACGAGTATACTGATGTAACTGATGAAATTAAACTCATAAAATGAAGTGGATAGTTCAGTTAATAACAGTTAAATTACATCTAAAAGAACAATATCAGTTTCCAGCTCATTTTATACAGTCAGTGTCTAACTGATATCATGTTTCCACTAATGCCATTTCGATCTTTCATTATTTTTTTTAAGCACAAATTTTGTTTTTCTTCACTGTAAAATGTTTTATGGCAGTTGAACCTGTTTAACACAGGAAACATTGACCTTCTTCGTGTGCCACGCCCTCATGGGTCATTTATTCTCTATTTACATGCATAAATTCATATGTGTATTTCAAACAGTACAACCGTCACTGCCCACATACAGTATCTGTGGCCAGTGGGGGGGTTCGAGGGGTTCTGACAAATCGCCCACTTCGCCCACTTTTGCCACGATTTTCGTAGTGGTGCTTTTCGTAGATGTGCCCCTCAACATTCCTCAATTAAAGGTCCACTTTTGAAGACATTTTTCGATACTAATAAAATACTGCTACTACTACTACTACTATTCATAACAATAATAATAATATTTTTAACAACTAAAATGTTTAAATCAGTATTACTCTGGGTCTGAGTTTTGGTGCGGTTCTGTACTGGTTAATTCATGCACTACATAAAAATAAGTTTACTTACATAATTTAACTTTTCTGCATAACTACATAACTAATGTCTAAGTTCAGGCATTACTGCATTTGTTTGGGGTTCTAGCTTTAAAATCAGTCATTTAATCATTTAGTGTTCAGGAAGCCATAAATATGAAAATGATTATGACTCTTAGTATGTGTTTGATAGCTGTTTGAGGTTTGATCGACAGATAAACTCTGTTGTCAAAGCAAGTTTTTTCCAGCTACGTGTTTTTGGTTAAAGTCCTTCCTCAGTAGACATAATCTTCAGATGGCCGTTCATGTTTTCATTAGCTCCAGACTTGATTACTGTAATGCACTTTATGATGGTGTTCTCTTGCACACCTCCAACTTATGCAAAATGCGGATGCTCGTCTTTTAAAAAAACACTTCCAGAAGTGAGCATATTATGCCTGTACTTTACTCACTCCACTGGCTTCCAGAATTTAAGATTTAAGGGTTTGTTTTAAAAGGTATTAATGGCCTTGCATCATCTTACTTGTCTGAAATTTTAACTCTCCACACTTTCAGTAGGATATTATGGGCATCTGGTCAACTTTACTTAGATGTTCTGACATCAATATATAAACATTTGGATGCCCACACTTATGTGGTAGCTGAACCCAGACTGTGGAACAATTTAACTCCCGATTTACACACTTTTCAGACCCAGCACTTTTTAAATCAAAGTTCAAGACTTATTTATTTAAAATGGCTTTTAACACCTGGTGGCATTGTGATATGTTTTGTTTTTATGTGCCTTTTTAATTCTATTGCATGTTTGTTTGTTTTTGTGAATTGTTGTTCCTTGAGTTTACTGTAAAACACTTTGGACACTGTCTAACTGCTGTAAAGGGCTATGTAAATAAGTGTTTATTGGTTGATTGATAATAATCTTATCAAACAAACCTGTAAGTTGTGATATCAATTTTGGGTAAAGGCAACGAAAAGGTGAGAATGTGCAAATATATATATATATATATATATATATATATATATATATATATATATATATATATATATATATATATAGAGATAGATAGATAGATAGATAGATAGATAGATAGATAGATAGATAGATAGATAGATAGATAGATAGATAGATAGATAGATAGATAGATAGATAGATAGATAGATAGATAGATAGATTTATTTATACCATGGTCAGTGAGAATTCCATGTCTAACTGGCATGCATTATTTTCGTATATACACACACGTAGTTCGGCGAGTTAAGTCACTGTTATAATCACTCCGCTCTGGTCGTCACCATAGCAATGCACAAACCAGTTGGCGCAGATCAGCTGTGTTTTGACAAGTGAATAACAGAAACGCGATAAAACATGGATTTCCAAGTGAATTTTAATATTGTTGGCCAAAAATAAAACGTTTGAGGAATGGAAAGAGGAGGACAGTAGACGAGAAAAACAGCAAAAGCAACGGCATAAAGATTTGACATTGGACAAACTGGACAAGATTGAAGACAGGAAAGAAGAAGAGAACGGTTCTATCCTTGCGGGCGGCCGGAGCACTCCGCATCAAAACAGCGAGCGTAGTTTCTGGACCTGTTTGCCAGAGTTTGTCACAGAATCAGAATCAGAAGAACTTTATTGCCATTACCAGTGAACAGGATTCACAGAGTAGGAATTTGCTTCGGTACAATGGTGCAACATTAAGAAGAGATAAAATATAACATATGTGTCAAAATAAGATAAAATATAAGATTAAAAAAAAGAAATATGAAATATGAAAGGCTGTGTGCAACAGAGAAACAGAAAAAACAGTGCAGTGGGAGGAGTGCAATTAAAAACCAAAGTACATTGTCTAAAGTGACCCGTGATAAAATGGTAAAGTGACAGAGTTAAGCTTAAGGTGACTGAGTTATGAGGAGTTCATGAGTTTAACTGCAGAGGGGAAGAAACTGTTCTTATGGCGGGAGGTTCTGGTCCAGATGGACCGTAGCCTCCTGCCCGAGGGGAGTGGTTTGAATAGACCGTGTGCAGGGTGAGAAGGGTCAGCTGTGATCCGACCTGCTCGGCCCAGAGTCCTGGAGACGTGCAGGTCGTGGAGAGATGGAAGGCTACAGCCGATCACCTTCTCAGCAGAGGCCACAATGCACTGCAGTCTGTGTCTGTCTCTGGCTGTGGCCCCGGCGTACCACACCGTGATGGAGGAGCAGAGGATGGACTCGATGATGGCCGTGTAGAACTGCACCATCAGCTGGACAGGCAGCTTGGCCTTCTTCAGCTGCCGCAGGAAGTACATCCTCTGCTGGGCCTTCTTGATGAGGGAGCTGATGGTTGACTCCCACTTGAGGTCCTGGGTGATGGTGGTGCCGAGGAAGCGGTGACAGACCACAGTGGTGATGGGGCTGTTGGTGAGGGCGAGGGAGGGCGGGGGGGGGCTGTGGCTTTCCTGAAGTCCATGATCATCTCCACTGTTTTCTGGGCGTTGAGCTCCAAGTTGTTGCTGCTGCACCAGGTCACCAGCCGGTCCACCTCCCTCCTGTAGGCAGACTCATCCCCATCCGAAATGAGTCCGATGAGGGTGGTGTCGTCCGCAAACTTGATGAGCTTTACAGAGTCGTGGCTGGAGGTGCAGCAGTTAGTGTAGAGGGAGAAGAGCAGAGGGGAAAGGACACAGCCCTGTGGAGATCCTGTGCTGAGAGCCCGAGTGTTCCAGACATTTTTTCCCAGCCTCACACGCTGACTCCGGTCCGTCAGGAAGTCTGTGAGCCACCTGCAGGTGGAGTTGGGCACGTGGAGCAGAGAAAGCTTGTCCTGGAGCAAAGCTGGAAGGATGGTGTTGAATGCAGAGCTGAAGTCCACAAACAGGATCCTAGGTGCACGAGAGCTCCAGCTCGTTTTCCTCGCCGCCGTCATCTCACTTTTTTGGCCAAAAAGTGAACCAGTTCAGCTGCAGGCACTAAAAAAACTGGCGTAATGTCCGTGGGTGTTGATGATTTGATGTTTAGAAGCTCCTCGTGGGTGTAGGGACACGATGACACACGATTCACGCACAAAAACAGACAAAACAGGGAGCACCAGAATACCAGGGCGCCTTCACGTGGCACCATCTTGGAATTCAGCGCGACACAGCAGAGAGGGGGGCGGTATGAGTGGCCCATTGCGGCGCGAGCCCGCAGACTCAGTAAGCGCATCGGAGGCAAAACATAAAATAGTCCCAAATGCTCAGACACTTTTATCAAGTTCTGTTAAATAAATATTTGTGTGTTAACTCACTGTGTGGGACCGTGGTATAAGGGGATTAAACAACGAGAAGCTGTGCATTATATGGTTTGAATGCACTTTGCAGAGTAATACCACTCCGCTTCGCTTCGTGTTTCAGACTCTGCATCGTGCATTCAAACCGTATAATGCACGGCTTCTCGTTGTTTAATCCTTACACACACACACACACACACACACACACACACACACACACATATATATATATATATATATATATATATATATATATATTTATATATATATATACTTCTATACTACTATTTTTTAAACAACCTATTTCAAGCATTATGCCAAAATATATATTACAAGAACACAGTAATTTGAGCATCTCCCCTTCTTGGGCAAATGGTTCAATCCACGAAGCGCACCTACATTCAACTCTCTCTGCTCTGGCATGTGTTTGTGTCGCGTGGTGCTGCTAATTTAGCAGAGGTGCTGTCCTGTGAGCGCTGGTGGTAACCTCGCCCAGCTGCACTGTCAAGTGATTGCCAGGCGACTGTCACATTTGCGAGGGATTTATTCACAGTTTATGTCTCTGAATGTGAAGAGCAAGTGCAACTTTCTGAAAAGTGCTTATTTTAGACACCTAGCTAGCTATCGCTAAACAGTATATTGCTCTACAAATCAGTGCGCGCTGTGCGTGGTCATATGTAAGATTGACTCAGTGTTGTCTCTTTTTTTTCAACTAAATCCTCTTGTCAGCTACTAAATGGTGCTGCCCTTCAATCTGTGTAGCTTCCATTAACAAATCATCTGTTGTGTGGGCCGCTGAAGAGGAGGTACTGCTGGCCCACCACCACCAGAGGGCGCCCTGCTTGGAGTGCGGGCTCCAAGCACGAGAGGGCGCCAGACCCAGAAGAAGTGACAGCTGTCACTCATCCTCTGCACCAGCTGTCACTCGTTATCATCACTACCATAAAAGCCGGACTGCAACTCCACCTCCCCGCCGAGAAATCGACTACCAGAACCAAGGTAATTTCTCTGCTGACTAATACGCTGTCTAACTTTGTTCTGTGTGCAGTCGCATTCCTGTGAAGACCCAGAAGAGGGACAAACAGGAGCTGCACGAGTGTGTGTGATTTGGAGGTGGAGGTGCTCCCTCCTAACGGTATCTGGACTATAGATTACTGAGTGTGCGGACACACACTCACACATCATATTTCTGCTTTCTGCCAGCAGTACCAGGGTCGACAGTCGAAGACAGAGGCCACCTGGGGACTCGGGACTTGGCGGCTCCGGTGTTCTTCAGGCCGTTGGTGGTGGAAGCCGTGTGGGACGCGGCTTCTCTCTCGTCGGGCGTCTTCTATCTTCGAGCCTGCCCACACTTCACCTGGTGTTTATTGACTGTGAAATTAAGACACGTTTCGTTGTGTAATATCACAACATTAAATTGTTACCTTTTGGCTTACTCATTGTCTGTTCATTTGCGCCCCCTGTTGTGGGTCCGTGCTACGACACCTTCCCAACAGGATTTCTCGGCCATCGTCATGGACTCCGAGGGGCGTCAACTCCAGCTTGAACGGCCAATGGAAGAGCCAGGAGCGCAGGCGTCAGCGGGAGGCGGGTTGAGTGAGCTGCAGCAGATCTTAACCGCCTTCAAGGCCCGGTTAGAATTAGTGACCGAGCAGAGTGTCCTCCTTAATCGGAGGGTGGAGGCTCTCACCGCCAGGGTGGAAGCGCACGATCAGGGCGCTGCTGCAGCCACTCCTCTGGCTGGTCCTGGGCCCGTATTAGACGTTCCACTGGTCGTTCAACGAACCCCCCCACCGTCCCCTGAAGCATACATAAGCCCTCCGGAACCGTACGGGGGCTGTGTCGAGACGTGCGTGGACTTCCTCATGCAGTGTTCGCTCGCCCCGTCATGTACGCATCAGACGCTAGCCGGGTGGCTTATGTTATTAATTTGCTTCGAGGAGAGGCACGCGCATGGGCTACGGCGCTTTGGGAGCAGAATTCACGGCTCCTAACGTCTTATACTGGGTTTGTATGGGAATTCAAACAAGTGTTTGATCATCCCAACAGAGGCGAGACCGCTTCGAACGTGCTGCTGTCGATGAGACAGGGGCGTCGTAGCGCAGCCGAGTATGCAGTCGGCTTCCGCATCGCGGCAGCGAGGTCCGGCTGGAATAACGTTGCGCTCCGCGCCACCTTTGTAAATTGACTGTCCCCGGTCCTCAAGGAGCACCTACTGGCCAAGGAGGAACCGCGGGAATTTGACGGGCTGATCGATTTGGTTATACGTTTAGACAACCGTTTAAGCGAGCATCGTCGGGAGCAGGCCGGGAGGCATGACCGGGCACGAGTCGTCCCTCCCCCTTCCGGTTCCGACAAGGTGACGTTGTCCCCACGCTTCACTGCCAGAGAGCTCCGTGTGGCTACAGCTCCCCTTGCTGAGGAGGCTAGGGACACGAGTAGGGCCAAATTAAAGTCAAACATCAGACAAAGGAGGCTGGCCCACGGGGAGTGTTTCGTCTGCGGCTCTTGCGAGCACATGCAGAAGGACTGCCCTAAAACGGTCAAACTACAACGCCCGTCCTTAGAAACTGGGCTAAGGGTGGGTCATAACACGCACGTGGGAAAACCCCGCAAATCTGCACGAATCCCAGTAACAATCCTTTGTGGGGATTTAACCCTTCATGCCCCAGCACTGATAGACACAGGGTCTGAAGGGAATCTGCTGGACAGCAGATGGGTAAAGGAAGTAGGGCTCCCTCTGGTGGCTCTGCTGGCACCATTGCAGGTGCGAGCACTAGATGGCACCCTGCTTCCATTAATCACACATCAGACACAACCAGTGACTTTGGTTGTGTCTGGGAATCACAGGGAGGAGATAGTGTTCTATGTAACACCTTCTACCTCCCGAGTGATTTTGGGCTTTCCATGGATGGTGAAGCACAATCCCCGGATTGACTGGCCGTCTGGGGTTGTGACGCAGTGGAGCGAAACCTGCCACCGGGAGTGCTTAGGATCCTCGGTTCCTCCCGGCACTACGGCTAATGAGGAGGTCAAAGTTCCCCCCAATCTATCGGCGGTGCCAAAGGAGTACCACGATCTTGCTGACGTTTTCAGCAAAGATCTGGCACTCACTCTTCCCCCGCACCGACCGTATGATTGTGCCATCGATTTGGTCCCGGGCGCTGAGTACCCGTCCAGCAGGCTGTACAACCTCTCACGTCCGGAACGCGAATCAATGGAGACCTACATCCGGGACTCCTTAGCTGCCGGGCTGATCCGGAACTCCACCTCCCCGATGGGTGCTGGTTTCTTTTTTGTGGGCAAGAAAGACGGCGGACTCCGTCCATGCATTGATTATAGAGGGCTGAACGAGATCACGGTTCGCAACCGATACCCGTTACCTCTGTTAGATTCAGTGTTCACGCCCCTGCATGGAGCCCAAATTTTCACAAAATTGGATCTTAGAAACGCGTACCACCTGGTTCGGATCCGGAAGGGAGACGAATGGAAGACGGCATTCAACACCCCGTTAGGTCATTTTGAGTACCTGGTCATGCCGTTCGGCCTCACTAACGCCCCCGCGACGTTCCAAGCTTTGGTAAATGACGTCTTGCGGGACTTCCTGCATCGGTTCGTCTTCGTATATCTGGACGATATACTCATCTTTTCCCCGGACCCTGAGACCCATGTCCAGCATGTACGTCAGGTCCTACAGCGGTTGTTGGAGAACCGGCTGTTTGTGAAGGGCGAGAAGTGCGAGTTCCACCGCACTTCTTTGTCCTTCCTGGGGTTCATCACCTCCTCCAACTCCGTTGCCCCTGATCCGGCTAAGGTTGCGGCGGTGAGAGATTGGCCCCAACCAACAAGCCGCAGGAAACTACAGCAGTTCCTAGGCTTTGCAAATTTCTACAGGAGGTTCATTAAAGGTTACAGTCAGGTAGTTAGCCCCCTGACTGCCCTGACCTCCACCAAGGTCCCCTTCACCTGGTCGGATCGGTGCGAAGCCGCGTTCCAGGAGTTGAAACGCCGGTTCTCGACTGCACCAGTTCTGATGCAGCCTGATCCTGATCGCCAGTACATAGTAGAGGTGGACGCCTCTGACTCAGGGATAGGAGCCGTGCTGTCCCAGAGCGTGGAGGCCGATAAAGTCCTCCATCCTTGTGCCTTTTATTCCCGCAGGTTGACCCCAGCTGAACGGAACTATGACGTCGGCAATCGGGAACTTCTTGCGGTGAAGGAGGCTCTTGAAGAGTGGAGACACCTGCTGGAGGGGGCATCGTTGCCCTTCACGGTTTTCACTGACCATCGGAACCTGGAGTACATCCGGACCGCCAAGCGGCTGAACCCCAGGCAAGCCCGCTGGTCTCTGTTCTTCGGGCGCTTTGACTTCCAGATCACGTATCGCCCCGGGACCAAGAACCAAAAACCAGATGCATTGTCCCGGGTACACGAAGAAGAAGCCAAAGCGGGGCTGTCGAACCCCACCGAGACCATCATCCCCGAGGCCACTGTCGTGGCCACCCTCACCTGGGACGTGGAGAAGACCGTCCGGGAGGCCCTGACAAGGAGCCCGGACCCGGGGACTGGCCCCAAGAACAGACTGTACGTCCCACCAGAGGCAAGAGCTGCCGTATTGGACTTCTGTCACGGGTCCAGGCTCTCCTGTCATCCCGGAGTGCGTAGGACCATGGCAGTAGTCCAGCAGCGCTTCTGGTGGGCGTCCCTGGAAACCGACGTCCGGGACTACGTCCAGGCCTGTACCATCTGCTCCAGGGGCAAGGCAGACCATCGGAGGACGACGGGACTCCTCCAGCCCCTGCCGGTGCCTCATCGCCCCTGGTCTCACATCGGCCTGGACTTCATCACGGGCCTCCCGCCGTCCCAGGGCAACACCGTTATTCTCACGATAGTGGACCGGTTCTCCAAGGCGGCCCACTTCGTGGCCCTCCCGAAGCTCCCGACAGCCCAGGAGACGGCAGACCTTCTGGTCCACCACGTCATGTGGCTGCATGGGATACCATCGGACATCGTTTCAGATCGTGGTCCCCAGTTCTCTTCGCAGGTGTGGAAGAGTTTCTGTAAGGAGCTGGGGGCCACCATGAGTCTCTCGTCCAGGTACCACCCCCAGACCAACGGCCAGGCAGAGCGGGCTAACCAGGAGTTGGAACAGGCCCTTCGCTGCATCACCTCCGCGCACCCAGCGGCCTGGAGTCACCATCTGGCCTGGATCGAGTATGCTCATAACAGCCAAGTCTCGTCTGCTACCGGCCTCTCCCCTTTTGAGACATGTTTGGGGTTCCAGCCCCCATTGTTCCCGCTGGTGGAGGGAGAGGTCGGTGTGCCCTCGGTCCAGGCCCACCTCAGGAGGTGCCGCCGGGTGTGGCGGACCGCCCGCTCTGCCCTGTTAAAAGCCCGGACGAGGGCCAAGACCCATGCGGACCGCCGACGTTCCCCGGCCCCAACATACCAGCCCGGGCAGGAGGTGTGGCTCTCGACCAAGGACATCCCTTTGTGTGTCGACTCCCCAAAACTGAAGGACAGATTCATCAGACCCTTTCGTATCCTCAAGATCATCAACCCGGCCGCAGTGAAGCTTCAACTCCCGGCTTCACTGCGGATTCACCCTGTCTTTCATGTCTCCCGTCTCAAACCACACCACACCTCGCCCCTCTGTACTCCGGGACCTACGCCGCCTCCTGCCCGGCTCATTGACGGGGAGCCTGCCTGGACAGTCCGCAGGCTCCTGGACGTCCGTCGTAAGGGCCGGGGTTTCCAATATCTGGTGGACTGGGAGGGGTATGGACCTGAAGAACGCTCCTGGGTGAAGAGGAGCTTCATCCTGGACCCGGCCCTCCTGGCCGAATTCTACACAAGACATCCGGACAAGCCTGGTCGGGCGCCGGGAGGCGCCCGTTGAGGGGGGGGTCCTGTTGTGTGGGCCGCTGAAGAGGAGGTACTGCTGGCCCACCACCAACAGAGGGCGCCCTGCTTGGAGTGCGGGCTCCAAGCACGAGAGGGCGCCAGACCCAGAAGAAGTGACAGCTGTCACTCATCCTCTGCACCAGCTGTCACTCGTTATCATCACTACCATAAAAGCCGGACTGCAACTCCACCTCCCCGCCGAGAAATCGTGTTAAGGATTTTATATATATATATATATATATGTTATCACTGTTAAACATTTGTACCTTGTCTTCTTTCTTATGAAAGCGGTATTGTGCTGTTTTGCACCTAACCCTGAGACTGTATGTGTTATTCAACCTTGTTTTAGCATGCTGGGGTCAATCTGAACTGGGAATGAAGAGCTGGATGTACTTATTATTATTATACAACTTGTTTTTGTAGCCGCTAACGACTGGGAGTGAAGCATGACGGGGTCAGTCATGAACTGGGAGTAATAGACCTGAAGGTTGTTTTGACTGTTGTGATGTGATGCTTAGTGTGAAGACCAGGACACTCCAGGCAGATGCACAACAGCTGATAACTGCAACAGACGAACGAGATGTGCTGACCTTCGACGATAAGAGTAAAAGAAAGAAACTGTTTTTCCTTACAGCTGCGCTTATTGACGTATGTGTTTATGTTACGGGAAGAAACTTGTCTCGCGTTGTCCCCCCCCCCCCCTTAGGACAAGTTTTATGATGTAATGAGGGCATCTCTAATAAAAAGAGCGGGAGCACAGGCCAGACTTTAGTGTAGCCTTGGTGTACAGCCTGACTGCACTCCGCGCTTCATGAATTTGACTTTCTGTCTCACTGGTGTTTCTTGACTCTGTTTGTCTTATCAAGGTTTTAAGAATGTTTGGAGGAGAAAATACCCAACATTGACTGGGGGCTACGTCCGGGATCTCAACAATACCGGAGGTGTCCGGCGGGGGTCGCCAAGTCCAGACGTAAATCCTTGGCCAAGGTCCGATCGATTGATCGTGTCTGCAATTGTCGACCACCGTTGGCATCGTCTGGTTGACGAGATTTTCCCGAAGAAGACAGACAGGAGGTCGAGTCAGTGAGTAGAATTTCTTTGTAACAGTACTGAGTGAGTGGTGATCAGATCACATAAACAGTTAAACTCCGTAAGCGATGGCGTGGAATCGTCTGTTAATGTAAAGCAGTTAAAATCCGCGAGGAGGGCGGACTCCTCTACGGTTGCGAGGGACGCCCGTAGTTAAATTCCGGAAGGAGGGTACGGACTCCTCTGTTTTAATACGTAAAGGAAATCCCGGGTAGAAATACGTGCACTGTAAAAAGGCAGTTAAATCTGGCAGGGACGGCGGAGTCCCCTAATGCAGGACATTAGTTAAATTTCACGGGAGGGCGAGCTCCCCTGGCATAAGAATACACGTACGGTTATTAAAAGTGTTTTTATGTGTAAATAGTGTTTTGTGTAAGTGTAAATAGGATAACTGTGTGAAAGTGTAATACTTTGGACAACGTTAGTGACAACCGTGTGTGTGGATGCGGAGGCAAGTGATTCCGCTTCCTACGGGGAGGTGAAAGGAATCAACCACACGACGGCAAATTAATTGTCACGTCCAAAGAAAGTGTGAAAACTTCAGATTTAGAACACCCTAGGTGTGCCCCCGTCTGAAGTCCAAATTATAACAAGGGAAAATAAAAATGGGGGGTAAGACGTCTAAAAATAAGGAAAATTTATCAACTGACGACTGGAAATTTATGGAAGCAAAAAATCCAAAAGCAACAAAGAAATTGGAGACCTGGATAAATAAACATGACTTTGACGGACGACTAAACCTGACTAGTATTCAAAAACTGAAGGAAAGGTTGGAAAAGGAACATAAAGGTGATAAAAAAAAAGAAGCAGAAAGTAGGGGCAGATTTAGTGGCATTTTGGGAGGAGGAAGCAGAGAACAGACGGAAGGGAGCAGAGAAGCGACGATTAGAGAAAGCAAGGAAAAAGAAAGCTGTAGGTAAGGCAGAAGAAGATGTGATAATTCAGTACAGAGAACCAGAACAGCCTCAACAACCACCGCCGGCTGGATCGTCGGTGACAACAACACCTTTATCTCCTCTACCAGAGGATGACGATGTACCGCCACCACAGTATGATTTGGCAGTAAAACCTAAGGTAAAAAGTGAAAAACCAGAAAACCAGAAAAACCAGAAAACCACAAACACGCAGTCAAGCGAAAGTGCCCTACAGCCCCTCCCATGGTGGAACACAGTGACCAGGGAGGTGCCTATCCTATGATAGAAGTACCAAATCCTCGTGCAGGAACAGCAGGACATCGATCAACCATGCTCGTATATCGAACATGGAATGCTGATGATATCAAAGCAGCAGTCGACATGATACCATCGCCACATGTCGATATCGAGGGATTTATGCAGGATATAGAAAACATTAGAAATTCTTACCACCTTAGTGGACCTGAAGTCCAACAGGTGTGGATGAAAGCATGTGGCCCTAAATGGAGTCAGATACGCGGAGACTGGAATCCTGCAGACCAGGATGGCGTACCGTTGCCACATGATGATCCAGTCTTGAAAACAAGAGTGGAAGCTATGATTACACGTGCAAAAGGTGTGTTAGGACCAAAGATAAATTATACTGAAATTACCAGGACAACACAGAAAGAAGGAGAACCATGGACAGAGTTTAGATGCAGATTTGAGAGTGTATTTAGGGTCCATAGTGGCATATTGCCAGGAACACCAGTGTATGAACAACAATTGAAAAACGCTCTGATCCAACATTCCAATAAGGATATAAAAGCTTGGATACAGAAACATTGGATTGGATTGCCTACAGGCACATTGGAAGAAACACATACACACTGCTGTCATGCAGAAGGAGTCTTAAAGCAGAAAAAGACAGGGAACAGCAACAAAGGAGTGTATGTAGCACACGGAGATGATGAAATATGTTACCAACAGGGTAACTTAAGACAGCAGAAGCAGTGCAAACGCCCCCAAAAGCCATGGCAAAACAGACAAGGTGGACAGCCACAACGTCAAGGACCATGGCAACCACAACAGCAGCACAGACAGGGAGGGCCACCACGTGGTCCCCTGATTTGTTGGAACTGTGGAAGAGAGGGACATATGTATAGAAATTGTCCGAATCCACCTACTGAGGGAGCAGCAGGAGGAATTCCACAACGGAATAATCCTCCGCAGCCACAGTATCCACAATGACTAGAATCCATAATCCATGATTCCACATCAGATAGGCAGTCTGATTGTGATATGGATCTGTGTGCCTTACTGGGAAATCCGGTACCAAAACCAGAAGTGACTTTGTTGGTAAATGGACGACCAGTGACATTCCTTTGTGATACAGGAGCATGTAGAACCACATGTAATGACAACATACCTGTCCATCAATTAAGCAATGAAATTTTTAGGGTTCGCTCTGTAAATGGACAAACATCAGACGTCCCTATCACTAAACCCATAACGTTGACAGATCCATTTGGCCTGACATGTACTATGTCAGTGTTGAACATGCCACAATGTCCAGTTAACCTTTTAGGACGAGACGGATTGACTGCATTGGGCTTGTCCATAATTGTGGAACAAGGGAAATTAGTTGTTGAACGCACAGGAGGCGTTAACATGGTAAGAGAAGAAAGCGATGACCCCACATTCCACTATTACTATACATTTGACATTTCAGAAGAAGATGCTGCAGGATGGGGTAAAGATGTCGTCTTGCAAGCGACAGCCCTACTAAAAAATCCTGAACAAAAGATGTCACCACCTGACCTGCATGTCACAATGTGGCATAAAGATCCTCCAGGTCCGGATGGTGACTATGAAAACAAATTGAAAAACGTTTCACCTGTGAAGCTGACAATGACCGATTTGATTCATGATGGCAACTCAACAGCTGTCATAACAGTGACAGGTGCCACTGAAGACATTTTAAAATTGAGATTCACAGGTATGCCTTTGCATGTGTCACTTTGTAAGCCATATTTGACAGAATTCTTCTTCTTACTTATAAGGTTTTGAATAATCAGGTCCCATCTTATCTTAGGGACCTCGTAGTACCATATCACCCCAATAGAGCGCTTCGCTCTCAGACTGCAGGCTTACTTGTAGTTCCTAGGGTTTGTAAGAGTAGAATGGGAGGCAGAGCCTTCAGCTTTCAGGCTCCTCTCCTGTGGAACCAGCTCCCAATTCAGATCAGGGAGACAGACACCCTCTCTACTTTTAAGATTAGGCTTAAAACTTTCCTTTTTGCTAAAGCTTATAGTTAGGGCTGGATCAGGTGACCCTGAACCATCCCTTAGTTATGCTGCTATAGACGTAGACTGCTGGGGGGTTCCCATGATGCACTGTTTCTTTCTCTTTTTGCTCTGTATGCACCACTCTGCATTTAATCATTAGTGATCGATCTCTGCTCCCCTCCACAGCATGTCTTTTTCTTGGTTCTCTCCCTCAGCCCCAACCAGTCCCAGCAGAAGACTGCCCCTCCCTGAGCCTGGTTCTGCTGGAGGTTTCTTCCTGTTAAAAGGGAGTTTTTCCTTCCCACTGTAGCCAAGTGCTTGCTCACAGGGGGTCGTTTTGACCGTTGGGGTTTTACATAATTATTGTATGGCCTTGCCTTACAATATAAAGCGCCTTGGGGCAACTGTTTGTTGTGATTTGGCGCTATATAAAAAAATTGATTGATTGATTGATTGAATGGCAAGAATTGGGACTGACAGTCATAACAGCTTTGTCAGCCACTGATTGGAGCAGAGTTGGACCACGAACGGAGTTCAGTCCATCAACTAAATTGTATAAAGTGCCAGTTAATGTCTCATTGGTGCTGACAGCTGGAACACATATTGATGTGTCCACTTCACAATCCTGAGTGTTTCAGTTGAGTCCTGAAGAGGATGATCTTCTCTCTTCTGTACCATCAGGATTGTGGACAACAGGTCCTTCAGATGTAGGACTGATAAAAAATGCACAACCTGTAGTTATAAGACCAAAAACAGAATACAGACCATGTGTAAGACAGTATCCATTGAAACCTGATGCAATTGAAGGAATCAGGCCAGTAGTAGAGAATTTATTAACAGCAGGAGTAATAGTGCCATGTCCAGATTCACCATGTAACACACCCATATTTCCTGTAAAAAAGGCTCCGCCCTCAGTGGGGTGGAGAATGATTCAAGATCTGCAGGCAGTAAATGCTGCTGTGATTAAAAGAGCACCATGTGTCCCAGATCCACACACCTTGTTAAATTCGCTGAGACCAAATTCTAATAGTTTCTCAGTAATTGACATAAGTAATGCATTTTTCTCTGTGCCAGTACACCCAGATAGTCAATTCTGGTTTGCTTTTACCTTTAAAGGACAACGATATACATTCACCAGATTACCGCAGGGTTACGCAGAGAGCCCAACTATTTATTCTCAAGTCATGTCAGTATGTTTAGCCAATTTCGTTCCACCGGCAGATAGCCAACTATTGGTGTATGTTGATGACATCTTGATTGCCTCTGACACACGAGAAAATTGCATAACTGACACAGTAGCATTATTATGTTTCTTATTTGATAATGGCCACAAAGTGAGTAAAAACAAAGTTCAGTTGTGTAGGGATAAAGTAAAATATTTAGGACATGAATTATCAGCCACAGGGCGCACGATCCTGTCTGACAGGAAGGAAGCAATTTTGCACGCTCCAAAACCACAAACCAAAAAGCAGATGATGTCATTTCTTGGACTGACTAATTACTGCAGGGCATGGATTCCCTGCTATGCAGAATTGACTAGTCCACTTTCTGATTTGATGTACAAGGATGATATTTCAATGTCAACCGTGTTGGAATGGAACAAAGAAGCTGAGGAAGCTTTTGTAAAAGTAAAACAAACATTAGTGTCATCCACAGTTTTGGCACTACCAGATTATAGTAAACCATTCATTCAAACAGTCGATTGTAAGAATAAGTTCATGACTAGTGTTTTGGTTCAAGTGTATGGCTCAAAATTGAGGCCAGTTGCCTACTACTCATCTAAATTGGATGCAGTGGCAAGTGCTCTACCACCATGCGTACAAGCTGTTATTGCAGCCTCTATGGCTGTTCAAAGTAGCAGTAATGTTGTTCTATTCCATCAGTTGACACTGAAAGTTCCACATGCAGTTTCTGCACTTCTGTTGCAGACAAACATGAGCCTTTTGTCACCAGCAAGACATCTTTCGTGTATGTCCTTGCTATTATCACAACCACATCTTACGGTAGAGCGCTGTACAACATTGAATCCATCCACATTGATACCTTTACCTGAGGATGGTGAGCCGCACAATTGTCTTGATGTAGCTACGGTCTGTACGAAAGCACGCCCAGACCTCTAGGACACACCCATCCCAAACAGTACAATTGTGTATGTGGATGGTTCTTCCACTAAAAACGCTTATGGACAAACACAATCTGGATATGCTGTTGTCACAAATTCAGAAGTATTGGATTCTGCTTCATTGCCATCGTCATTTTCAGCACAAGCAGCTAAATTAGTTGCTTTAACTGCAGCTTGCTATCTGTTTAAAGGTACGGCTGTATCAATTTATACAGACAGCCAGTACGCTTTCAGCACAGTGCATGTGTTTGCAAAACTGTGGGAAGAGCGTGGAATGGTGACATCATCTGGAAAGCCAGTGACTCATGCCACTCTCCTAACTGCACTACTGAAGGCTGTGAGATTGCCTAACCAAATTGCTATATGCAAATGTGCATATAGCACACCAAAGGCTCTGACAGTATTTCAAAAGGAAATGATTTTGCTGACAGAGCAGCAAAAGAGGCAGCAGCAGCTTCTTCTATTTTTGTTGTACAGGAAACCACTCCAGATTTGCATTTAGGTCATACACTGCTTGCTGACATGCAACAGCAGGCAACTGAAAGAGAAAAACAGATGTGGATAAATAAAGGAGCTACGTATGCAAATGATTTGTACGTATGACCACAAAAGAAACCCATATTGCCAAAAAATATGTTTAAATGGGCGGCTATTATGAGCCATGGCGTGACGCATGTCTCATCAGGGGGTATGATATCGCAATTGCAATCTATTTTTTGTCTTTATGGGTTCGATGCATATGCAAAACAGCATTGTAGAGCATGCATGATATGTGCAAAACACAACTCACAAGGCAATTTGAGACCCCAAAGAGGCAAATTTCCAACACCACAATATCCCTTTCAAGTGATTCATATGGATTATATACAGCTGAGTAAACATGAAGGGAAGGAATTTTGTTTAGTCATAATTGATGCCTTCTCAAAATGGGTAGAATTGTTCCCTACAAAACATGCAGATGCACTTACAGTGGCTAAGGCATTATGCAAAGACATCATTCCACGATTTGGAATACCAGAAACAGTCTATTCAGATAATGGAGCGCATTTTGTTAATACAATAGTGCAATACGTAGGAGAAGCGCTACAGGTCAATCTCAAAAATCATTGTGCTTACCACCCACACAGTGCAGGATTAGTGGAAAGGACAAAGGGCACAATAAAAACAAGATTAAGGAAATGTATAGAAGAGACAAAACGAACCTGGATTGAATGTTTGGACCTAGTAAAATTGTATATGAGAATAACACCAACACCATCAGGGTTAACACCATTTGAGATACTTTATGGACGACCATATCGTCTACCAATTTTGACATGGATACTAAAACAGCAGATGAGGAACAAACATTAGCAAATTTTATGAAAAAGACATTAACACAGAAAGAGATAACTTAAACACATTTACTGCCGAATAATTTTGATCTTCCACAGGACGGCCTTCCAGTAGTCTAGCCAGGAGACTGGGTGTTCATCAGAGTGATTAAGAGGAAGAACTGGTCCAGTCCTCGTTGGGAAGGTCCATACCAAGTGCTGTTAACAACACCAACTGCAGTAAAGATAGCGGAGAGATCAACGTGGATACATCACTGTAAGATACAGCGTGTGTTGGCTGCCTCCACAGTGTAAGGGGAAGTCTGGCTACAAAGGGGGTCTATTTAATTAGCAATAGATTGTCTCAATGCCAGTGAAGCAGGGAGATCCTTGCACTATTAGGTGAGGTGGTTAACAACACTGTATCCTAGCAATCATGACTGAACTACAGCAGACCCCGGAGCGGCGTGCTCAGCGCCGCCGCTGCCGGACTGTTGGTAGGGCAGCCGGTTGCGTTGTGATCTTAGTGTGTTTCGTGCTCCTCGGATTCCTGGCCTGGTGGTTGACCCAAGAATTGCAGCTCACTGTGGACCGAGCCAGAGAACAACGCAAGCAACGTCAGAAGAGGTTTATTCATAATGTGAATGAGACAGATGGACACCCTCATATATACCATACTAATATGTGGTACAGATATGTTCATTTATTGGCTATGGAATTACGTTACTAATTGTTATGTTTGTTCGCAAATACCTATATCCTCAACACACCCAGCTCTGACGGCTAAACCGTACCCTGCTAGGGTGACAGAATGTCTTATCATACGGATGCATAATCAAACTGTATTTCGGGGGCAGCAGTTCTCAGCAAATCTGATAAGATGTAACACCACTTGCCTCAGTGCAACCACTTATATGATAGGGATTTCAACAGAGGACGTACAAGCGTGCCCAAGTGCTGCTCCATTGACTAGACTGAAGGGAAACGCAAAAATATCATCACGTTAAATTGTCATCACAACGGCCATTCCCAATTTGCTTTTACGGGACACGGAATAAAACTGTAGGTAAAATTAAGAAACGTCTGTGTACCCAAACATATGTTTTATCAAATAATTTAAGCCTAACCAAAACATAATATGTGGATGGTACTTATCTTCATCACATTGGACGGGGATGTAATTATACAGGCTCCTGTCCATGGGGAACGGATGAATCATGTGCTTATGTTAGTAAGTTTTGCTACCACCTGTAAATGGTACTCCGGTGTATGATGACATCTATTGGCTTTGTGGTTCCAGACTGTACATGAGTCTCCCACCAAATTGGGGTGGTGTGTGTGCACCTACCCAGGTGACTGACCATACATATGTGGTAGTGCCAAGGACCTCCACAGAGAAGAATGGCAGCACCAGACGGAGGAGATTGATATACCCAGATGTGTTACCACATAATCACATGTGGGGCTCGGATGTACCAAAGGACCAAAAATTGTGGTCTGTAGGAGATAAAATAGCACATTCATTGTTCCCCTGGATAGGAGTGGGGAAAAAAAAAAAAAATTCATTAATGATTGAAACACTGAATTATCGATTGGGTCTGTTCATGAATGTAACTGAAAAAAGAAAAAAAAATAGTAGCAGCTCAAAACACTGAAATAGATACTTTACGTACTATGATGAACCTCTTAGTGAAAATCTCAAGAAAGAAGTGCTAAGCTAGGTGATAACTACTACTATATGTTTAACAGGCGATAAACAGGTGGGAAATTGTTAAAGATTTTGTATATATGTTATCACTGTTAAACATTTGTACATTTGTCTTCTTTCTCATGAGAACGGTGTTGTGCTGTTTTGCACTTCACCCTGAGAATGTACGTGTTATTCAACCTTGTTTTAGCTTTGTCTTCTTTCTCATGAGAACGGTGTTGTGCTGTTTTGCACCTGTCTTAACCAAGCCTGAGAATTCAATTTTGTTTTAGCACTCTGGGGTCAATCTGAGCTGGGAATGAAGGGCTGGATGTACTTATTATTATAATATAACTTTGTTTTCGCAGCCTCTAACGACTGGGAGTAAGAGAACGTTTTGACTGTTGTGATGTGGTGCTTAGTGTGAAGGAGTGTGAAGGACAGGACACTTCAGGCAGATGCAGAACAGCAACTGCAACAGACGAACGAGATGTGCTGACCTGTGTAAAAGAAAGTGTTCTTCCTTACAGCTGCACTTATTGACGTATGCGTTTATGTTACGGGAAGAAACTTGTCTTGCGTCATCACCCCCACCCTTAGGACAAGTTTTTTGTTTATGTGATGAGGGCGTCTCTTAATAAAAAGAGCGGAAAAGCAGGCCAGACTTTAGTGTAGCCTTGGTGTACAGCCTGACTGCACTCCGCGCGTAAAATTTGACTTTCTGTCTCACTGGTGTTTCTTGACTCTGTTTGTCTTGTTAAAGGTTTTAAAAATGTTTGGAGGAGAAAATACCCAACATTGACTGGGGGCTCGTCCGGGATCTCAACAACACCGGAGGTGTCCGGCGGAGGTCGTCAAGTCCAGACGTAAATCCTTGGCCAAGGTCCGATCGATCGATTGATCGTGTCTGCAATTGTCGACCACCGTTGGCATCGTCTGGTTGACGAGATTTTCCCGAAGAAGACAGACAGGAAGTCGAGTCAGTGAGTAAAATTTCTTTGTAAACAGTACTGAGTGAGTGGTGATCAGATCACATAAAACAGTTAAATTCCGCAAGCGATGATACAGAATCGTCTGTTAATGCAAAGCAGTTAAACTCTGTAAGGAGGGTGCGGACTCCTCTGTTTATATACGCGTACCGGTAGGGGATAAAAGTGATCACATAAAACAGTTAAACTCCGTAAACGATGATACAGAATCGTCTGTTAATGAAACACAGTTAAACTCTGTAAGGAGGGCGGACTCCTCTACGGTTGCGAGGGACGCACGTAGTTAAATTCCGGAAGGAGGATACGGACTCCTCTGTTTTAATACGTAAAGGAAATCCCGGGTAGAAATACGTGCACTGTAAAAAAGCAGTTAAATTTGGCAGGGACGGCGGAGTCCCCTAATGCAGGACATTAGTTAAATTTCACGGGAGGGCGAGCTCCCCTGGCATAAGAATACGCGTACGATTATTAAAAGTGTTTCTATGTGTACATAGTGTATTGTGTAAGTGTAAATAACTGTGTGAAAGTGTAATACCTTGGACAACGTTAGTGACAACCGTGCGTGTGGAAGCAGCAGGCAAGTGATTCCGCTTCCTACGGGGAGGTGAAAGGAATCAACCACACGACGGCAAATTAATTGTCACGTCCAAAGAAAGTGTGAAAACTTCAGATTTAGAACACCCTAGGTGTGCCCCTGTCTGAAGTCCAAATTATAACAAGGGATAATAAAAATGGGGGGTAAGACGTCTAAAAATAAGGAAAATTTATCAACTGACGACTGGAAATTTATGGAGGCAAAAAATCCAAAAGCAACAAAGAAATTGGAGACCTGGATAAATAAACATGACTTTGACGGACGACTGAACCTGATCAGCATACAAAAGCTGAAGAAGGAGTTAGAACGGGAACATAAAGGTGATGAGAAAAAGATGCAGAAAGTAGGGGCAGATTTAGTGGCATTTTGGGAGGAAGAAGCAGAGAACAGACAGAAAGGAGCAGAGAAGCGACGATTAGAGAAAGCAAGGAAAAAGAAAGCTGTAGGTAAGGCAGAAGAAGATGTGATAATTCAGCACAGAGAGCCAGAACAGCCTCAACAATCACCGCCGGCTGGATCGTCGGTGTACGTCAAAGGGGGTGTCCATACAAGCAAAGGGGGTGCCCATACAAGCAAAGGGTGTGTCTGTATAAGGCACAAAAGACATGAAGGCAGATGACTGGTTCCTAGTAACTACAGGAATTAGTGGACAAAATAACAATTGGCTTTTAATGGCAGAACAAGCAGGACTAGCAGCAAAGAAGGACTGTGTTGTATGTATGGGACCCAGACCTATATTACAGGTAATACCAGCAGCATTACCCAAAGACTGTCTACTGACTGCTATGACACAGACATACATTGCGGCAAACAACAATTGTTCTAAGTGGGACAAGATCTATCCAGTGACCAAATTGACTAAGATTAAACCTTTATTCTCAAGCAAAGTTGGGCATGCTAACCATACATGTGTACACTTGACAGGGACAAGTAAGACTTTGGGTAGCTTAAACCACACCGCCTGGTGTAAGAATGTGGTCCATAGTACTCCCACATTCAAACCTGTCGGGAGGAGTGACGTATGGTGGTGGTGTGGGGATAACAGAATCTTTGACAGACTGCCACGGAATGTGTCAGGTTATTGTGCATTAATATCATTATTGTTACCAGTTGAAGCCATACCCATGACCCCTGAAGACGTTACGACATATGCAGCCTCTCTTATTCCTGAAGATTGGCAGAAAGGCATAGCCAGACATAGAGTAAAAAGAGATTGGAAAGGAGTGGGAAATCCAACATATATTGACGCAATAGGAGTCCCCAGGGGAGTGCCTGACGAGTATAAACTGGTTGATCAAATAGCAGCTGGATTCGAATCTTCCATCTGTTGGTGGTGTTCAATTAATAAAAACGTGGACAGAATAAACTACATCCACTACAATGTACAGAAATTAGGAAATTGGACTGAGGAAGGATTTAAGGCTGTCCATTCACAGTTAGAAGCCACGTCCCTTATGGCCTTCCAGAATCGTATTGCTCTGGATATGTTGTTGGCAGAGAAAGGAGGTGTTTGTGCCATGTTCGGAGAACAATGCTGCACATTCATTCCCAACAAAACGGCTGCAGACGGCAGTCTCACTCAAGCCATTGACGGGCTGAGGACGTTGAACAGGAAGATGAAAGAGCACAGTGGAGTAAACACCGAAGGCTGGGATTGGTGGCTGGAAGGGATGGGAAAATGGAGGTCTTTGATTTCTTCACTATTAGTGTCTATAGCAGTATTTGCTGCAATTCTAACATTGTGTGGATGTTGTTGTATTCCATGTCTCCGAGGCCTTGTAAATAGAATGATAACCACAGCAATAAGTCCAGGACCAGGAGGGGGTCCAGCATCATATCCACTTCTGGGGACAGACGACGACGAGGAGGACGATGGCTCTCCTGACCTGTACCCAGACCAATGGAAGTATGATGACCCAGACACCGATGATGGTGACAATGATGACATCACCTCTGGGGTGTAAGCCTATAGAGAAAACATACCATGATGAACCTCTTAGTAAAAATCTCAAAAAGAAGTGCTAAGCTGAGTGATGCCTACTGTATGTTTAACAGGCGATAAACAGGAGGGGAATGTTAAAGATTTTGTATATATGTTATCACTGTTAAACATTTGTACATTTGTCTTCTTTCTCATGAGAACAGTGTTGTGCTGTTTTGCACTTCACCCTGAGAATGTACGTGTTATTCAACCTTGTTTTAGCTTTGTCTTCTTTCTCATGAGAACGGTGTTGTGCTGTTTTGCACCTGTCTTAACCAAGCCTGAGAATTCAATTTTGTTTTAGCACTCTGGGGTCAATCTGAGCTGGGAATGAAGGGCTGGATGTACTTATTATTATAATATAACTTTGTTTTCGCAGCCTCTAACGACTGGGAGTAAGAGAACGTTTTGACTGTTGTGATGTGGTGCTTAGTGTGAAGGAGTGTGAAGGACAGGACACTTCAGGCAGATGCAGAACAGCAACTGCAACAGACGAACGAGATGTGCTGACCTGTGTAAAAGAAAGTGTTCTTCCTTACAGCTGCACTTATTGACGTATGCGTTTATGTTACGGGAAGAAACTTGTCTTGCGTCATCACCCCCACCCTTAGGACAAGTTTTTTGTTTATGTGATGAGGGCGTCTCTTAATAAAAAGAGCGGAAAAGCAGGCCAGACTTTAGTGTAGCCTTGGTGTACAGCCTGACTGCACTCCGCGCGTAAAATTTGACTTTCTGTCTCACTGGTGTTTCTTGACTCTGTTTGTCTTGTTAAAGGTTTTAAAAATGTTTGGAGGAGAAAATACCCAACAGAAATGTTAAGGATTTTATATATATATATATATATATATATATATATATGTTATCACTGTTAAACATTTGTACCTTGTCTTCTTTCTTATGAAAGCGGTATTGCGCTTATTGACGTATGTGTTTATGTTACGGGAAGAAACTTGTCTCGCGTTGTCCCCCCCCCCCCCCCCTTAGGACAAGTTTTATGATGTAATGAGGGCATCTCTAATAAAAAGAGCGGGAGCACAGGCCAGACTTTAGTGTAGCCTTGGTGTACAGCCTGGACTGCACTCCGCGCGTGATTAATTTGACTTTCTGTCTCACTGGTGTTTCTTGACTCTGTTTGTCTTATCAAAGGTTTTAAGAATGTTTGGAGGAGAAAATACCCAACAAATCGACTACCAGAACCAAGGTAATTTCTCTGCTGACTAATACGCTGTCTAACTTTGTTCTGTGTGCAGTCGCATTCCTGTGAAGACCCAGAAGAGGGACAAACAGGAGCTGCACGAGTGTGTGTGATTTGGAGGTGGAGGTGCTCCCTCCTAACGGTATCTGGACTATAGATTACTGAGTGTGCGGACACACACTCACACATCATATTTCTGCTTTCTGCCAGCAGTACCAGGGTCGACAGTCGAAGACAGAGGCCACCTGGGGACTCGGGACTTGGCGGCTCCGGTGTTCTTCAGGCCGTTGGTGGTGGAAGCCGTGTGGGACGCGGCTTCTCTCTCGTCGGGCGTCTTCTATCTTCGAGCCTGCCCACACTTCACCTGGTGTTTATTGACTGTGAAATTAAGACACGTTTCGTTGTGTAATATCACAACATTAAATTGTTACCTTTTGGCTTACTCATTGTCCGTTCATTTGCGCCCCCTGTTGTGGGTCCGTGCTACGACACCTTCCCAACATCACCCTCCTACATCAAATACCTTGTACACAGATGTGACCTGAAATGCTTAGTTAAGGTCCTTAACTAAGCATTTCAGAATTAAGACAGTAACCTTTACCACAAAGTTTAATGCACAGCATGATAATAAGTGGATAATTTCAATTCCTGCTAAAAAGGCATAAATCATAAAACTCATTTTGTATTTTTATTTGTTGGCAGTAAGTTGCAAACCTGCAGTGCAGTGATGGATATCACAGCATTTTTTTTCAAAAGCAAAAAAAGCTTCAGGTGAGGTTTGTGCATTCTATAGACCTTATGTGATAGTAGATATCGACACTGAGAATAGCAAAGGATGGAAAGTGAAGCTAAGGGTAAATTGAATATGTGTATCAGACTGTGGAGGTGTCTTACTTGTGTTACTGGTGTTTTGGTATGATGTCTGACTTTTAAGTCACACATTTTTATTTTTCTTACTTTTAAGGACTTCATTAGATCTTGTCTGTCCTTTCTATGCTTTGCTGTTAATTCAATAAATAATTCATATTCATATATTTCTTATCCTGAACCCATTTATGTGCAGTGTACCATCTGTGTTCTCCATCCAGCCTTATAGTGGAGTGCTGCTGTAGCTGTGCTAAACCAGGTCCTCCTGCACACGGCACTAAACCTCACTGATCATAACAACTGCAACTACTGTATTTTTATGACTTACAACGTGGATGTGCATGTTGCCAGAAAAACCAAGACATCAATCAGTTTGTAGAATAAATAAATGAATAGCCAGAACTAAAACACAATCTAAGTAATGCCTAAAACTGTCTAAATGTAATTGAAAAGTGATACCAGGGTGAGTTTTCTGTACTAAGTACTATGACATAATAATCTGTTAAGATGAAATAAAAAAATCTTCAATAGCTATAGGCTCATAAGACTAATATAAAAACAAGGATAATATACTTTACTCAGCCTCTGAATATTTCAGACCTGCTCCTAAGTTGCAATTACTATTTGCCCTCACCACATTAGGAGATTAAATTATTTGTTATATAAACTGCACCAGAATGCAGGAATTTTATGTATGGGCTGTTATCCATTGCTAATATGCGTTGTTTTTTTGTTTTTTTTTATCATTCTGACAATGAATGCAGCTTTTACAAGCAATGTTTTCACTCTGAAATCATGGGAAATTGTATTTCTGGACATCTAGATTTTAAAAATTTTAAAAATGTGCTAAGCACCCCTAAAACTGGAAGTCTAAAATCGCCTCTGGTCTTAATCAGGAGTGTTTAACTAACCCTGTACACCTGTTCATAGTGTCAGTAATGCACTATGTCTCTGTCATAATTTACACAAATCTGATTAACAACTTCACTAGTAATTCAAACAAAAAAAGTTCACTCATTCATGATTCACTACTTCATAGCAAATAAACAAATTAAAGATTTAACACAAAATAATTTTTGTTCAGTAGTTCTACATTCTGCCTTCTGCAAACATACAGTACGTTAAATAAATTCAATTTGATTACTTAATTAAAAGTGTATTGTTGCCTGCACTGGTAACAGCGCACGGCTTTTGTACAGTAAAAATGAGTGAACTCCAATCAGCTTGTAAAGTGACTGCATTTATACAGTGCTTTTCAAACTGAATGAGAAGCTCACTGCATTTTACAGTGATGCTTTACATTCATGCACAGATGTCAGCATGCTGCATTTGCTCAACTGTGCAACGGGAGCTACTTTGGGATTGAGAACCTTGCCCAAGGGCCCTTAGTGACTGTCCAGTCTGAAGGGGATTTGAACAGAGGATCTTCCATTTTAAAGTTCACCACTTTAACCACTAGACCATTATCTCACCATTTATTATCTTTGAGTTATTGTCAACACAATAACTCAAAACTGGTGCCAATGATGGCTGTAACTTGTTTCTTATGTCTACTTCTGATACTCTGTGTGCATCTTACCCCATGTGCTGCTATCCAGTGCTGCTGGAACCTCAGTTTCCCTGAGGAAGTCTTCCCAAGGGATTAATAAAATTCTATCTAATCTAAATACTGCATATACCAAGTTTGTTCAAGATTGACAAAAGATGGATCAAGAAGATAGTGATGCTTCAAAACGCACCTTGATTTGGTATTCGGCATGAAACGAGAATGAACGGCGCTCTGTGAAATAGACGTATAACAAGCTAACAACTGCTAACAACTAACAGGAAAGTAAAAAGTGAAATTAAGCAACAGATAGCATGTGTTGCTGAGCTTAGAGCAAAAACATTTTATTATTGCTACATATTAGTGGTGCTAACTTGACACACTGCTCTGACATATTTTGAAATCTTTTTTTAACACTGTTCAAGAGACTGTGTCGAAAGAAATAAATCACAAGTTGTGCTAAACAGACCCTTCAGCACCAATTGATTCAATACAAGCCCTTCGAAACCTTCCATTTGATTTGATGTTTGAACTTTAAAACACAAGTGAATGAACTACCATCACACTGTGTTTGAATGTCACATGGGGTCTGTACGTGCACATATTGCTTGTTTTCCATAACAAAGACTGGAAAGAATTATTGAATCATTGTTATTTGTCATTCTAGAATAAATATGCAGCACAAATCAAATGAGCTATTGGACTTGATTAATTTAAAGGAAGCTTGGCAAATGGATTACAAAACACCCCCAGTGAGGAAATCCAGCACAAGTATGTTGGCTGTTCCCATTTAAGGGTCTGTAAAATTTGGTGCAAGTACTGGGGACATAACATACAACATGAAAAAAGTTTATTTTTTCTTGTTTGTTTTTAAATTTTTGTAAATTTATTAAAAATAAATAAATAAAAAAAACCCTAAGAAATTACATGTACATAAGTATTCACACCCTTTGCTCAATACTTGATAAAAACCTGCTCCAGAGTGCTCTTGACCTCAGGCTGGGGTGATGGTTCATCTTTCAGCAGGACAATGACCCCAAGCACACAGCCAAGATATCAAAGGAGCGGCTTCAGGACAACTATGTGAATGTCCTTAAGTGGTCCAGCCAGAGCCCAGACCTGAATCTGACTGAACATCTCTGGAGAGATCTGAAAATGGCTGTGCACCGACGCTCCACATCCAACTGATGGAGCTTGAGAGGTGCTGCAAAGAGGAATGGACAAAACTGCCATAAAAAAACAAGTTTTTTCATGTTGTCATTATGGGGTGTTGTGAGTAAAATTTTGAGGGAAGAAATTTTTTTTGTTTTTTTTTGGAATAAGGCTGTAACATAAAATGTGGAAAAAAGTGATGCACTGTGTGAATACTTTCTGGCTGCACTGTGTACGTTGTGACATACAAACAGAGTGTCATGTAAAGCTCGTAAAATTAATAATTGAAAATATTCATAGTATGATCTAATCTACTGGTAAATTGATATATTGATCATTTACACTCACACATTCATACCATCGCCAATTCTTTGCCAGGAAAGCTCACTCAACTTGGCTGACATGCATGTATTGCTTTTATTAGTAGTAGTAGGAGGGGGAGGAGGAGGAGGAGTGGTATCATTATAGGTTTTTTTGTTTTCATATGCCCCCAGGACTTCCAGTTCCCCCTCAGGCGCCATTATAGCAAATGGTTTCGACATTCAACGGATGTTGTCTTTATACACTGGCTGTGAACACATACAACTTTTATTTAACCAGTATGGAGCTGACTTGAGCAGATACATAACTGGTCTTCTGGAACTGACAGCTCAGGATAAGGCATGACAGGTTCACTCAACACTTAACTACACTTTTGGAATACTTCCCTTTTTCTAGTTCTGTCATTCACAGTGAGTCACTGACAGAAGAAAGAACAGAATTCCATTATTATGAATGAGGGTTAATTCTGATACATTACTGGGGGAGGGGGTCAAAAACATAACTCAAACTTGTATTAAAATTTTAATATGCATATGTCGCGGACATGAACGAGCGAAGTTCGTCAGCATCTCACCATGTCATTTAGGTCCCTCAGACTTTATTTTGAGTAAATGCTTCAGGGGAGCATTAGCATGGCAAAAACCTTTCACCTTCTAGGATATATCAAGAGATTGTCTGTTGCCTGTAAAAGACAACTGTTCACACACTCAATCAATCACACTCCAACCTGTCCACCATAGCCAAACCAAAGAGCTGTCTAAGGACACCAGGGACAAAACTGTAGACCTGCACAAGGCTGGGATGGACTACAGGACAACAGGCAACAGGCAATCCCCCAGACTCCCCACCTTTTTAAGTATTTTCCTTATTTTGCCTTTCAGTTTCTGGAGGGGCTCTGCCACCCAGACTCCCCACCTTTTTAAGTATTTTTCTCTTTTTTTTTGCTTTTCAGCTGACCCCCCAATTACAGCCCCCTTAACCCCCTGCCACTTTAAGCATTTTTTAATGTAGATGTAAATTAATATTCAGAGTTTTCAACTAGTTGACAGTAGGGCTGTACAAGATGGCCAAATTATCGTATCTCAATATTGTCATATACATTGTCATGTAAATGTCACTTATATATATGCTGCCCATATTCTTAGGTGGATAGGGAGAGTTCTCATGGGATTAAAAGCTTTTCAACCTCCCATCCCTGGTTCTCAAGACCAGGCACCCAAGTGGCTCTACTCTGTTGTTTTTTTTTGGGGGGGGGGGGGGGGAGTTAAAGATATTTAGGTGTACCTTAGTAAACACTAGCAGAGTTCCACCTTAGATTTGGAATGTATAATACAAGATATACCTTACTGAATTTTCATATCAATTTGATATACGATATGACTATGATTTGACACAAAGTGCAGCAACAGAGAAAATTAAACATTCTTAAACTAAACAGTAATAATACCACACTCATTGTATACTCATCATAAGGTTAGGATACTGTGCCCTCCAAAAGTATTGGAACACTTGGAATTTCACACATTTTAATTTGTTTATGCCATTTTAAATCCAAGAAATACAAAAAATAAAGAACAAAAATTTCTAAAATTATCTTACTCAAACTGAAAGCATATCTCTAAAACTTGATCAAACCTGTAAATAATAATCAGTTTTATTGCCAGTTTTCTTTAGACAAGTCAGGGGATGGAAACAGGAACATTTCCAAGTCACTGAATATGTCTTGGACTTTATTTACAGTGGGGAAAATAAGTATTTGACCCCCTGTCAGTTTTGCAGGTTTTCCCACCTACAAAGAATGGAGAGGTCTGTAATTTTTATCGTAGCTACACTTCAACTGTGAGAGACAGAATCTAAAAAAAAAAATCCAGAAAATCACATTGTATGATTTTTAAATAATGAATTTGCATTTTATTGCATAAAATAAGTATTTGAGCCCCTACCAAGCAGCAAGAATTCTGGCTCTCACAGACCTGATAATTTTTCTTTAAGAAGCCCTCTTATTCTGCACTCTTTACCTGTATTAATTGCACCTGTTTGAACTTGTTATCTGTATATATATATATATATATATATATATATATATATATATATATATATATATATATATATATATATGAGGTCTGTCAATAAAGCAACGGTCCTTTTTATTTTTTTCAAAAACTATATGGATTTCATTCATATGTTTTTACGTCAGACATGCTTGAACCCTCGTGCGCATGCGTGAGTTTTTCCACGCCTGTCGGTGACGTCATTCGCCTGTGAGCACTCCTTGTGGGAGGAGTCGTCCAGCCCCTCGTCGGAATTCCTTTGTCTGAGAAGTTGCTGAGAGACTGGCGCGTTGTTTGATCAAAATTTTTTCTAAACCTGTGAGACACATCGAAGTGGACACGGTTCGAAAAAATTAAGCTGGTTTTCAGTGAAAATTTTAACGGCTGATGAGAGATTTTGAGGTGATTCTGTCGCTTTAAGGACTTCCCACGGTGTGAGACGTCGCTCAGCGCTCTCAGGCGCCGTCGTCAGCCTGTTCAAGCTGAAAACCTCCACATTTCAGGCTCTATTGATCCAGGACGACGTGAGAGAACAGAGAAGTTTCAGAAGAAGTCGGTTTCAGCATTTTATCCGGATATTCCACTGTTAAAGGAGATTTTTTTAATGAAAGATGTGCGGACGGGTCCGCGCGTTGGCTCGCAGCCGCCGCGACGCTCCTCCACAGGAAAAACACCTCTGTTGAAAGCCTTAAGGACAAGTTGGAACATGTCCTGCTGTTAAACAATTTCTCATATACTCACTCCACTGAAAGCCATCAAAAGCTGCCTGGATTTTACAAATGGTTATCAACACGGAGGTGTTTTTCCTGTGCCGCCGCACCGCGTCTGCTGCGTCCCGACGCGCGGACCCGTCAGCACGGACCCGTCCGCACGTCTTTCATTAAAAAAATCTCCTTTAACAGTGGAATATCCGGATAAAATGCTGAAACCGACTTCTTCTGAAACTTCTCTGTTCTCTCACAACGTCCTGGATCAATAGAGCCTGAAATGTGGAGGTTTTCAGCTTGAAACAGGCTGATGACGCCGCCTGAGAGCACTGAGCAACGTCTCACACCGTGGGAAGTCCTTAAAGCGACAGAATCACCTCAAAATCTCTCATCAGCCGTTAAAATTTTCACTGAAAACCAGCTTAATTTTTCGAACCGTGTCCACTTCGATGTGTCTCACAGGTTTAGAAAAATTTTTTATCAAACAACGCGCCAGTCTCTCAGCAACTTCTCAGACAAAGGAATTCCGACGAGGGGCTGGACGACTCCTCCCACAAGGAGTGCTCACAGGCGAATGACGTCACCGACAGGCGTGGAAAAACTCACGCATGCGCACGAGGGTTCAAGCATGTCTGACGTAAAAACATATGAATGAAATCCATATAGTTTTTGAAAAAAATAAAAAGGACCGTTACTTTATTGACAGCCCTCGTATATATATATGTTCACACACTCAATCAATCACACTCCAACCTGTCCACCATAGCCAATCCAAAGAGCTGTCTATGGACACCAGGGACAAAACTGTAGACCTGCACAAGGCTGGGATGGACTACAGGACAACAGGCAAGCAGCTTGGTAGAAGACAACAACTGTTATGATTATTTATTAGAAAGTAGAAGAAACACAAGATGAGTATCGATCTCCCTCAGTCTGGGATTCCATGCAAGATCTCAATTTGTGGGGTAAGGATGATTGTGAGAAAGCTCAGAACTACACAGGAGGACCTGGTCAATGACCTGAAGAGAGCTGGGACCACAGTCATAAAGATTACATTAGTAACACATGATGCTGTCATGGTTTAAAATCATGGAGGGCAGCAAGGTCCCCCTGCTCAAGCCAGCACATGTCCAGGCCTGTTTGAAGTTTACCAGTGACCATCTGGATGATCCAGAGGAGGCATGGGAGAAGGCCATGTGGTCAGATGAGACCAGAATAGAGCTTTTTGGAATCAACTCCACTTACCATGTTTAGAGGATGAGAACAACCCCAAGAAAACTATCCCAGCTGTAAAGCATGGGGGTGGAAACATCATACTCTGGGGGTGCTCTTCTGCAAAGGGGACAGGACGACTGCACCGTATTGAAGGGAGGATGGATGGGGTCATGTATTGCGAGATTTTGGCAAACAACCTCCTTCCCTCAGTAAGAGCATTGAAGATGGGTCATGGCTGGGTCTTCCAGCATGACAATGACCCCAAACACACAGCCAGGCAAACTAAGGAGGGGCTCCGTAAGAAGCATTTCAAGGTTCTGGAGTGGCCTGGCCAGTCTCTAGACCTGAACTCAATAGAAAATCTTTGGAGGGAGCTAAAACTCCAAACCTGAAAGATTTAGAGAAGATCTGTATCTGTAAGAACTACAGGAAACATCTGACCTCTGTAATAGCAGACAAATGTGTCTGTACAAATTGTTAAGCTCTGTTTTTCTAGGGGGTCAAATACTTATTTTATGCAATAAAATGTAAATTAATTATTTAAAAATCATACAATGTGATTTTCTGGATGTTTTTTTAGATTCTGTCTCTCACAGTTGAAGTGTACCTACGATAAAAATTACAGACCTCTCCATTCTTTGTAGGTGGGAAAACCTGCAAAACTGACAGGGGGTCAAATACTTATTTTCCCCACTGTACATCAATTATGAAGAAATACAAAAGCTTCTTTCACCAAAACATTAGATCTAGGCTTTCATCTCAAATGTATTTTCTGTCAAATTGTAGCTGAACTTTCAGGTCTTCTTTTTAAGGAAATCCTCTTCTACACCACTTCATCAGGAAGCTGGGTTTTATATTTTTATTTCATTTATATTTTTGTATCCTTATTATATTTATATCCTGCCTTTATCTATACCTGCCTATATCATGCTTATTTGTATAAAAATAGGCAGGATATTCTTTAACAACTTTTTTCTTATTTATGACTCACTCACTCACTCATCAGTACTGTCTCTCTTCTCTGCCAGCAGTACCGGGTCTGACTGCTGAAGACAGCGGCCACCTGGGGCGCAGGGCTTGGCGGCTCCGGTGTTCTTCAGCTCCGTTGGTGGTGGAAGCTGTGTGGGATCCGGCTCTTCTCTCACCAGACGTCTTCTATCGTCGAGCCTGCCCACACGTCACCTTGTGTATAATTGACATTCCACCATATTGTTATTGTCTGTACTTCATTGTGCGATTCACAACATTAAATTGTTACTTTTGGCTTATCCATTGTCCTTTCATTAACGCCCCCTGTTGTGGGTCCGTGTCACGACACTTTCACAACAGAAAGGGTATTTAAGGTGGCCATTTGCAAATGTTTATCCTATTTACGCTTGGGACTCCGGTGAGGGCGGTCACATCTCCTCCTCTTTCCTCTATCTGTGCTCCAACCTTCAAAGTCCCTACTTCACCAGACTGTGAATTCTTCAAACTATATTGGATTAACCATGGAATTGATCAGATGGTCTCTGAATGCTGTTGACACCATTTTTTCTACAAGAAGATCAGGGCCAGGGGACCCTGCGTGCCCAGATGGAACTTACCCTGCGGGCTATGTTCTCGACACCTGAGAGATGTGGCGTGTCACATGCTTTGCGCCATTCTCTGTGGAGGACATCGAGGATTTATTCATATTTGGTTTCATAGAATGAGGGCTGGTACTTATTGGCTTATGTGCTGCCCTAACCTACCGGAAAATTGGCAAGACGGCTGCTGCAAAAACCACGACCCCTCACTTGTCCATCATGATTAATGAGTTGGGCAAGGCGATTCATTCTCAGACTGCATTAACCCTTGAACTCAGATGCAAATTAGATAACATCTCGGAGCAAATGCGCACCTTGCAGGGGAAGGTGATTTCAGAGGCCGGGGAATATTCATAATTTGGGATCTGGTTTGTTCATGTGAAGCTGAAAAAGTGTTTTTCACTGCTCAACCACAAACACGGCAGGCTCATCAGCCTCTGAAGGACAAAATGCCCCATTGTTTTCCTCCAGAAGAAGCTCTACAGCCTTGAGGAACATTATCTGCTTCCTTATCTCTCTAACTCCAGTACAAGGACAGAAACTGACTCGCACATGGACAAAGACAGAAGCATGCTCCACTTCCACCCTACCTCCCCTCCTGCCCCTGTCATACACCCCACCCCGGCCACCGCTCATGCCACCCCTTCTCCCCTCTGGGGGCTGCGCAGTTTTAGCTGCGGCAGCTCCCAGTTCCCCCCAAGCTGCCGGCGGCGCGACTCCTGTTGCAGCGGCTAACACGCACTCACATCGCCTCAATTTGGAAAATGGACTGTTTCAAGTTTAGTGCACATAAACAATGTCAAATGTATATGTGTTGTCTTAATTCTGATGTGTGCCATTATTACGGTAAACAAGTAATAATTCTGGATTAATTGCTGTAGCTTGTCTGTGGCAATTTGAGTGTGGACGTAATCTCGTTGTTGTTGCACTTGAAATGACAATGACAATAAAGCTCATCCATCCATCCATCCATTTGCATCTCTTCTCATGAGTGGCAACATGGGAGCCTCTAAACAACTCTCAAATGACCTGAAAACAAAGATTGTTCAACATGGTTTAGGGAAGGATACAAAAAGCTATCTCAGAGATTTCAGGTGTCAGTTTCCACTGTGAGGAACATAGTGAGGAAATGGAAGACTGCAGGCACAGTACAAGTTAAGGCCTGAAGTGGCAGGCCAAGAAAAATCTCAGATAACCTGAAGCGAAGGATGGTGAGAACAGTTATAGTCAAACCACAGACCTGCTCCAAAGACCTACAACATGATCTTGCTGCACATAGTGTCTCTGTACATCGTTCAACTATACAGCGCACTTTGCACAAGGAGATGCTCGTACGCACTGGAAGCCTTTTCTGCATACACACCACAAACAGAGTCGCATGAAGTATGTGAAAGCACATTTGGACAAGCCAGCTTCATTTTGGAATAAGGTCCTGTGGACTGATGAAACTAAAACTGAGTTATTTGGACATAACAATGAGCGACATGCATGGCTGAAAAAGAACACAGCATTCCAGGAAAAATGCTACCTACAGTAAAATTTGGAGGTGGTTCCATCATGCTGTGTGGCTGTGTGGCCAGTGCAGGTACTGGGAATCTTTGTTGGGAAAGTGTAGTGACACGGACCCACAACAGGGGGCGTAAATGAACGGACAATGGAAGGAGACAAATTATAACACTTTACTGTTGTGAATGTCACAACCAAACACAGCAGATTCAGAATGTGCAACAGTCAATTAATAAAGGTGTCGTGTGGGCAGGCTCGACGATAGGAGACGCCCGTCTGGAAACGAACCGGAACCACACGATTTCCACCGCCACCTGAACCCGAGGAATACTGGAGCCGCCAAGTCCCGGAGTCCCCAGGTGGCCACCTTCCTGGTGTGTCGGATCTGGTACTGCTGGCAGAAAGCAAAAGACAGTCAAAGGGTGGGTGTGTGAACACCCAGTAACAATGGTGGGAATGCCACCTCCACCTCTCACTCAACACGTTGCAGCGGTCTCAGATGAAAAGGAGCGCCGTCTTGCACAGCCTCCGCAAAAACGACCGGTTCTCCTGCAAACACTCACAATAACAGATTTATAAATCTCACAAAAAGGCTGAGAGTATTACCTCCAGATGAAGATGATATCTCGGCAGTTTGGTGGAGGCGTCTTCCTGCTTTTATACCAGATGTGATGATTAGTGACAGCTGTCACGGATGATGGGTGACAGCTGTCACCACGGCTTGTTCCTGAGGCGGCAGCGCCCTCTCGTGCCTGAAGCCCGCACTTCAGGCAGGGCGCCTTCTGGTGGTGGGCCAGCAGTACCTCCTCTTCAGCGGCCCACACAGCAATCTTGTTAAAGTTGTGGGTCACATGGATTCTAGTCAATATCAGCAGATTCTTGAGAACAATGTTCATGAATCAGTGACAAAGTTGAAGTGCTGGGGCTGGATCTTTCAACAAGACAACGACCCTAAACACTGCTCAAAATCTACTAAGGCATTCATGCAGAGAAACAAGTACAACATTCTGGAATGGCCATCTCAGTCCCCAGACCTGAATATTATTGAAAATCTGTGGTGTGATTTTAAGCGGGCTGTCCATGCTTGGAAACCAACAAACCTGACTGAACTGGAGATGTTTTGTAAAGAAGAATGGTCCGAAATACCTTCAACCAGAATCCAGACTCTCATTGGAAGCTATAGGCAGAGTTTTGAGGCTGTTATTTCTGCAAAAGGAGGATCTACTAAATATTGCTGTATTTTTTCTGTTGGGGTGCCCAAATTTATGCAAGAATTATTGCACACTTTCTGTAAATCCTATAAACTTCATTTCACTTCTCAAATAGCAGTATGTTCATCTGCTATATGATATACTTAACTGAAATTGCTGATCCAAACAATCAATGATTTATAAAGGAAAATCATGGAAATTATCAGGGTTCCCAAACTTTTACATACAACTGTATGGTATCAAGGACAGGAATGTGGAAGGGCAGATGGTAGTTGATTTTGCAAAAAGGATGGAAATGGCTGTGGTGAATACCCACTTTAACAAAAGGGAGGAGCACAGGGTGACATTGAAGAGTGGATGAAGGTGCACACAGGTGGACTACATTCTTTGCAGGAGATGCAAGCTGAGACTGTAAGGTGGTGGCAATTGAGAGTGCAGCCAGACAGCATAGGATGGTGGTTTGCAGGATGACTTTCAAGCACAGGTCTCAAACTGATTCCAGAAAGGGCCAACAGGGTGCAGGTTTTCTTTGCAACCACCCACTCCACCAGGTGATTTCACTGATTAACTGATTCCATCTGCTCAAAGTGATGTTAATCGGTGAAGTACATTCTCCTTCTTATCACACACACACACACACACACACACACACACACACACACACACACACAGTGAGAGACTGACCAAGGTTACTGTATTTGGCAGTGGCGTGCGGTCAGGGAGTCCATAATAAAGTTTTTTCTTTAATTAATTAAATGTGCTTTTTTGTGTGCTACAGTTTGTATGTGTAAAGAATGCTGATATGAGATTTTAGACATAACCCGTTAACTGCTGCCAATCAAACGGTGAATAAGCTACTCTGTGGGGTTCATGTTTGTAAATCTGATTGTGATGAAGTCAGTGCCTCATCAGCCATCAACCTCACCGTACATCACTGGTATTTGGCTACAAATACACACTCATTTGCCAGTTTATTAGGTACACCTACTGGAAAGTAGTGTAGGACTGCAGCAAATCCCCTTTCATGAAGAAGTGAATGTGTGCCCTCAACAATCAATGCCATCAGCTGCCACTGTGTACTTTGCACACTTTCTCCAATCACAGCCACAGAAACCTATAACTCCAAAGTTATTTTTATGGCTTCACTCATTTGTCTCCTTCTTTGCACACAAATTTGCCATACAGTGTCATACTGTTTGCATGATGTATATGAAGTCCAAAACATATTCAGTGGCAAAGAAATATTAATGTTTGCATGCCCTGACTTGTTGAAATGATTGCATTCACAACTAGAGCACTGCGCTCATAGAGTGCAAACCGTGCATGGAACAAACTCACAGTAGATAGATGTGGTCAGTTTTAACAGGAAACTCCAAAGTTGGAGTTAATAGAAGTTGCTATTTTTGACTAAGTTTTTAGCTAATGAAAAGCTGTGTCATTTCTTCTTATGGCTTGAAAGGGTGCAGATTCTCATTTGCAAAGTAACAGAATTTATCTGTAACAGAAAAGGGAAAAAAAAAAAACAATTAATAGTCCAGTCACAGCTTGAGGGTGTGGTTTGGACATGGATTAGCTGTAGCATGCAGTAGCAACAGTTACTCCAGTCAGTGGATTGCAAAATTGATTTATTGCATCCTATTGACACAAGACACCTTTTGGACACACCTTAAGCCATGGCCTATTCCCCTTTAAAAACTTTGGTCTGTCTATTCTTTCTGGCAAGGACAAATTTTTAAATAATCAAAAAGCAGATACAACAGCAGGGGTGGTGGCCAAGTAGTTAATGCACTTGGTTTCAGTGCAGAAGTTCCGGGATCAAATCCCACCCCTGCCACATTCCTCCATGTAATGTGGAGTTGCGTCAGGAAGGGCATCCGGCATAAAACCTGTGCCAATTCAACATGCAGATGGATTTGCTTGGATTTGCTGTGGCGACCCCAAGTGCAAACAAGGGAGCAGCCGAAGGGACTTACTACTAAAAAGTAGATACAACCCCAATTCCAATGAAGTTGGGACGTTATGTGAAATGTAAATAAAAACAGAATACGATGATTTGCAAATAGTCTTCAACCTATATTCATTTGAATACACCACAAAGACAAGATATTTAATGTTCAAACTGATAAACTTTATTGTTTTTGTGCAAATATTTGCTCATTTTGAAATGGATGCCTGTAACATGTTTCAAAAAAGCTGGGACAGTGGCAACAAAACACTAGGAAAGTTGTTGAATGTTCAAAGAACACCTGTTTGGAACATTCCACAGGTGAACAGGTTAACTGTAAACAGGTGAGTGTCATGACTGGGTATAAAAGCAGCATCCCCAAAAGGCTCACCCTGTTGTGTGTTGGGGGGGTTGGCTGGATGTTTTTGTGTTGTTTTCTTTTCTTTGCTCTCCAGGTGGTATGCAAACTGGTTTTTTTCTGTGGAGAAGGTGCTGGCAGAAGAGTCCTTCACCCTCATCAGCATTATTAGCTGCACCTGTGGATGATGCTCACGTGGAAACTTAAAGACTTTCAGCTGAAGCAGATAATGAGATGGCGTTCTGCATTTAAGCCATGAGTGGTTCAAGCAGAATTGCCGGGAACTCGACCTTGTGACGTTCGTTTGTGAGATGCTGAGGACCGCGCCTGGGTTTGACACATCGTGCCTGTGAAGGAGGACGGGTGAGGGACACATGCTGTCAGCACACATCAGAGGTGATTATTGTCCTAATGATCATTAATAATAATTTGGCATTGTGTTACGCAGTATATTTGAACATTGTTGAGAATTGTGCAGTTTGATTCTCACTGCCGTGGCGTACGGACTGATGATCCTCCACCTGTTGTGAGAAGCTGCTCATTTACATAAAGCTTAAATTCAGACCTGAATGTGTTGCTGATAGTGTGTGCCTCTGAAGGATATTTGCTGTAGCTCTGTTGACTTACCTCACCCTTTCCATCCTTCACAGAGTCAGTTTGTCGTGTCCACCTGGGGGGTGTTTGGCGGTGAATCTGAGTCCAGAAGCGCCGAGGCTTCGATCCTTTTGGGCGCTGGAGAGCGTGCCGTCCTTCACTCCGCCAGACAAACCAAATATTTATGTTGTACACTAGTTATTGCACTGGAGGGGAAATAAAATCGTTTTGTTTGTGGAACCGCTTTCTGGCTATTTAGTGCTGGGTTCGGTCAGAGGTTGGTCCGCTCCTCAACCTGTGTCTGCACATAACAGTAGTTCCCGGCCATTCCAAAATGGACCCAGCGGCAGAAGCGGTTCCATTTGCTTAAAGAGTTCAAGAACACTTGGAGAAAATATGGGAGCAATTACAGCATCTCGCAAACTAAATTAAACAAACAGATGCCCGCGTTACGGAGCTTGCAGCGCAAGCCGTTCCGCTTCCTGCTGCTCCAGCTGCGGCACCATCGATACCGGTGCAGATAACTCCGTCACCCAGAGATTCGGCTTCCGAACCAATCATTTGTCATCCGGAGCCTTATGCGGGAAACGTTGAAGCCTGTGCTCCATTTTTGATCCAATGTTCTCTGGTTTTTGCTCAGCGATCGGCTTCCTTCTCTTCTAATGGTAGCCGTGTCTCATATGTGACAAATTTGCTCCAAGGTGACGCCTTAGCTTGGGTCACTGCTTTGTGGAGTAATAACTCTCCATTGTTAGGATCCTTTAAGGATTTCTCCCGGGAGTTCCGCTTGGTTTTTGACCATCCGGTGAAAACAAATACCGTTGCCCAACGGTTGCTGAATCTCAGGCAGGGGAGGCGGAGTGCGGCGGATTATTCCATGGATTTCCGAATTTTTTCTGCTCAGTCCGGTTGGAATGCCGCAGCTTTAGAGTGTTTGTGGATGGTTTGAACGATTCATTAAAAGACGAGCTAGCAGTCCGTGACGAACCAAAAGATTTAGATGAACTAATATCTTTGGTTATTCGTCTAGATGATCGGATAAAGGAGCGTGGACGCGAGAGAGGGAGGACATCAGAGCGGGTTTTTTCGTCTCGGGGCTTTCCCCGACACAGATCTGGGCTGCCTCTTCTTCGCCCCACTGAGACTCCTCCAACGGGACCTCTGGCTCCTCTTGCGGATGAGCCCATGCACCTCGGACGAGCTGAAGCCGCCATATTGCCCCGGTCACATAAGCATCAAGAAAGATAGTGATGACGTATCTCCAGGTGTTCTAGGACAGGTATAAAAAGGGACACACACACACAAAAAAAAAACTTTGGTTGTTTAGTTATTTGGGCTATTTTTGTTTTTTTTGTAAGGGGTTATAAATTGTTTGGGGATTTAGAGGCGGTTCTGGTGGAGTGAACGACTGGCAGTTCGGAGCTCGGCTGAACTCAGGTAATCGTTTGTTTTCATTATTTGGACTTAGGTATTTTCTGTTTGAGGATTGGGTCGTTTTGTTTTGTTGTTTTTTATTTCCCTGCTTCCCTAACCCCAACCTCACATTGCTCTGAGACCGTTTGTCTTTTGGGTTGTGGGGTGCTGCAGGTTGGTCACGCTGAGCGTTTCTCAGAAGACCTCTGCACCTGGTGGGGGGGGGGGGGTTGTCAGGGGTGTTTTTTTTGGGTTTGGTTAGGGCCCGATTCCTCTCCAGCCCCGGTGGGCCTTTGACCGTTCGTCATTGGTGTTACCAGGGTGTGGTGCAGCGGGAACATACCTCAGTCGGAGTGGTGGGCCGATCTGTTGCCGTTCGCCATTTCGGTAGTTCCACCCCTCCCGATAGGCTGGTGATATGGTCGGGTAGGGGCACCGGATGTATTTCCGGTTTTCCGCTGCGCTTCGGGGATGGGACCTGGTTAGTTTTTCCTGTTTCCTTCCCCAGCCTAGTAGTTTTGTGCCGTTCACCAAAATTGGGCTAACGATAGGCTCTGGGAGTGATCTGGGGTCTTTCGGGGTGCTGGGGGGGGGGTAACAGGGTTTGACAGTTGTTTTATTTTGCCCCCGGGGTGTTTTAATGAGGTCCGCCGGGGGTTGGATTTTTGTGTTGTTATGTTTCTGTTGGGGAAAGTGAGGAACACGGACCCACAACAGGGGGCGCAAATGAACGGACAATGAAGAAAGTCAAATAACAAGGCTTTACTGTTGTGAACACGCACAACAAACACAACAGATCACAATTGTGGAAATAAACCAATTCCAATGGTGTCGTGTGGGCAGGCTCGACGATAGGAGACGTCTGTCCGAGTCGAACCGGAACCACCCGATTTCCTCTGCCACCGAACCCCGGGAATACTGGAGCCGCCAAGTCCCGAACTCCCAGGTGGCCACTGCCTCCGCTCGTCGGATCCGGTACTGCTGGCGAGGAACAGAAACAGTCAGATGTGGGTGCGGCTGCACCCAGCAACACGTAGGGTGGAAACACCACCTCCACCTCTAATCAAAAACAACACTGCAGTGTAGGACTATGGGTACTTATCCGATATATGTCCAATACAGTCTTCAGCTGTCCTAGGCACAAGCAAAAAAGTGTTATTCCTCTGAAATGAAGCGAGTGGCTGAGTATGTTACCTCCTTGGTAGAGCGATATCTCGGCAATGAGGTGGAGATGCCGTCCAGCTGATATACCCCTCCGCTGATGGATGTCAGCTGTCTCAGTTGATAGGTGACGGCTGTCACCTTGGCTGCTCCTGTGAGGCGGCAGCGCCCTCTGGTGCCTGGAGCCCGCACTCCAGGCGGGGCGCCCTCTGGTGGTGGTGGGCCAGCAGTACCTCCTCTTCAGCGGCCCACACAACAGGACCCCCCCCCCTCAACGGGCGCCTCCTGGCGCCCGACCGGGCTTGTCCGGGTGGCGGCGGTAGAAGTCGGCCAGGAGGGCCGGGTCCAGGATGAAGCTCTTCGTCACCCAGGAGCGTTCTTCGGGGCCATACCCCTCCCAGTCCACCAGGTATTGAAAGCCCCGGCCCATCCGTCGGACATCCAGAAGCCGGCGCACAGTCCAAGCCGGCTCCCCATCGATGATCCGGGCAGGAGGTGGCGCCGGACCGGGAGTACAGAGGGGCGAGGTGTGATGCGGTTTGAGTTTTGACACATGGAACACAGGATGGATCCGCAGTGAGGCCGGAAGCTGAAGCCTCACTGCGGCGGGATTGACGATTTTGAGGATCTTGTATGGTCCTATGTATCGATCTTTCAATTTTGGGGAGGCCACTTGCAGTGGAATGTCCTTGGTGGACAACCACACTTCCTGCCCGGGACGATACGTAGGGGCCGGGGTCCACCGCCGGTCTGCATGGGTCTTAGCCCTCATCCGGGCCCTCAACAAAGCAGAACGGGCGGCACGCCACACCCGACGGCACTTCCGCAGGTGGGCCTGGACCGAGGGCACACCGACCTCTCCCTCAACCACCGGAAACAATGGGGGCTGATACCCCAAACACACCTCAAAAGGGGAGAGGCCGGTGGCTGACGACACTTGACTGTTGTGGGCGTACTCGATCCAGGCCAGATGAGTACTCCAGGCCGCCGGGTGCACGGCTGTCACACAACGTAGTGTCTGCTCCATCTCTTGATTGGCCCGTTCTGCTTGCCCGTTGGTTTGGGGGTGATACCCGGACGAGAGACTGACCGTGGCCCCCAGTTCCCGGCAAAAGCTCCTCCAGACGTGCGAGGAGAACTGGGGACCGCGATCGGAGACGATGTCTGATGGTATCCCATGCAGCCGGATGACGTGGTGGACCAGGAGGTCCGCTGTCTCCTGGGCCGTTGGGAGCTTCGGGAGGGCCACAAAGTGGGCCGCCTTGGAGAATCGGTCCACTATCGTGAGGATGACGGTGTTTCCCTGGGACGGCGGGAGGCCCGTGACAAAATCCAGGCCGATGTGAGACCAGGGGCGATGAGGCACGGGCAGCGGCTGTAGCAATCCCGAGGACTTGCGGTGGTCGGCTTTGCCCCTGGCGCAGGTGGTACAGGCCTGGATATAATCCCGGACGTCGGTCTCCAGGGATGCCCACCAGAAGCGCTGCCGGACGACTGCCACGGTTCTTCGCACCCCAGGATGACAGGAGAGCTTAGAACCGTGACAGAAGTCCAGGACCGCAGCCCTTGCTTCTGGTGGGACGTAGAGCCTGTTCTTCGGCCCGGTTCCAGGGTCCGGGCTTCGTGCCAGGGCCTCCCGGACGGTCTTCTCCACGTCCCAGGTGAGGGTGGCCACGATAGTGGACTCCGGGATGATGGGGTCCGGGGGATCCGACGACTCCGTTCTGACTTCGTCTTCATGTACCCGGGACAAAGCATCCGATCTTTGATTTTTGGTCCCGGGACGGTAGGTGATCCGGAAGTCAAAACGGCCGAAGAACAGTGACCAGCGGGCTTGCCTGGGATTCAGCCGCTTGGCGGTCCTGATATACTCCAGGTTCCGGTGGTCAGTGAAAACCGTGAATGGCACGGACGTTCCCTCCAACAGATGTCTCCACTCCTCAAGAGCCTCTTTCACCGCAAGGAGTTCTCGATTGCCGACGTCATAGTTCCGTTCGGCCGGGGTCAACCTGCGGGAAAAATAGGCACACGGGTGAAGGACCTTATCGGTCTTCCCGCTCTGGGACAGCATGGCTCCTATCCCTGAGTCCGAGGCGTCCACTTCAACCACTAACTGGCGACTAGGATCGGGCTGCACCAGAACGGGTGCAGACGAGAAGCGCCGTTTCAACTCCTTGAACGCGGCATCGCAACGATCCGACCAGGTGAAGGGAACTTTTGGCGAGGTCAGGGCTGTCAGGGGGCTAACTACCTGACTGTAGCCCTTAATGAACCTCCTGTAGAAATTAGCGAAGCCGAGGAACTGTTGCAGCTTCCTACGGCTTGTGGGTTGGGGCCAGTCTCTCACCGCCGCAACCTTGGCCGGGTCAGGAGCGACGGAGTTGGAGGAGATGATGAACCCCAGGAAGGACAAAGACGTGCGGTGGAACTCACACTTCTCGCCCTTCACAAACAGCCGGTTCTCCAACAACCGCTGTAGGACCTGACGTACATGCTTAACATGGGTCTCAGGGTCCGGAGAAAAGATGAGTATATCGTCTAGGTATACGAAGACGAACCGGTGCAGGAAATCCCGCAGGACATCGTTGACCAACGCTTGGAAAGTCGCGGGAGCGTTTGTGAGACCGAACGGCATGACCAGGTACTCAAAGTGACCTAAGGGGGTGTTAAATGCCGTCTTCCACTAGTCTCCCTTCCGGATCCGAACCAGGTGATACGCATTTCTAAGATCGAGCTTGGTGAAAATACGGGCTCCATGCAGGGGTGTGAACACCGAATCCAACAGGGGCAACGGGTATCGATTGCGAACCATGATTTCGTTCAGTCCCCTGTAATCAATGCATGGACGAAGTCCGCCGTCTTTTTTACCCACAAAAAAGAAACCCGCACCCATCGGGGAGGTGGAATTCCGGATCAACCCGGCGGCTAACGAGTCCCGGATGTAGGTCTCCATTGATTCGCGCTCAGGCCATGAGAGGTTGTACAGCCTGCTGGACGGGAACTCACTGCCCGGAACCAAATCAATGGCACAATCATAAGGACGGTGGGGGGGAAGGGTGAGCGCCAGATCCTTGCTGAACACATCGACAAGGTCATGGTACTTCACCGGCACCATCCCCAGATTGGGTGGGACTCTGACCTCCTCCTTAGCCTGGGAGCCGGGAGGAACCGAGGAACCTAAACACACCCGATGGCAGGTCTCGCTCCACTGTACTACTACCCCGGACGGCCAATCGATCCGGGGATTGTGTTTCAACATCCAGGGGAACCCTAAAACCACTCGGGAGGTAGCAGGAGTCACAAAAAACTCGATCTCCTCCTGGTGATTTCCGGACACCACCAGAGTTACAGGTGGTGTCTTATGCGTGATTGGAGGGAGTAGGGAGCCATCTAGTGCTCGAACCTGCACAGGCGAGGTAAGCGCCACCAGAGGGAGCCCTATCTCCCTGGCCCATCTGCTGTCCAACAGATTCCCCTCCGAGCCCGTGTCCACCAGTGCTGGGGCCTTCAGGGTTGAGTCCTCATAAAGGATCGTAACTGGGAGTCGTGTGGCGATGTGGGTGTGTCCCACGTGAATGTCTTGGCCCACCCCTAGCCCAGTCTCTAGGGGCGGGCGTTGGTGTTTAACCGCTTGGGGCAGTCTCTCACTTGGTGCTCTATCGAGCCACAAACAAAACATACTCCGTGGGCCCGCCTCCTCTGTGCATCTGGTGCCCTAAATGTTGCCCTGCTCGTGTCCATAGCTTCGTCAGCAGGGGGAGCTGTAGCCACACGGAGCGCAGGGGCCGTGGAGCGTGGGGAAGGCGGAGCGCGGTCGGAACCGGAAGGGAGAGGGACGGCGCGTGCCCGGCCACGCCCTTCGTCTCGTTCCCGCCGAAGTTCTTCTAACCGGTTGTCTAACCGTATAACAAGATTGATGAGCCCATCTAAATCCCGCGGTTCGTCCTTAGCCACCAGGTGCTCCTTAAGAACCAATGACAGTCCGTTTACAAAGGCGGCGCGGAGGGCAGTGCTATTCCAGCCGGACCTCGCAGCCGCGATGCGGAAGTCGACTGCATAGGCAGCTGCGCTCCGACGCCCCTGTCTCATTGACAGTAGCACGGCTGAAGCGGTTTCTCCTCTATTAGGGTGATCGAACACGGTTCTGAACTCCCTCACAAACCCATCATATGTCTGAAGGAGCCATGAATTCTGCTCCCAGAGCGCTGTAGCCCAAGCGCGTGCCTCGCCGCGAAGCAGGTTTATTACATAAGCTACCTTGCTAGCATCGGTCGCGTACATAACAGGACGTTGTGCGAAGACGAGCGAACACTGCATAAGGAAATCTGCGCACGTCTCCACACAACCTCCGTACGGCTCTGGAGGACTTATGTATGCTTCCGGGGAAGGTGGGGGGGGTCGTTGAACGACCTGTGGAACGTCAATATTACGCACAGGGTCGACAGGAGGGGGAGCTGCAGCAGCACCCTGGGGGTGCGCCTCCACCTGCGCGGCGAGAGCCTCCACCCTGCGGTTAAGGAGGACGTTCTGCTCAGTCATAAGATCCAACCGAGCCGTGAAAGTAGTGAGGATCCGCTGCAACTCCCCGATCACTCCTCCTGCGGGCGCCTGTGCGCCCTGTTCTTCCATTGGCCGTTCAACAGCCGGTTGACGCCCCTCGGGATCCATGACGTTGGCCGAGATATCCTGTTGGGGAAAGTGAGGAACACGGACCCACAACAGGGGGCGCAAATGAACGGACAATGAAGAAAGTCAAATAACAAGGCTTTACTGTTGTGAACACGCACAACAAACACAACAGATCACAATTGTGGAAATAAACCAATTCCAATGGTGTCGTGTGGGCAGGCTCGACGATAGGAGACGTCTGTCCGAGTCGAACCGGAACCACCCGATTTCCTCTGCCACCGAACCCCGGGAATACTGGAGCCGCCAAGTCCCGAACTCCCAGGTGGCCACTGCCTCCACTCGTCGGATCCGGTACTGCTGGCGAGGAACAGAAACAGTCAGATGTGGGTGCGGCTGCACCCAGCAACACGTAGGGTGGAAACACCACCTCCACCTCTAATCAAAAACAACACTGCAGTGTAGGAATATGGGTACTTATCCGATATATGTCCAATACAGTCTTCAGCTGTCCTAGGCACAAGCAAAAAAGTGTTATTCCTCTGAAATGAAGCGACTGGCTGAGTACGTTACCTCCTTGGTAGAGCGATATCTCGGCAATGAGGTGGAGATGCCGTCCAGCTGATATACCCCTCCGCTGATGGATGTCAGCTGTCTCAGTTGATAGGTGACGGCTGTCACCTTGGCTGCTCCTGTGAGGCGGCAGCGCCCTCTGGTGCTTGGAGCCCGCACTCCAGGCGGGGCGCCCTCTGGTGGTGGTGGGCCAACAGTACCTCCTCTTCAGCGGCCCACACAACAGTTTCCTTCCAAGTTCCACCTCCAGGGTTGATGGGAAGGTCCTCTGGGGGGGAATTGATTGTGGGGCCGATTAACCAAGTGTGGCCGGTTCTGGGGTTCCTGGGTTGTGGGGAGGGTGCCTCCTGGGGTTGATGGTACGGTCCTCTGGGGGGCGCTGTTCCTCCGTGTAATCCTGAGGACCTCTGTAAGATTCCGGTTTTGGTTGTCTCTCCTGGAACTGGCGGTAAAGGTCTTCTGGGGGGGGGGTTGTTTGTTATTTTTCTTTGTGAATTTATGTTTGTATTGTATTGTTGGGGCTGTGTTGGGTTATTGCATGTGGGAGTTTTTCTTTTTTTTCCCGGGGTTGGATGGGACGGTCCACTGGGGAGGGTTTGGGTGGGTTTTGTGTTTTTTCTTCTATGTTGGGTTGTATATGGGACTTTTTTGGGGTTTTTGTTGATGCCAGCCGGCCTTCCAGCCGCGGTGCCCTGTCCTGCCGTCTGCTTTCTGTCATGGACCCCGGAGGGAGGTGTTGTTCTCGGGCCTGGTCTGTTCGGTCGCCGGGAGGCTTCCCGTTGATGGGGGGGTACTATTGTGTGTTGGGGGGTTGTTTTTTGGATGTTTTTGTGTTGTTTTCTTTTCTTTGCTCTCCAGGTGGTATGCAAACTGTTTTTTTTCTGTGGAGAAGCTGCTGGCAGAAGAGTCCTTCACCCTCATCAGCATTATTAGCTGCACCTGTGGAGGATGTTCACGTGCAGGCCTACTGACTCGCAGCACCTGTGGATGATGCTTACGTGCAAACTTAAAGACTTTCAGCTGAAGCAGATAATGAGATGGCGTTCTGCATTTAAGCCATGAGTGGTTCAAGCAGAATTGCCGGGAACTCGACCTTGTGACGTTCGTTTGTGAGATGCTGAGGACCACGCCAGGGTTTGACACATCGTGCCTGTGAAGGAGGACGGGTGAGGGACACATGCTGTCAGCACACATCAGAGGTGATTATTGTCTGAATGATCGTTAATAGTAATTTTGCATTCTGTTACGCAGTATATTTGAACATTGATGAGAATTGTGCAGTTTGCTTCTCACTGCCGTGGCATACGGACTGATGATCCTCCACCTGTTGTGAGAAGCTGCTCATTTACATAAAGCTTAAATTCAGACCTGAATGTGTTGCTGATAGTGTGTGCCTCTGAAGGATATTTGCTGTAGCTCTGTTGACTTACCTCACCTTTTCCATCCTTCACAGAGTCAGTTTGTCGTGTCCACCTGGGGGGTGTTTGGCACATAACACACCCATTCACAAGCAAAGATGGGGCGAGGATCATCACTTTGTGAACAACTGTGTGAAAAAATAGTCCAACTGTTTAAGAACAATGTTTCTCAATGTTCAATTGCAAGGAATTTAGGGATTCCATCATCAACAGTCCATAATATAATCAGAAGATTCAGAAAATCTGGAGAACTTTCTACAGGTAAGCAGTGAGGCTGAAAACCAACATTGAATGCCCGTGACCTTCAATCCCTCAGGCGGCACTGCATTAAAAACCGACATCACTGTGTAAAGAATCTGACCGCGTGGTCTCAGGAACCATTGTCAGTTAACACTGTTTGTCGCTACATCTACAAGTGCAAGTTAAAACTCTACCATGCAAAGTGAAAGCCATACATCAACAACATCCAGAAATGCCGCTGCCTTCTCTGGGCCCGAGCTCGCAAAGTGGAAAAGTGTGCTGTGGTCTGATGAGTCCACATTTCAAATTGTTTTTGGAAATCATGGACGTTGTGTCCTCCGGACAAAAGAAGAAAAAGACCATCCAGACTGTTACCAGCGCAAAGTTCAAAAGCCAGCATCTGTGATGGTATGGGGGTATGTTAGCGCCCACGGCATGGGCAACTTACACATCTGTGATGGCACCATGAATGCTGAAAGGTACATCCAGGTACCAAAATGAGCAAATATTTGCACAAACACAATAAAGTTTATCAGTTTGAACATTAAATATCTTGTCTTTGTGGCGTATTCAGTTGAAGAGGATTTGCACATCATTGTATTCTGTTTTTATTTACATTTTACACAATGTCCCAACTTCATGGAATTGGGGTTGTATTTATAATATCAAAAGTTACATGAATAATTTTACAATTTTGAAGAAGAATCTGCAAAAGAGAAAAAAAACTTGATGAGTTTCTGCAACTGTAGATACCAAAATTGTAAAATTATTCATGTGACTTTATACAATTATAGACTTTTGATGAGGTTCAAGGCCTCAGTGAACCCCCTGACCAGGTCTGCATAATCATGGGTACACCAAAATTAAGTCTATAACTGTTTTATTATATGGTAAACAAGAAAATTGGGAGTTTGCCAAACATACTAAAACTGAAAAATCAATCTCAAGTTTTAACTCTTTATTATTACTGTCATACTGCACCAACAGGTCCAAAATACTTCATGAGCACAAACTCTAAAGCCCCTTTCACACCGGGGCTGCCTCGAGCTTCCTGTGGTGTCATGATGATGCAGGAATGTCTGCGTCAGGTGCGCGCTGCAGACAGACTGTGTACTCAGATTTATCTTCTAGTTTATATTTGTTGTGCTGAGCTGCAGGACGGCGCTCTGAGTTCTATTATAGTTTATCTTTCCTACTTTGACTGCGAGATGCGTGTGCGAGATGCGCGCGCACCTATCTCACGCGCATATCTCGCACAAAGAACCGTCTGTGAGTAAATGTGGAGATGTCTGGAATTATACTTGATGTGGACATGTGTTGTCTCTGGCAATCGGTCTGTGAGCATGACTTTTATGGACTGTATTTAAACACATTTGTGAGAGAAGACCGAGGACCTGCTGCAGCAGCTGCAGGATTGTGTACACGGCATCGTCATGACGATGCACGATGCAACTCGAAGCGGGCCAAAGTAGGCATTGTATCACGTTATCTCATTGGTCGTTATCGATAGAAGGCGCCGCTCGATTGGCTAGCGCTACGCTGCATGCGAGGTGTACTCGACTCCACCAGCAGTCAACTCTGCATGTGGTACAGCTCAGAAAGTGGCAAATGGGCCAATCAGAAGTTGGCAAAATCACATATCACATATAATAATTGATATTATAAATATTTGAAACCAAGGAGTGTTTTTGTGTTCACTTTGTATATAGATATACATATGGGCCGATAAGAGGCTGTGCTGCCCCTATTGGTAAATACTGCTAATCTGAGTTATTACCATTCGCCTCGTTGAATGGTTTGTTCTAGCTTTCACCTCATGAAATATTTGTACCAGTGAACTCATAAACATTCATTATTTGTATAATGTTTGCTAATCCATATTAGTTTGGTGCAAATTTGTAGTTTTCCTGAATTACACTGACTGACTGGAAGAAAATTTGCTGAGTCTTTGAATTTCTGTGATGATATCAGTTATCTTGTCCTTGCTGTTTGTTCTGTTTCATTTGCTTGTATTTCATTTTACACTCCGATATAAATGTTTTTGATTCATATCACCTAATATTAAATATTTCAGTGTAACATTGACTCTGCCTGAAGCTGGCCTACCACTGAGCTGAGAGAAGCTAATCTGAGCACCTGATTTATATTCTTCCTTTCAGCTGTTATGATGCTTTTGTTATTTGTGCAATTTTGAGCGTCATTGCATCAGAACTGATATTGAATGGTGACAGACTGCATTAATCCTCCTCCACACTCAGTGTTTAAATACACACACTAGAGCACCACATTAATACATCATTTACTGCAACCTTAGCTTTGCAAACCAAACTTTGATATTGTGGATTAAAAAAGGAACACATCCAAATTCTTTTATCAACCACTGCTGCACACTGACATGATACAGTTTTCAGTTGCATCCCAGTGCTGCTGCTCCACTCTCCTGTTGCCATAGCAACGCAGCACCTTTCTCTACATCTCAGTGACAGAACACACTCTCATTAAAAACCATCCTTAAAAACAACGCAGAGAAAGAATGCAGTCACACGCATCATCTCCAGGCACGCAAAAAAGTACATATGTCTGTTCATTGCACACGTTAGAGATCCCTGTATGAACGCAATGAGCAAAAGCCAACGCAATATTTTGGGCAGAAAACTTGTGCACGCAGGAGATAATACGGTTTTCCTCAAGTGATTTGGCTGCATTTCTGCAACCTTTTTAATGTGCTAGTAACTGTAAGTGTTTGTGAAATTTATGCATGCAGCACAGCATCAAATGGTGTACCTTTAAATGTGCGCGTCTTTCAAAATTACATCAGTGGTTCATGAAAATAATCCATGTCATCAGAAGGAATAATCACTTTCTGATATCTCAAAGTAAAGCAGTCAAAATGATTAGACATGTTTAAATTATGGTGCACTCCTGAGTAATGCATGGTACTGTAACAACAGCAGCAACAACACCAATAATAATGCATTTTATATGAATACTGCTGTCATGCATCCATTTCAAAGTGCTTTATCATTAGCAAAACTTTAAAAAGTTTGTTAAACGCCAGAAAAAATTGCTGCAATGACACACACACACACCAAAAAACCAAACATGAAAATGAGAAATGCTTTTTGTTTGTTTGTTTTTAAATTATACAAGGCCATAATTGTAGAACCATGTATTCATAATAATAACAAAATTTACTGATTTAAAAAAATGTCCACTGAGTCTAAATTTAAAAGATTCAGTAGAATCTGATTATATTATATTATATTATATTATATTATATTATATTATATTATATTATATTATATTATATTATATTATATTATATAGTGTAGATGCACCAACAGCAAATGTTCTATAGCCTGCTGACTTCTTTTTCCGGAACACACAGTGAGCCTAAATCCTGACACTACAGGACACGTTCCACAGATAAGGGGGTGCACAACCATTCAATATGTTATATGTAAACAACAAAACCATAAAGGCTGCTCTGACGTGCACAGCAAGGCTAACTTTGGAGCAAAATTATCAACTTTCCTGTTTCTTGGTTACTTCAAATAAATCCTCTCTGCAGGACAACAAAGGATATTGAAAAGATTTGTTGTTGAATAATACAACAGTGCTGTAAATAGACAATGCAACACAAATAGTGGAAATATGCCAGTACAACAAAATCAGAATAAAGGAAGTAAAGATGCAGTACATGACTTTATATTCTGACCCTGCTGTGTATCTGGCAACAAATTCTCTCTGACAACACAAAACAGGCAGGAAAAAATCCACACACTTTTTTTGATCCAAGCCTCAGAGATTTCCTCAACATCTATTGTGTGGGCAGTACCAAGCAACGGTATTTGATTATGAGACTAGTTTACCCACACATGCTGGTACCACAACTCCTTCACTCACGAATAGACAGGAAATAGAGAAGACATATTCTGATGGTTATATGGTGAGATACACTCTGAGTACTTGTCCAGTTGTTGTTGGGAGTAAACAGAAACAAGGTGTATAAGAGTAATAATTGGGTCTATTGTTATAGTTTGCATAAATGTGCAGTATAATAAGCAATCAGAAATGTGAACAAGTGCTGTTATCATTTGGAGGTTTTCACATAGTCTTTTCAAAATGTTGGTATATACGTATTATATTTGACAACTGGACCAAAGTAACTAAGTACCTCCCATTATAACTCTGAAACATGAGCATGTAAATCAAACACTATTTTAAAAACTCAAGAACCCACTTGAATAACCCCAAAATAAAACTGTTTTTTTTACCCTCTTCTCCACATATTTAGTATACTGACTGCTGGTAAAGTGTGAGTTTCTCAAGCAGCACCCAAGGAATCCAAATTGTCAACAAGCAGCAGATATTTCATTATAAGATGTTGTAAGATAAATTTTTAAAAAGTGTTTGCACCTCACAGTTGCGTCCAGTGAAGCCATGGCTGCATGTACAAGTGTACTCCCAGGTGTCTTGAGGTGTCCCAGCAGGTGACACTACCAAGCACAAGCCCCCGTTGAGACAGGGTCGGCCTTCACAGGGGTCGGGGACGAGGGTGGCGGGGGTTGGGGTGGGCTCTGCCGGGGCCGGGGTGTCTGGGGCCAGCTGGAATGGTGAAGGGACAGCACCCATCCTGCTGCTCAGAATCAAGATAAGAAGCATGAGCGGTGAGGGGGCTGCAGGCACACAAAAAACACTCATCCTGGGCCCCTGGTGTCCTCCTCTGCCTGGTCCTCCTCTGGGTGGGTGAGCTCTGTAGTCTCTCTGCTGCTGCTCCTGCTGGTGCGGACTAGACTCTGTGGGCACTGGAGAGCCGGAGCGGAGGAGAGGCAGGCTGTTTGGATGACGAGAGGCAGCCGTGTGCAGGAAAAATGACTTAGAGAGAGCAGATTGGCTGCTGGTGAGGAGGATGAGGGGGAGAAGGATGCAGGAGGAGAGTAATGAGGAGGGGAGGAGTCTTGGTTCTCCCAGTCACAGTGACGCTGATAGCTGACGAAACACACACACACACACACACACACACACCCAGGAGGGGAGGTGATGAGGCTGCCCCTGCAGGAGAAAAGGTACTGGTGGACTCATGAAGGTGGTTCAAAAAAAGTCCAGGACATTTTCAAGGCATCATAATGAGCCGCCTGCACTCCACTCACAAATCATAAAGAGTCAGTTTCACTCTGTGATAGAGTTCAAATAAACCCTGTTGGGAGTGGAACCGCTTCTATTATTGTCTGACAATAAAGTCTATCGATCAGTTACACTGCACGAGTTGTAAAGCTGCCACCCCTTCTGTTTTACACAATGAATGGGTATGAAATGTTAAATCTTAATTAAATTTGAATTGTTGTTCACCATCAGACTTCTTATTCTTTTAAGAAAAACTGAGTTGATCTTGAAAGTACTTACTTTTTAGCTTTGTGTAAATAAAACATATTCATTAAGGATTATAAAATTCAATAGGAGCTCTAAAAAGACTGAAGGCAATATCCAGTTTGCACCACCTCATGGTAATTCTAATACATGGAAGAGGCTGTAGAAACAAATCCAAGGTGATTTCCTAAAAGCTCAAATGATTCTCTTTCGCAATGAGTGTCATCAATTTTGAGCTATCTCACTTCCTTCAGGTTGAAAAATTGGGTTGAAAATGTGTCATTTTCGCAAAAACAACATAAAATTTTCCCACCCTTAATGACATCATAATGACATCATCAGGGGCTTGAGGATCTTTCTCACCCACCCTATTACACACTGTAAAAGATTATGTTTCAGATGAGGGGTTGCCAAAGGCTGTATGTACTATGGTTCCAAAGAATTAGAATAGAATAGAATAGAATAGAATAGAATAGAATAGAATAGAATAGAATAGAGCCTTTACTGCCATTGTACACATATACAACAAAATTTGTCCACTGTATTTAACCCATTGTAATTACAGATTGACACAATCCAACCACGAGGAGCAGTGGGCAGCCACAGTCCGGTGCCCAGGGATCAACTCCAGATGTGGCGATGCTGCCTTGGTCAGGGGCAGAGAAAGAAACCGACCTCTTTTTTCAGTGTACAGTGGATTTTTGTGTGAGTACTTAATGTGTTTTTATGAGCCTGTTGATGAAGACTTTCTTTGACCTTTTTGGGGCAGACAATAAAGTTTATTCTATTCTATTCAATTCTATGTTTTTGATCGTGGGAGAAAACCCATGCAGACAGAAGGAAAACTCCACAAACTCCACACAGAAAGGCGGGAAGGGATCCCACAACCTTCTTGCTGTGAAGCATCAGTGCACCTAGTTTCACAGCATGGACAGGTGCAACTCTAACTGGTTATTATGTTTAGACTACAACACTCCCCTTCCAAATGATCCTGAAAAATCCAACCCTTTGCCACCAGTGCCTGGGTATTTCCTGCTTCTTAGAGTACATCACAGCACCTTTTCCACATTTTGTTAGGTTACAGCCTTATTTCAAAATGGATTAAATTCATTTTTTGCTCAAGGTTCTCTCACAACACCCCATATTGACAACATGAAAAAGGTTTGTGGGTTTTTTTTTTTTTTTTTTTTGCAAATTTATTAAAAATAAAAACTAAGAAACTGCATATACTTTATTACAGCCTCAAGTCTCCTTGAATATGATGCCACAAGCTTGGTGCACCTATCTTTGGGCAGTTTTGCCCATTCTACTTTGCAGCTCCTATCAAGCTCCATCAGGTTGGACAGGGCTGATGGAGCTGTGCACCGTCAGCCCTGAAAATGGCTGTGCACCGACACTCCCTGTTGGACAGGGAGTGTCGGTGCACAGCATTTCTCCAGTGGTGTTCAGTTGGATTCAGGTCTGGACTCTGACTGGGCCACACAAAGACATTCACAGAGTTGTCCTGAAGCCACTCCTTTGATATCTTGGCTGTGTGCTGAGGGTCATTGTCCTGCTGAAAGATGAACCATCACCCAGTCTGAGGTCAAGAGCACTCTGCAGCAGGTTTTTCATCCAGGATGTCTCTGTACATTGCTGCATTCATCTTTTCCTCAATCCTGACTAGTCTCTCAGTTCCTGCCACTGAAAAACATCCCCACAGCATGATGCTGCCACCACCATGCTTCACTGAAAGAATGGTGCCTGGTTTCCCCCAAACATGATGCCTGGCATTCATGCCAAAGAGTTCAATCTTTGTCTCATCAGACCAGCGAATTTTGTTTCTCATGGTCTGAGAGTCCTTCAGGTGCCTTTTGACAAACTCCAGGTGGGCTGCCATGTGCCGTTTATTAAGGAGTGGCTTCCATCTGGCCACTCTACTATACAGGTCTAATTGATGGATTGCTGCAGAGATGGTTGTCCTTGTGGAAGGTTCTCATCTCTCTACAGTGGAATGCTGGAGCTCTGACAAAGTGACCATCGGATTCTCGGTCCCCTCCCTGACTCAGGCCCTTCTTCCCTGATCACTCAGTTTAGATGAGCAGCCAGCTTTAGGAAGAGTCGTGGTGGATCCGAATTTCTTCCATTTACAATGATGGAGGCCACTGTGCTCACTGGGACCTTCAAAGAAGCAGAATGTTTCTGTACTCTTCCCCAGATTTGTGCCTCAAGACAATCCCGTCTCAGAGGTCTACAGACAATTCCTTTGCACAATCACACTATAACACAAGTTTATTATTGTGATTGAATGAAAATATAGTTAAAAAACTTCAAGATGCACATAGAACCTTTATTAGTAAACATACATAACAGTGCCTGCTTCATGACATCTTGGCCTTTATTGTTCCATGCAAGTGCTATGTTAAAAGTCAGACAGCAGATGTCACCATATTTAATTGTATCAAATGCTTCAAAACACTGAACAATTTCAGCATAATTGCTTCATATTGATTCAGTGGTTCAAAAAGCTTCAGTTTCTCCGTCACTAGCTTTGATGTACAACCCCATTTCCAATGAAGTTGGGACGTTGTGTAAAATGTAAATAAAAACAGAATACAGTGATTTGTAAATCCTCTTCAGCCTATATTCAACTGAATACACCACAACGACAAGATATGTAATGTTCAAACTGATAAACTTTATAGTTTTGTGCAAATATTTGCTCATTTTGTAATGGATACCTGCAACACGTTTCAAAAAAGCTGGGACAGTGGTATGTTTACCACTGTGTTACATCACCTTTCCTTCTAACAACACTCAGTAAGCGTTTGGGAACTGAGGACACAAATTGTTGAAGCTTTGTAAGTGGAATTCTTTCCCATTCTTGCTTGATGTACGACTTCAGTTGTTCAACAGTCTGGGGTCTCCGTTGTCATAGTTTGTGCTTCACACATTTGTGCCACACATTTTCAATGGATGACAGGTCTGGACTGCAGGCAGGCCAGTCTAGTACCCCTCACTCTTTTACTACGAAGCCACGCTGTGGTAACACGTGCAGAATGTGGCTTGGCATTGTCTTGCTGAAATAAGCAGGGACGTCCCTGAAAAAGACATTGCTTGGATGGCAGAATGTGTTGCTCCAAATCCTAGCTCTACCTTTCAGCATTGATGGTGCCATGGGCAACTTACACATCTGTGATGGTATGGGGGTGTGTTCATGCCCATAACACACCCCCATACCATCATAGATGCTGGCTTTTGAACGTTGCGCTGGTAACAATCTGGATGGTCTTTTTCCTCTTTTGTCCGGAGGACACGACGTCCATGATTTCCAAAAACAATTTGAAATGTGGACTCATCAGACCACACCACACTTTTCCACTTTGCGTCTGACCATTTCAAATGAGCTCGGGCCCAAAGAAGGCGGAAGCATTTCTGGATGTTGTTGATGTATGGCTTTCGCTTTGCATGGTAGAGTTTTAACTTGCACTTGTAGATGTAGTGACGAACTGTGTTAACTGACTGACAGTGGTTTTCTGAAGTGTTCCTGAACCTACACGGTAAGATCCTTTATACAATGTTGTCAGTTTTTAATCCAGTGCTGCCTGAGGGATCAAAGGTCACGGGCATTCAGTGTTGGTTTTCGGCCTTGCCACTTACGTGTAGAAAGTTATCCAGATTCTCTGAATCTTCTGATTATATTATGAACTGTAGATGATGGAATCCCTAAATTCCTTGCAATTGAACGTTGAGAAACATTGTTGTTCTTAAACTGTTGGACTATTTTTTCATGCATTTGTTCACAAAGTGGTGATCCTTGCCTCATCTTTGCTTGTGAACAGCTGAGCCTTTTGGGGATGCTCCTTTTATACCCAGTCATGACACTCACCTATTTCCAATTAACCTGTTCACCTGTGGAATGTTCCAAACTGTTCTTTGAGCATTCATCAACTTTCCCAGTCCTTTGTTGCCCCTGTCCCAGCTTTTTTGAAACGTGTTGCAGGCATCCATTTCAAAATGAGCAAATATTTGCACAAAAACAAAAAATATATCAGTTTGAACATTAAATATCTTGTCTTTGTGGTGTATTCAATTGAATATAGGTTGAAGAGGATTTGCAAATCGTATTCTGTTTTTTTTTTTGTTTGTTTTTTTGTAACTCTGTTTTATTGTTTTTTTTTACAATTATTGTCCCACAAAGGTAATAGATACAGAACATATGCATATCGCTTCAATTTATACACTCATCTCCAAACTGCAAAAATTATTGTCAGCAAATACATTGACATAATGGAACCACTATTCCCATCTCCTCCCACCCAGGCACCCACCCATCAACCAATAGGTTCATAGGATATGATGTACACTTGTACACAGCAAGAAACCAACATACATACATATAAATTAGACTAAGAATAGAAATTTAACAAATTAATTAATGAAATAATACAGTAATGTAAATAAAAAACTAAAATAAGAAAGAAATAAGTAAATAAAAATAAAAAATAAATAAATAAATGGGGGGTGGGAGATCACTGCGACAATCAATCATGTCTCAGTTCCACCTCATTGTCACGGGGTTCCTGCAACGAGTTGTAAAAGTCTAGAAAAGGCCTCCATAGTTTAAGAAAGGATTGAGAGGAGACTTTAAGTGTATATTTAATTTTTTTCTCATTTTAAGAAATACATACTATCCTTAACCCAACGAGAGAAAGATGGAGGAGCTGGTTGTTTCCAACTGAAAAGGATTAAGCGTCTCGCCTGGAGTGTGGTAAAGGCTACAACTACATGTGCTTTAGTGGGTAAGACAGCCCAAGATGCCTCTGGAGTTAGACCAAAAAGGGCACAGATTGGATCAGGATCTGGGTTCCAAACATCTCACTAAAGGCTTTAAAAATGCTTGACCAAAAGTGGGAGAGGTTCAGGCACAGCCAGAACATGTGCATTAGGTCTGCTGGTTGAGTTCAACATCGGGGGCATAATGGGTTAACATTCGGATTGATCTTTGCCAGCCTGGCCTTGGTAAAGTGAGCTCTATGTACCAACTTTAGTTGGATTAAACTGTGCTTAGCAGACATAGATGATGTGTGTATTAGTTTTAAGATGGAGTCCCATTGATCGTCTCTGAAAACTATTCCAAGATCAGAATCCCAAGCCTTCCATAAATTTTCAGTGGAGTGTGGGTTAATGTTCTGGATGAGATCATAGATCTGGGTTACAAGCCCTCTCTGATCTGATTTCAGTTCCAGAATGTATTCAGTGTGTGATTTTTTTGGGGGGGTTATGTGAAAATGAAGTAAATGTCTTTTGTACGAAGCTCCTTACCTGTAAGTAACAGAAAAAATGGCTCTTAGGTAAATCGTAGGTTTGGGATAGTTGAGAGAAAGACATAAATACAACCCCTGGCAAAAATTATGGAATCACCGGCCTCGGAGGATGTTCATTCAGTTGTTTAATTTTGTAGAAAAAAAAGCAGATCACAGAGATGGCACAAAACTAAAGTCATTTCAAATGGCAACTTTCTGGCTTTAAGAAACACTATAAGAAATCAAGAAAAAAAAACTGGCAGTCAGTAACGGTTACTTTTTTAGACCAAGCAGAGGGAAAAAAATATGGACTCACTGAATTCTGAGGAAAAAAATTATGGAATCATGAAAAACAAAAGAACGCTCCAACACATCACTAGTATTTTGTTGTACCACCTCTGGCTTTTATAACAGTTTGCAGTCTTTGAGGCATGGACTTAATGAGTGACAAACAGTACTCTTCATCAATCTGGTTCCAACTTTCTCTGATCGCTGTTGCCAGATCAGCTTTGCAGGTTGAAGCCTTGTCATGGACCATTTTCTTCAACTTCCACCAAAGATTTTCAATTGGATTAAGATCCGGACTATTTGCAGGCCATGACATTGACCCTATGTTGTTGGGAAAGTGTACCCACAACAGGGGGCGTAAATGAACGGACAATGAAAATGCCAAAAGATAACAATTTAATGTTGTGAAAATGTGCACAACGGAATACAGATACTACTTTTAGGTAACAGTCAATTGAACAACAGGTGACGTGTGGGCAGGCTCGAGGACAGGAGACGCCTGTCCAGAGAAGAGCCGGGCCCCACACGATTTCCACTGCCAACGGAGACCTGCAACACACCGGAGCCACCAAGTCCTGAGTCCCCAGGTGGCCACTGCCTCCAGCTGTCGGATCGGGTACTGCTGGCAGGAAGCACAAACAAGTTATGTGGGTGTGTGAACACCCAGCAACAGTCAGTAAACTCACAGTTCCTTTCCTGAGGGATAAGTCCTCCACTCCCGGGTAGCAGGAAAACACAGTACGTGCAGTGCCAACTGTAACACTTAAGAAATTTAGGAGTGGAATCGCCAACTCCTCCAAATTCCTACAAACCAGCTCCAAGCTGAAAGTGACAGAAGGTTACAACTGCAAAACGTTCAGAAGCAATGATGTGCGTACGACACAGAAAAAGGCTGAGAGGTTACCTGTCGGGTAAGCTGATTTCTCAGCAGGGATGTGGTGTCACTACCAGGCTTTTATGGAGGATGGTGATGATGGATTGATGACAGCTGTCAGCTCCGGGCTCCTGGTGCTCCTGGTGGGCGACTGCGCCCTCTGGTGCCTGAAGCCCGCCTTCAGACAGGGCGCCCTCTGGTGTTGGGCCAGCAGTACCTCCTCTACTGGCGGCCCACACAACATATGTGTCTTTTTGCAAGGAATGTTTTCAGTTTTTGCTCTATGGCAAGATGCATTATCATCTTGAAAAATTATTTCATCATCCCCAAACATCCTTTCAATTGATGGGATAAGAAAAGTGTGCAAAATATCAACGTAAACTTGTGCATTTATTGATGATGTAATGACAGCCATCTCCCCAGTGCCTTTACCTGACATGCAGCCCCATATCATCAATGACTGTGGAAATTTACATGTTCTCTTCAGGCAGTCATCTTTATAAATCTCATTGGAACGGCACCAAACAAAAGTTCCAGCATCATCACCTTGCCCAATGCAGATTCGAGAATCATCACTGAATATGACTTTCATCCAGTCATCCACAGTCCACGATTGCTTTTCCTTATCCCATTGTAACCTTGTTTTTTTCTGTTTAGGTGTTAATGATGGCTTTCATTTAGCTTTTCTGTATGTAAATCCCATTTCCTTTAGGCGGTTTCTTACAGTTCGGTCACAGACGTTGACTCCAGTTTCCTCCCATTCGTTCCTCATTTGTTTTGTTGTGCATTTTCAATTTTTGAGACATATTGCTTTAAGTTTTCTGTCTTGACGCTTTGATGTCTTCCTTGGTCTACCAGTATGTTTGCCTTTAACAACCTTCCCATGTTGTTTGTATTTGGTCCAGAGTTTAGACACAGCTGACTGTGAACAACCAACATCTTTTGCAACATTGCATGATGATTTACCCTCTTTTAAGAGTTTGATAATCCTCTCCTTTGTTTCAATTAACATCTCTCGTGTTGGAGCCATGATTCATGTCAGTCCACTTGGTGCAACAGCTCTCCAAGGTGTGATCACTCCTTTCTAGATGCAGACTAACGAGCAGATCTGATTTGATGCAGGTGTTAGTTTTGTGGATTAAAATTTACAGGGTGATTCCATAATTTTTTCCTCAGAATTGAGTGAGTCCATATTTTTTTCCCTCTGCTTGGTCTAAAAAAGTAACCGTTACTGACTGCCACAATTATTTTCCTGATATCTTATAGTGTTTCTTAAAGCCAGAAAGTTGCCATTTGAAATGACTTTAGTTTTGTGTCATGTCTGTGATCTGCTTTTTTTCTACAAAATTAAACAACTGAATGAACATCCTCCGAGGCCGGTGATTCCATAATTTTTGCCAGGGGTTGTATGTCTTTTATATACAAGTCACAAATTGACAAGATCCCTTTGTTAAACCACATATTGAATGCAGGATCAGTGCAAGAGGGAATGAACATGTGATTTGACCTGACAGGAGAGAGAGCAGAAGGCCCCTGAAGCCCAAAATGTCTTCGAAATCGATTAGCTGGATTGATTAACTATTGCATTTGAGCTCAGAGTATTGCTTATAAGGGGCAAGGCCGCAAAAATGACTGAGCCTAGATGATGTTGGCATGATGAAAGCTCCAATTGTGCCCAGTCTACTCTGTGGCCAGGTCATTTTCCGACCAATTAACTAATTTCTGGATGTTCCATGGCAAATAATAAGAAATCAAATTCGGCAGCGTCAGTCCTCCAGAACACTTTCATCCTTGGAGGTGAGTCTTACTAATACGGCTAGGTTTGTTTGCCCATATGAAAGAGACAATGGCTTTATCAAGTGTTTTAAAGAAAGATTTTTAAATTAAAATTGGGATGTTTTGAAAAAGATATAAAAATTTTTTGGCAAGACTGTCATTTTAATAAGGTTAACACGTCCTGCTATTGACAATGGTAAAGAGGCCCATCAATTCATATCCTGCTTACATTTATTAAAGACAACGATGAAGTTTTTCTTAAAGGTATCAGAGAAGGAGCAAGTGACCTTAATTCCCAGGTATTTAAGGCCACTTTGGACCCTTTAAAGGGGAAAAGATTAGAGGGAATTTCATCTGCCTTAGAGTTTAGGGGGAGGAGTTCGCTCTTTTGCAAATTCAGCTTATATCCAGAAACCTTTCCAAACTGTTTCAAAATATCTGAAATGCAGGGGATAGATGGAATTGGGTCGGAAACATATAGGAGCAGATCGTCTGCATAAAGAGAAGTTTTAAACTCTAAGCCCTCCTGCTGTATACCTTTAAAGTCCTTACAATGTCGCAATGCAATCGTCAAGGTCTCAATGGCCAATGCAAAAAGGAGAGGGGACAGAGGACATCCCTGTCTTGTCCCCCATCTGAGAGGGAAGTAACCAGATTGAGAATTATTAGAGATCACCGACACCAGCGGGGAAGAGTAAAGCAACCTGACCCATGCTATGAACTCCTCTTTAAGGCCAAACTTTTGAAGAGTAAAAAAATAAATGTTCCCATTCGGCCCGGTCAAAGGCCTTTTCAGCATAGAGTGAAATTACTACCTTGGGGCATGTTGACTGGGTTGAGTGTACAATATTGAATAACTTTCTCAAATTGGAGTAAGAGTGTAGGCCTCGTATGAATCCTGTCTGATCAGGTGAAATAATATCGGGGATCACACTCTCTAGGTGCTTGGCCAACACTTTGGATAATATTTTAAAATCAAGATTTAACAAAGAAATTGGACAATACAATGTACAGAAGAGTGGATCTTTATCTTTCTTTGCTAATAGAGAAACTGAGGCCTGTCTCAGTGTCACAGGAAGGGTACCTAGAGCGAGTGCTTCACTAAACATAGATTGGTGAATTTGTGCTGGTAGGTGGGCGAACCTTTTGTAGAATTCACACGTAGACCCATCAGGGCCGAGTGGCTTGTTATTTTGCATGGAATTAATAGCTGCAATAATTTCAGAAGTGGAAATATCTGCACTCACTTTAGTATTTTGGACCTCCAACACGCTAGGGATTGTTAGGTTTTTGAAGAAGTTGTGAGCAAGGACAGAGTCACCACTGCATTCTGATGTATAAAGCTCAGAGTAGAACTGAGAGAAAGCTTTATTTCTGTCATCATGATCATTATCTCACCTGTATGTGACTGGCTCTTTGTGATCGAGTGAGCAGCTACTACCTGACTAACTTGCAGAGCTCATAGTCTATTGAACATATCACACCCATTTTGGCATCTTTGCACTGGCTCCCTGTCTCTGTGAGAGCAGATTTTAAGGTTTTGCTATTGACTTATAAGGTTGTTCATGGACTGGTGCCATCTTATCTGGCTGATCTGGTGGAACTCTCAGTGCCAACCCGGGCTTTGTGGTCGCAGGATGTGGGACTTCTCTGTGTTCCCAGGGTGAAGAAGAAGTCAGCAGGTCAGAGAGCCTTTTCGTATCATGCACCCACCCTGTGGAACAGTCTTCCTGGAACCGTGAGGCAGTCTGAGTCCATGAACATTTTTAAGTCAAGACTGAAAACCTGTCTTTATTCGTTTTTATTTTATTTATGTATTTGAATTTTTTTTTTTTCATTTTTAATTATTTATTAAATTTTATGTTGACTTGTTTTATGTAAGGCGCCTTGAGACGGCTTTTGCTGAAATGAAATGAAATTAAATTAAGTATTTGTGATATTTGTTTGGAAGTTCTGAGAAATATAAGTTAAGTTTTACTTCATCATGTGTCCAAGTTTCAGATACAGGGAGATCTTCCCCTGTTGGTGAGAGCTAGTAACATTGGAAATGTGAGACTAAACCACACCCATGTTAATACCCACAAGGTATTAAAAGTGTTGTATGACTCATTTTAGGGCCTTTTACAAGATGGACACTGTCTGTGAGGGTCCCAAGACTGGTTTCTAATGTGACCTTGAATAAACTCAAAATGAGGAATACAATGGTTTGGTTTTTGGTAAGGGGCAGAATCTTACATAAAAGAACCGGGTAAAAATAACAGGCGGTTTGGAAGATCCAAGTTAAGTTGTAAAACACTGTGATCTTATATAACAATACTGGCATATGAACAAGTTTTGACATTCGGTAAAAAGCCTATTATCCAGTGAAAAATAATCTATGCGGGTGTAGGTGTGGTGTACATTTGAGAAAAAAGAATAAGTTCTAGTGTTAGGAAATTGAAATCTCCAAACATCTGAAAAGCCACATTGACACATGAAATCATTCACAACTCCTGCAGACCTAGAAAGACTCCGAGGTTTAGTTGATGACCTATCCAAGGTGGCATCCAGTACAAGATTGAAATCCCCTCCTATTATAAGATATCCATTATCAATCTTGGGTATCATCAGAAATAGTTTTCCAAAAAAATTACTGTCATCACAGTTTGGTGCCTATAAGTTCACTTAGACTACAGGATTGGCAAAGAGTTGTCCAGCAACAAAGACATATCACCCATTAAAGGGAAAGGGAATATGTTGTGTGGGCCGCTGAAGAGGAGGTACTGCTGGCCCACCACCACCAGATGGCGCCCTGCTTGGAGTGCGGGCTCCAAGCACGAGAGGGCGTCGGAGCCGCTGGAGGTGACAGCTGTCATCAATCAACACCAGCTGTCACCCATCACCACCACTATAAAGACCGGACTGCAACTCCACCTCCTCACAGAGAAATCGTCTACCATACAGGTAATTTTCTCTGCTGAACAAAAACATTGTGTAATAGTCTGAACTTCTTTTGCAGCCTTTATCCTGTGGTGTTTGCCTTATCTGTGGGATTGGCGTTTGGTGTGATCAGCGACGGCTTCGCTTCACACTCCAACCAGATAAGTGGTTAGACAGGAGCTGCACGAGTGTGTGATTGGAGGTGGAGGTTCTCCCTCCTTAACTGAACACAGACTGTGGGATTACTGAGTGTGCGGACTCACACTCATCCAGAACTGTTTCTGTTTTCTGCCAGCAGTACCGGGTCTGACTGCTGAAGACAGTGGCCACCTGGGGCGCAGGGCTTGGTGGCTCCGGTGTTCTTCAGGTCCGTTGGTGGTGAGGCTTGTGTGGGTTCCGGCTTCTCTCTCACCGGACGTCTCCTATCTTCGAGCCTGCCACACGTCACCTTTTGTTGGATTGATATAACACATATTTGTATCTGTCTGTATTACGTTGTGTACCTTCACAACATTAAATTGTTACTTTTTGGCTATTCCATTGTCCCTTCATTAACGCCCCCTGTTGTGGGTCCGTGTCACGACACTTCCCCAACAGAATATTTTTATTTAATATATGCAGCTGTCCCTCTGGCCTTTGAATTAAATTTTGAATGGAATACTTGACCGTCCCAGCTTCATTTGAGACTGGCAACGTTTGCATTACATAGGTTTCTTGTAAAAATGCTACATCTAAATTCAGCTGCTGCAAATAAGACAAATCTTTTTGTCTTTTAACTGGGTTACTGACCCCTTTACCATTCAAGGATATGAACTTGGTGGGATTATCAGTTACCTTTTTATGATGACTACTCATACCAGTTTAAGAGAGCATGGTAAAGCAGGATAGTTTGACGGCAAAAGGGTGTCCCGTCTGAGTGATGTGCAGTAACAAAATAAAGAGGGGAAAAAAATTAATGATAACTTAAATGACAAAAAGTAATACTCCACCCGCTTGCACATAAGTCTATGAAACCTCTACCTACTTTGTGCTTAACTTTCTGGCACTTTAAACCCAGTCACTTTGTAAATCTTTCTCTTGAAATACTGAAAAAAGGAGTTGGAGCGTGATGAACCATTACAGTGCATGTATCCAACCTATAGTATCACAATATTAACACCGTCGACAGGAAAACAGCAATTAACCAGCAATGACAAAACTGGGAGTGTATTATCAGATGTCATTAAGACATACAGTAAGAGCATAACCACAGCAAGTCTTTGAAGATGAATGTTTTTTTAAACTTTTAAGTAGAAAACAGTAGAAAAAGCAATGCGCTTCTACACAAGTGTCTGAAAATATGTAAACAGAAAGCGCTCGGATCATAGCCACCAAGTGTAGGCAACAACTTATAGCTAAAATAAACCTCTGGCTATATCCAGCGCAAAAAAACAAAAACAAACAACTAAAAAAAAAACAGCGAATTAAGTGTATTCAACTGCCACATGTATCTGTCGTAGGTTATATGTAAGATGTGTCTTTATGCGTCCATCGGCACGGTACACAAAAATAAATGCAGCCACATGTTCTCTTATTCTCAAAGCTTATTAGGATATGATAATCAGTCCTCCATTGTTTGAATTGGCAATGTTATTGACTCACCGGTTTTAAAGGAGGTAAAAGGAGAAGTTGGAGCATGCTTCAGTCCATGTGTAAGTCAGTTATTGTCTTTGTGGGTTGAGATAAGAATGGAGCCGAATAATCTCACCAAGGCCTGAATAAATTCCTCTGGAGGTAAACAGTGGGCAATTTGACCTTGAGGCTAGATAAGCCTGGAGTGTTGTAGCTGAGCAGTGAAAAACACTTTTAGCAGTTCCACTTGAACAACCAAATCCCAATTATGAATTAAGAATATTCCCAATTATGAATTAAGAATATTCACCGGCCTCCGAAACCTTCAGCTTCAACTGCAAGGCACACATCGGCTCCAAGGTGTCATCCAATTTGCATCTGAGTTCAAGAGTCAATGCAGTCTGAGAATGCACTGCCTTGCCAACCTCGTTAATCATGATGGACAAGCGAGGGCCCATGGTTCTTGATGCCGCTGTCTTGCCAGTTTTCCTGTAGATCAGGGCAGCACATAAGCCAAAAGTACCATCCCTGTTTCCACGAGACCAAAAATGAATAAATCCTCGACATCCTCAACGGAGAAAGGCGCCAAGCATGCAACACTCCAAGACCCCCAGGAGTCGAGGACATAGCCCGCAGGAAACGTTCCATCTGGGCAGGTAGGATCCCCCGGTCCTGACCTTCTTGTAGAAAAAATGGTGTCAATAGCGTTCAGAGACCAGCTGATCAATTCCATGGTTAATCCAATAGTAGTCCAGTAGATCCAGAATCCAATATAGTTTTGAGGAATTCACAATCTGGTGAAGTAGGGACTTGAAGGTTAAAGGCAGAGAGATAAGGGAGAGTGGAGGAGATGCGACTGCCCTCGTCGGAGTCTCCGACGAGGGCGGTTTGATATAGTCTGATTATTGATTGAAAATGTTTGATTATTGACTGAACATAATCAGCAAATATCAGTTATTACATGACAGCTGATATACGCTTCATAGAAAACATTTCACTCATAAATAACACAACTTTGTAACTGACATGCTCAACATAATTAATACAATGCCTCAAACCATTGATATGATTGTGTATTTAAATAATATAACTGTCCATTTGGTTTTTAACTGAACATTATCATAAGGTAGAGTCGAAAGGCCTATGGATTGTAACATGTACAGCTAATATATGTTTTAGAAAAAAATCACTCACGTTACATGTGCACCTATATAATTATTATTGTTATTATTATTATCATCCAACCCTGGTGGTTGGCGGGGCTGTGGCACTTCCATGTCATATATCCTACAGAGTTAGAAGGTGATCATATATTACAGCGGTGAGATACGTTCAGCTCCAGTAGCACATGGTGCCTTTGGTTTGATAGCCACTGTTCAAGTTCACTGTACATAATAAAGCTTGCAACATACATATCAACAGTTCCTTTGCGCTCTGGGGGGTTGACATTGGAGGTGGACATTTTTATACATGGCACATGCAGGTCATCCCGGCAGGTTTTGCTGTGCCCTATCCATCTTAAGGTTCCCTCGTACGCACTCAAATCATTTTGGATCCGGTTTTTCCACCATCACAATATGTAAATTGTGGTCAGATGGTGCTCAGATTGCACATGGACTGCCATCAGATAGGTGTCCCATCTTGACTGTGCCCAGAGGGTTTTGAGTATGTGCAACACACTCGGGGCTGCCAGCCGATTGGGACCAACTGTGTGGACTCTCGTAGGTTGTCTGGACACTTTTTGGATGTGTGACGGGGGTAAAACTGTGGATTTTCCCCTAAGGTGTTCTAGCAGGAATGTGAAACATAAGACCACGAATCATGAATATGTGCGAAACATAATACAAATCCTGAAGAAATTTGCATTTGCGAGATGTGCATTTACTTTTCATGAGATATTTTTTTAGTATTCATGTTTTGCACTTCACAGTTTGGAGATGATTCACATTTTGGGAGTCAACACAAGGGTTTCTTTCTTGGATTGTAGCCTCTCAATTTATAGCAATGTAAAATTTACTTGAATGCAAACAGTAACATCATTGTTCCACCAGCTTCCAGTTCATGGCCTGTGATTGTCGGTGGTTCTTCTGTTTACTGACCAGTAGAACAAATGACTTTGGAGGTGAGGGTGACAGATTTGGCTTTCTTTTAGATCTTTGCTCAACAAGAACCACTGCATGATGTTATTGGGATGTGGAGCTGATCACAGCCAAGCTTCCAACTGGCACTTTGAACAGGCATGCTGGGGGAGGAGAGACCTGCCGTGGGCCCTTCTGGCAATAAGCTGCTACTAAGTGCTTTCGTTGCTATTTGCTTTCTCAAATGAACACTGAACTTGTTTGACTTTCCCATTGTTCGTGTGTTGGTCAATTCAATGAGTGCCATCAAACAAACCCTTTGGGGGTTTGCACTGAGACACTACGACTGAAATCAATCATGATTGCTATTATGAAATTAAGAGAGATTGGCAAATTCAAAGACATTTCGGAACATTCATTATCACTGAATTAAATAAGTGGAAGTGGGTGTATCATTAGACCCTGTGTTAAGTTCAGGACATCCAAAAACAATATGAAACCTGCACAATATAATCTTTTATTTTCTTAAAGAACTGTATGTTGTAGAAGCATTCTGCCTCAGGAAAAGAACAGTTCAAAGAAAGAAATGCTTTCCAAACTTAATACCCATTACTATATTGGATGATGTTGAAATTGAGGATGGCCCAGTGGTTGTTCAAGCAATAGCAAAGATTTCGTGTCTGCTACCTACAACGCGCGTGGAATGTCTTAAACCTAAACCTACTTCTAGGCATCTTATATATGCTGCTCTGGAACCACCCCTAAACCCAAACAGTTCAACTGTCAACCCCACTGAGGTCCTTAGACTGGGTCTCATTAACATAAGATCACTGTCCTCAAAATCATTGTTGATCAATGATCTAATTATTGATCGTCACTTAGATATGATTGGGCTATGTGAAACCTGGCTTAAACCTACAGCTGTCCTCCCCTTAAATGAGGCCTGCCCACCAGCTTATACATTTAGTCATGTCCCTTGTGATACGAAGCAAGGTGGGGTTTTGCTCTTATTTATAAATCTAGGTTTAGCATATTAGCTGTTGGGGGTTACAAATATCACTCATTTGAGCATCTGATTCTCTGCTCTGCTCAGGATATTACACATTGCCAAGGTCAGAAGAATAAAAATCAGCCGTATTACTTTGTCACTGTATATAGGCCTCCTGGCCCATATTCTGAATTCTTAGATGAATTTGGTGCGTTCATCTCCAACTTGTCACCTAGTGTAGATAACATTCTGATCATTGGTGACTTTAACATTCATATAAACAAGCCTTCTGATCCCCTCTGCAAATCATTTATGGAAATTGTGGATGCATTAGGATTTTGGCAATGCATTCGGGATTCGATGCACATTAGTGGAAATACCCTGGATCTGGTTCTCGCATGTGGTATTGCTGTCACGAATATTGACATCATGCCTCTTACATCAGTGGTGTCTGATCACTCACTTATTAAGTTTACAGTTTCGCTGCCGTGTTTAGTGGAACAACAACCTTATATATCTTTACGGCGATGCATCAACTCCTCAACTAAGACTGAACTCGAAGCTAGACTGCCTGATGTCTTAGCTTCACATTTGACAAATACCCAGTCAGTAGACAGACTTGTGGATAATTTAAACTCAGTGCTCAAAACTACACTCGACATGATTGCACAACCTGTTAAAACCGCGCTCCCCCAAATCACAGTCACCTTGGTTCAATGATTATCTGCGTGACCTCAAGCATAAAGCAAGAGGTCTAGAACGGAAATGGCGTCGTTCAAAATTAGAAGTATTTCACCTTGCGTGGCGTGATGCTATCTTAGACTATAAGCATGCATTATTGGCTACAAAGCGGACTTACTACTCTGATTTGATCAACAAAAACAAGCATAACTCAAAGTTCTTGTTCGACACGGTGGCAATACTTTTGCATGGACAACCACCTGTAGTTCACTCTCCTTTTACAGCACAAGATTTCCTGGATTACTTTGGAAAGAAAATAGAAGACATCAGGTTAAACATATCCTGGCATGCCTTAATCCAGCCACTACACCCTGCTATTGATGTGGGCGCCACTACTGAAGTATTACCTAGATTTACAGAATTTGACAGTATCTCACTAGGCATGCTGACAAAACTCATAATGTCAACAAAAAGCACAACCTGTTTATTTGATCCTATACCAACAAAACTGTTTAAGGACCTATGGCCCACTCTTGGGCCAACTGTGCTGGAAATGATTAATCTTTCTGGATCTGTTCCTAAATGTTTCAAATCTGCAGTGATTAAACCATTACTTAAGAAACCTAATCTTGACCCTAGTGTATTGACAAACTATCGGCCGATATCAAATCTATCATTTTTCTCTAAAATTCTGGAAAAAGTGGTGTCACGGCAGCTCGTAGACTATCTTACTGAGAATAATCTCTTTGAGCCACTGCAGTCTGCTTTTAGAAAATATCATTCCACAGAGACGGCTCTCACTAAAGTGGTGAATGATCTTCTGCTTACAATGGATTCGGACAACATCTGTTGCTGTTAGATCTCAGTGCTGCATTTGATACAGTGGATCATTATATTCGACTTGATAGGCTGGAAAAACATTTTGGGATTACTGAGAGTGCCCTTGCATGGCTGACGTCATACTTGACCAGTCGTTCTGTGTTTTGTACAATAACACTACCTCTAACCTTAGTGACATGAAATTTGGGGTTCCACAGGGGTCTGTCTTAGGCCCCCTGCTTTTCTCCCTTTATATAGCACCCATTGGGCACATATTGTGGCGTTTTGTGATTACCTTTCACTGCTATGCAGATGATAGTTATACATGCCAATAACTGCTGGTAATCTCGTTCACATAAAATCCTTAGATTGCCTTGCAGCAGTGAGAAGTTGGATGTCTAGAAACTTCCTATTTTTAAACTCTGATAAGACTGAAATGATGGTTCTTGGTCCAGTGAGACATCGGCATCAATTTGACCAGTTAACGCTCAGCCTCGGCTCATGTGTCATACATCACACTGACAAAGTGAGGAACCTTGGGGTAATTTTTGAGCCTTCGTTGTCCTTTGGCCTCCACATTAGAAATATTACTAGGACTGCTTTCTTCCACCTGCGAAATACAGCGAAGATTCGTCCCATCCTGTCTATGGCTGATGCTGAGACCCTGATCCATGCATTTATCTCTTCTAGATTGGACTACTGCAATGTTCTATTTTCTGGTTTACCGCAGTCTAGCATTAGGGGTCTCCAATTGGTTCAAAATGCTGAAGCCAGACTTTTGACACAAAGCAGAAAGTTCGACCACATTACACCCATTTTGGCATCCCTTCACTGGCTTCCTGTCCCAATGAGATCAGATTTTATGGTTCTGCTACTAACCTATAAAAGTATTCATGGACTGGCACCCTCCTACCTAGCTGACCTAATTAAACCTTACGTACCGGCCCGGGCTTTACGTTCTCAGGGTGCAGGACTACTTTGTGTCCCTAAGGTGAATAAGAAGTCTGCGGGTCACAGAGCTTTCTCTTATCGTGCCCGTTCTGTGGAATGATCTCCCTGCATCAATAAAGATTCTGTGGAGACTTTCAAGTCCAGACTTAAGACACACTTATTTTCCCTTTCATATGGCTAGCATACTGGTACAGTTTTATTTTATGCTTTTTACTCTTTTATTAGTAATTTGGAGCAGGCCGCAGCCTCAGCTTTACCTAAATTCTGGGTCTTTCAGTGAAGTTTAGGGCTAGTGGCCGGCGATCACCTTAGTATTTGTTTTTCTTGTTGTTTAATGCTGACAAATTATACAGTATTTCTTGTCTTTCTGATTGTTTTTTCTCTGTTTTAAGGTGCAGCTCCATCCAGAAATGGGAGTTGTGTTCGTGTTGGCGATCCTCCTGTCCTATGTGCCAATTGCATTTCATGTATATTCGTCCGTGAATTGTTCTGTAATTTATGTTTTGTAGCATGGCCCAAGCACAGGGTCACCCCTTTGAGTCTGGTCTGCTTGAGGTTTCTTCCTCAGAGGCAGTTTTTCCTTACCACTGTTGCTCTGGGGGTTGGTAAGGTTAGACCTTACCTGTGTGAAGCGCTTTGAGGCAACTTTGTTGTGATTTGACGCTATATAAATGAAAATAAATTGAAAATGACTGAAAGTCCAAATTACCATAGCAGATGTATTTAAACGTCTGACCATAGTTTCATATACTATGAATGATAGGCTATTAATTTGAAATTTATGTATGCAACTTGTTTGTATGGCTTCAGGTTCACATCAGTACAAATGCAAAAGTTCTTTGTACATGTACAACCCCTGGCAAAAATTATGGAATCACCGGCCTCGGAGGATGTTCATTCAGTTGTTTAATTTTGTAGAAAAAAAGCAGATCACAGACATGACACAAAACTAAAGTCATTTCAAATGGCAACTTTCTGGCTTTAAGAAACACTATAAGAAATCAAGAAAAAAGATTGTGGCAGTCAGTAACGGTTACTTTTTTAGACCAAGCAGAGGAAAAAAATATGGACTCACTCAATTCTGAGGAATAAATTATGTTATCACCCTGTAAATTTCCATCCCCAAAACTAACACCTGCATCAAATCACATCTGCTTGTTAGTCTGCATCTAAAAAGGAGTGATCACACCTTGGAGAGCTGTTGCACCAAGTGGACTGACATGAATCATGGCTCCAACACGAGAGATGTCAGTTGAAACAAAGGAGAGGATTATCAAACTCTTAAAAGAGGGTAAATCATCACACAATGTTGCAAAAGATGTTGGTTGTTCACAGTCAGCTGTGTCTAAACTCTGGACCAAATACAAACATGGGAAGGTTGTTAAAGGCAAACATACTGGTAGACCAAGGAAGACATCAAAGCGTCAAGACAGAAAACTTAAAGCAATATGTCTCAAAAATCGAAAATGCACAACAAAACAAATGAGGAACGAATGGGAGGAAACTGGAGTCAACGTCTGTGACCGAACTGTAAGAAACCGCCTAAAGGAAATGGGATTTACATACAGAAAAGCTAAACGAAAGCCATCATTAACACCTAAACAGAAAAAAAAACAAGGTTACAATGGGCTAAAGAAAAGCAATCGTGGACTGTGGATGACTGGATGAAAGTCATATTCAGTGATGAATCTCGAACCTGCATTGGGCAAGGTGATGATGCTGGAACTTTTGTTTGGTGCCATTCCAATGAGATTTATAAAGATGACTGCCTGAAGACAACATGTAAATTTCCACAGTCATTGATGATATGGGGCTGCATGTCAGGTAAAGGCACTGGGGAGATGGCTGTCATTACATCATCAATAAATGCACAAGTTTACGTTGATATTTTGGACACTTTTCTGATGTTTAAGGATGATGAAATCATTTTTCAAGAAGATAATGCATCTTGCCATAGAGCAAAAACTGTGAAAACATTCCTTGCAAAAAGACACACAGGATCAATTTCATGACATAGGGTTAATGTCAATGAGCAGATGTGATTTGATGCATGTGTTAGTTTTGAGGATGGAAATTTACAGGGTGATAACATAATTTATTCCTCAGAATTGAGTGAGTCCATATTTTTTTCCTCTGCTTGGTCTAAAAAAGTAACCGTTACTGACTGCCACAATCTTTTTTTCTTGATTTCTTATAGTGTTTCTTAAAGCCAGAAAGTTGCCATTTGAAATGACTTTAGTTTTGTGTCATGTCTGTGATCTGCTTTTTTTCTACAAAATTAAACAACAGAATGAACATCCTCCGAGGCCGGTGATTCCATAATTTTTGCCAGGGGTTGTAATACACCTAAATCTTTTAAAAATAACCTAAATACAGTTGTATGCATAAGTTTGGGCGCCCCTGCTAATTTTCATCATTTTCCTTAATAAATCATTGGTTGTCTGGATCCGAAATTTCAGTTAAATTTATCATATAGCAAGTTAAATGAAGTTTGTAGTATTTACAGAACGTGTGCAATAATTATTTAAACAAAATTGGGCAGGTGCATAAATTTGGGCACTCGAACAGAAAAATACATCAATATTTAGTAGCACCTCCTTTTGCAGAAATAACAGCCTCTAAACGCTTCCTATAGCTTCCAATGAGAGTCTGGATTCTGGTTGAAGGTATTTTGGACCTTTTTCGCATACACGCCACAGAGTTGCTTGAGGTATGCTAAAGCACATTTGGACAAGCCAGCTTCATTTTGGAATAAGGTGCTGTGGAAGCTAAAATTGAATTATTTGGACATAAGGGATGGTATGCATGGCTGAAAAAGAACGCAGCATTCCAAGAAAAACACTTGCTACCTACAGTAAATGGAGGTAGTTCTATCATGCTGTATGCTCTTGTTAAACTTGAGGGTCAAATGGATTCCAGTCAATATCAGCAGATTCTTGAGAACAATGCTCATTAATCAGTGACAAAGCTGAAGATGCACCGGGCTGGATCTTTCAACAAGACAATGACCCTAAACACTGTTCAAAATCTACTAAGGCATTCATGCAGAGGAACAAGTACAGCATTCTGGAATGGCCATCTCAGTCCCCAGACCTGAATATTATTGAAAATCTGTGGTGTGATTTTAAGCAGGCTGTCCATGCTCGGAAACCAACAAACCTGAGATGTTTTGTAAAGAACAATGCCAAAATACCTTCAACCAGACTCATTGGAAGCCATAGGAAGCATTTAGAAGCTGTTATGGCTGCAGAAGGAGGATCTACTAAATATTGACTTTTTTTTTTTTGTTGGGGTGCCCAAATTTATGTACCTACCTAATTTTGTTTAAATAATTATTGCACACTTTCTGTGAATCCTATGAACTTCTTTTCACTTCTCAAATAGCACTGTGTTTGTCTGATATATCTAACTGAAATTGCTGATCCAACCAACCAGTGATTTATAAAGGAAAATTATGGAAATCATCAGGGGTGCCCAAACTTAACATAACTGTATCCAAGCACAATTTGGTCCTTGGGTCAGGGAAGCATTTGCTCTATGACTTGGACCTTAACGAACGTTCTTGAAAACAACTGCTTGGGCATAAAGATTACAAACACTGCCTTATTGGACATTTGTAACTGGCACACAATAATAGTCTAATAATACATTAACATGGTATGTTGTCTTCATTAAAGTTCTTGTGTGTACACAAATGAGGCAGTGGCAGTTTTTCTGAGATAAATGGCGCACAACCTGTGCAACTCAATTTTGCCTATGTTTCCATCAGCTTTACTCCATATATTAGAACCTGCTGGTAACAGTATTTAATACAAAATTTTCAAGAGGCTGTAATGGAACAGTACATAATAAAAAGTCAATTTCCTCAAATATTTGTGTCCAGAGGTTAGAAAATTGCTCATTTTGCCTTCAACCGCAATGACATCACCCCTTTCTATTTCAGAAACAAGTTATCCAAGTGTATCCTGTATTTGTGACCAAGTATAAACATAGTACTAGACTCAATTTACTCACGTTTGAATCATTTTAACATGGTAATCAGAATGCATCTACATTCAGTTGCATGTATTAGCAGCTGTTATCACTAATACATATAACTGCACGCCAACCTAGAAACAGTGCCCCCCTTTAATTTAGTGGACTGCCAAAGGTACAAATCTCATTTGCAAGAAGAAAGTCTGCTCCCCTCGGTGTTGGGACTCCTCACACAAAGGCATGCAGGCATAAATTAACATTTCTTGTTGCAATTCTTAAAATGTGACTTAGTGCAATTCTGTGACCTACTGCAGGGAATGTGTCCCCAAGGCATCACAAGTCTTCTTTCCTGCTGCAGGTCTGCAAGCATCATTTAAAGAATTTACGCCATTAATGTGGCAAAGCAACCAAAAGATAAACAGCACATGAGTCAAACAGTTACTTTATTTATGTTCAGGTAAAAACATGAACCTGATGCAGTAAATTATTGCAGATCTTAGAAACCAGCACATGAAAGAGCCAGAAGAGCTTACAGTGGCGCCCTCCCCTGGCCACAGACTGCAGGTGCACACCACGGTTTGTTCCAAGCCAGCAGTGCAAAGAAAAATAATCAACTACAGCGAAAAATAAAGACAATATAGAAAATTAAAAAAAATGTAAAGCAGACATTCACACCTCAAACAAGATGTGAAACTGCATATAAACTTTACTCCATAAATGAACTTGAAATGCTATCTGGCTGTGAAACGATAAAATGAGACCAGTTAAACTTTGTGCCCAGCTACATTGTATGTTGAGGGTCGCTCAATGCTTGGTCTGCCAAGTGACCCCACACCTGTGGTGGGGCACAACGGAAAGACACAATCAAAATGGGAGCAAAACAAAATTTACCTGATCAACACATTGGTTACAAGTCTCCATTCTGAGCAGAAGCTCTCTGTAAGTAGGCCAGAACACAATCTCAACTTGAGTGAATGGGGAAATACGTGCTCCTCGCTATCCATGTTCAAACAACTGCAATTATCATTTCTGCATTTTAAGCGAGGGCACATGGGGGAGGAAACCGAACTGAAACGCAGCACACAAACCGGGGTACAATATAATATGGAACAAAATGCAAACAAACTCAGAGAAAAGACGCGACAACAAAGCTATTCTATCAAATGTATAGAATGAGCAAAGTCTGCAAATTTGTCTGTACAAATGATCTTTGGAGCTAAAGTAAACCTAGCTTGCTTGATGGAAACCCCGCCCACCCGCCCATCACATCCTCCTCAACACCCAGTGACATTGTCCACCCCTCTGAAGAGGAGACATCCCTTTTTTTTTTTAAATATCACATAGCAATGCAATTTAAAATGTCACCCAGATGTTTGTCATCTTTTTAAACATTACTCAACTACTGATAAGTTTATCTCTTGTTTTTAATAAGTTCTGTGAGTGATGGAACACCTTTCTTTTTTTTCTCCTTTTTTACATTTTTGAGAGGGGCAGGAAATATATATTTAAAGTTTTTTTCTTCTTCTTCTGCAAGCTGCTTTTGTTTTAACAAGAAGGCTGTACATGTAGCCTTAATGCATGTGATTACAAAAAACTAACAAGGAAGTCATGATTTCATCAGTCGCTGTAGAAGGCATTTTGAATGTGACGTGGAGAGATCAGGAAAGGTGGAAAGACTGCTGGCCTTCACGAGCCGCAATCAACAGTTTCTCTCGCATGATCTCTATGCTTGAGTAGTCAGGCAGTTTCAGGTAGTTGACGCAGGTCATGACTGAGGGGAGGAAGTCGTCTGGGTTCTCCGTGGACTCAAAGGTCTTCCTCACGATAGTCAGCGGGGGATTCAGGCTCCGGAAACCTAAGAAAATGAGCAAATATTATTTGGTGAATGTTTGCCTATTTCTTGCCGTTTTATTTTTTTTGACAGCATTTAACTTTGGTTGTACAGCAGTGTTCAGAATAATAGTGCTATGTGACTAAAAAGATTAATCCAGGTTTTGAGTATATTTCTTATTGTTACATGGGAAACAAGGTACCAGTAGATTCAGTAGATTCTCACAAATCCAACAAGACCAAGCATTCATGATATGCACACTCTTAAGGCTATGAAATTGGGCTATTAAAAAAAAGTAGAAAAGGGGGTGTTCACAATAATAGTAGCATCTGCTGTTGACGCTACAAACTCAAAACTATTATGTCCAAACTGCTTTTTTAGCAATCCTGTGAATCACTAAACTAGCATTTAGTTGTATAACCACAGTTTTTCATGATTTCTTCACATCTGCGAGGCATTAATTTTGTTGGTTTGGAACCAAGATTGTGCTCATTTACTAGGTGTGCTTGGGGTCACTGTCTTGTTGAAACAAGGGCATGTCCTCTTCAGCATAAGACAACATTTTGACATATCCAAACTGATCCATGATACCTGGTATGCGATATATAGGCCCAAAACCATAGTAGGAGAAACATGCCCATATCATGATGCTTGCACCACCATGCTTCACTGTGACTTGAATTCAGAGTTTGGGGGTCGTCTCTCACAAACTGTCTGCGGCCCTTGGACCCAAAAAGAACAATTTTACTCTCATCAGTCCACAAAATATTCCTCCATTTCTCTTTAGGCCAGTTCATGTGTTCTTTGGCAAATTGTAACCTCTTCTACACGTCTTGTATTTAACAGAGGGACTTTGCGGGGGATTCTTGCAAATAAATTAGCTTCACACAGGCGTCTTCTAACTGTCACAGCACTTACAGGTAACTTCAGACTGTCTTTGATCATCCTGGAGATGATCAATGGGTGAGCCTTTGCCATTCTGGTTATTCCTCTATCCATTTTGATGGTTGTTTTCCATTTTCTTCCACGCGTCTCTGGTTTTTTTGTCCATTTTAAAGCACTGGAGATCATTGTAGATGAACAGCCTATAATTTTTTGCACCTGCGTATAAGTTTTCCCCTCTCCAATCAACTTTTTAATCAAACTACGCTGTTCTTCTGAACAATGTCTTGAACGTCCCATTTTCCTCAGGCTTTCAAAGAGAAAAGCATGTTCAACAGGTGCTGGCTCCATCCTTAAATAGGGGACACCTGATTCACACCTGTTTGTTCCACAAAATTGACAAACTCACTGACTGAATGCCACACTACTATTATTGTGAACACCCCCTTTTCTACGTTTTTTTTTTTTTTTTTTTTTTAACTAATAGCCCAATTTCATAGCCTTAAGAGTGTGCATATCATGAATGTTTGGTCTTGTTGGATTTGTGAGAATCTACTGAATCTACTGGTACCTTGTTTCCCATGTAACAATAAGAAATATACTCAAAACCTGGATTAATCTTTGTAGTCACATAGCACTACTATTATTCTGAACACTACTGTATATGAGTTGACAGGGTGTGTCAGTCTCACCTCCGACAGGCAGCCTTGGGCTGCCCGTGACAAACTGCAGAAACAGTCTCTGCTGCTCGGCATCGAAGCTGCTCAACACCTCAAACAGGAACCGAACCGCACGGCTGCAGGGTGTGAGAGAGAGAGAGAGAGAGAGAGAGAGAGAGAGAGAGAGAGAGAGAGAGAGAGAGAGAGAGAGAGAGAGAGAGAGAGAGAGAAGCATACGGCATTAACTTCAGACCAAATCTCAGCTGCAGTGTCATGCAGGAGGTAAGCAAAGGCTGCCTGAATTTACATTTCATGTAAATGTTCCAGACAACTGCAGAAGGCTACAAGGGATATAAAGTCTCTAAAACAGTAGACATACAAAATTAAACCTTTTTGCAAGCAACTTCAAAACTTGCAAAAAAGAAATGGAGACCCAGCACCACCTAAGAGCGAAGGATGCACCTGGAAATGCTGGCTGTGCTGAACTAATCCCATGAAGAAACCCAGAGGTCATTAAGAACTAGAGTGTGGTACAGTTGGATCAAAGCGCCTGGAGCAGGCATCCTCATATACAGGAGAAAAAAAAAAAAGAGTGAAGGTAGCACCAAACAAACCTGAAGAAACCCCTCACTACACACTTTATACACTTTTCTCAATCAGGCATGAACATTTTCTCACTTTTCTCTCGTGTGTAAACACTCTCAAAGTTCAAACCTGAGTAGAAAAATAAGACCAACCTGTTTTCAGGCCCAAACATTTGTTTGAGAAATAAAAATAGAACGTTTTCCTATAAATAATTATGATGGCTTTTAGAACTAATGAATTTAATTTTAAAGATCAACGTACGAGGTTGGACACACAAGAAATTATTAATAGTGACTGACCAGTATTTCACAGTTCCTCTGATTGCGCCTCTTCGTCCTGCCGCCGCTGCTCTGTCATGTCTTTTTCCACTGACTCACACCTCGCTGCAGGTGTCTTTTTCCGAGTGTAGAACACAGTTATGGGTAGTTGTTGGTAGGGCTGTCACGATTAGGAATTTCTGGAGACGATTAATTGTCAGACAAATAATTGCGATTGACGAATATATTGTCTATTTTTTTTTTCTTTTTTCCCCCTTCTTTATATTCTACTATTGTAGTATAATTACACAACTCTGGAAGAATGTTTGGCTTCTGTGAGTGGAGAAACTGGGAATGGTGCAACATTTTTATTTTTATCTTCATTTTACATACAGTCCCAACTTTTTCTGATTTGTGGTTGTTTGTTGCATTTCTGAAATTGTTTCTCCTCATCAGTCATGTTTTGTGCTTAAACACTGCATTAAGCCCATATTGAACAAATAAATACCTTTGGAAAATAACAGCTGTTAAAGTTCAGAGTTCTCACCTGCTTTTTGTGATGTGTGCATCTGAACATCACCACAGCTTCTCCATGTCAGGGGTTTTTGTTTTTTGTGGCTCAGTTCATTCATATATTCTCATTTTTTAAATATGTTTTTAAAGCTATTTGACAGTTTATTTCATCTCATGATCTCATAAATTCAGCATATGACGCGCACATGGTGTGAACAGGACAGTAACGGCAGAATCACACGTTTAGAGAAAGTTCAGAGAGAAGTAAAAGCAGCTTCACATTTTTTTTTTTAACTTGTTCACTCGGGTTAAAAGCCTCTCTCTGCTCAGCGCTGGCTCTCAGACTGTAACGTGTCGCGCCTGCATTCAGGAATCTCCCTCACGCACCCCCTCCCTCGCAGTCTGCAGCCTGTTGACTCCGTGCGCGCGCACACACACAGACACACACATCGACAGCTCCGCATTTTACACGGCTTTTGAAGAAGACGGCCACTGTTTTAATCGGCCGTCTTATCCAAACGGCAGGACGGATCGCTCTTCAGCCTCCATGTTATTGTCACACCTTAAGACGAGAGTGAGGCAGCAGCACAATGACGTCAGATTCTGAGTCGTTTTATGCTTTGTGGATAAAATAAATAATTCACGGTAATCACGAATATGAAAAATAATCGCGATTGACGAATATTGTAACAATTGTGACAGCCCTAGTTGTTGGCGCTCTTTTTTCTTCTGGGCGAGAAGATTCTTATAAACAGACACGCAGAACACAATGCGCGTGCTCTCCCTTCGCGGTGTCGCAACCGGCTGCTTGATGAGGCCGCGGAACACAATGCACTGTAAAAAAAAAGCATGCAAAATTGGACTAAAAAAAATCCGTGAAACAGCGAGGCCGCGAAAGGTGAACCGCGTTATAGCGAGGGACCACTGTATTTATTTTAGGAGCAAAATGCGAATGAAAGGGTTGAAATACATTCTCGCACACGTGCGCCCGTTTTATTTTTTTTTCCTTGCACAATCAAATTTTAGGCGCAATATGCGAGCAAAACGCTCGCACTGTACAGCCCTGAGATGGGAAGCTGCTTCACCAGTCACAACTTCACAGTCGAACAAAATACAGACTTTGTTAAAAAGGACATCAAATCTGCTCGAGTTTGCGAGAAGGCATGTGGGAGATTCAAGCCTTTATATACTCTATGTTTTTTGCTATTAAAGTGAGCGAGTACTCTGCATTTTACTTGAAAATCACCTTGTAGATTATTTGTTTTTAGTGTGAGATTAAAGGGCATCTGTTTCAAAACAAGCAGTGATATTTTTAAATCAAGCAAACTTAAAAAGCTCATTTCAAGACGTGGAACGTCAGCCACATCATCATAGTCCCTACAACAAACCAAAACATGTCCAGCAGACAAACCAAAACATGTCCAGCAGGTGGCAGTGGTCCACAAACAAAGTGCTTCTTTAAGCCACTGAACAGATGACGTTAAGTGAACGTGCAATGCAATGAATTGTTTCAAAAATTTTCTATTTGTAAACACAGACATTTTTAGTATAGCAGTGCTGTTGGGAACTATCACTGCGTGAAACGCTTCCACTCGGTGCTCTTATCTAGCCTTATGTCCTGAAGCCCAAAGACAAAAATGAAAATCTTTTAGTACTGTTTCTGGTCTGATTCTGTGCTGAATTGTTGATTAGTTAAATTAATCTAAAATGTTTGTGTTTTGTTGACACTGTATGTAACAAATTTGCAATAAACTTGTTTGAAAGAAACAAATAATGTACAGAAAGAATTTAAAATGTGGGAAATTCCAGACTTTTTTTTTTACACTTTTCCACTGCATAGTTTTCAGTTTGAATTCCCAAGTCACAATATCACCAGGCCGGGGGCATTCACTTCAGAGTGTGAAAATCCAACCTTGTACTTGTGATTCAGATTTTGACACCCCTCTATACTGTCAAAAAAAAAAAAAAAAAAAAAAGGAAATACAAAAGGTCCAGTTTTTCTCTCTGAGTCAGCAGGTGCATTTCTGGAAAATGTCTTATTACTCTGCATTTACTGTGCATTTGTCGGCATTTCTCAGCGTGTGATGCACATTTTAGGAAAAGCAGAAACATCAGGCAGGTGAAGAAACGAACACTGCTTCGTCCGATAATGGAGCTTGTGAGCTTTCATTCAAAACTAAAGGTTCAGATTTACAGAGGCTGTACAGAGAGACAGGAGGCGGCACACTTCACCACTTCAACACTTAATATTTTCAGAGTCTAATGTGTGGTGATGCTGCTGTTTGTGTTGCTGGACACTGTTTTAGTCCCGCTGTGAGCGTGCACGCGGAGTGTCTCCATGACGCTGTTTTGTACAGGCTGGACACGCAGATGGATTGGGTAAAATATGGAATACGTTATTTTCAGGAGATAATGGACCTTCTATCTAACCGTGAGAGAACTTTGTGAGGAGCTCCGCAACACCGGCTGGCGATCGCGCGCAATCCATGCGTGGAGCGGACTTTGGAAATCACAAGTGGATGACTGTTCTTCTCGGTGAAGCTGGTAGGTTTATTTTTATTTTAAGCGTTGACATGAGACTGTTCTGTAATGGAGCAGCACGCACCACACTCGCGCAGTGTGTATGCGCACTAAGTTTGTGCATAGTGGAAAGCAGGTCCTTTTACCATGACTGCATCAAAATTAACAGTTATCACTTTAAAAAATGAGTCATCATAACACCACAGCACACTTACATAAACTTTGTAAGTAATCTGTGGTTCCGTTTTTAATGTTAGCAGCATTCAAGTGCACGGTTTCCTCTAAGAAACGCTGTTGGAAACACTCTGAAATGTTCTGATTTTAGTGCGACATGTCCTTTAAAACATAGAAGAATGGAAATAATGCATGCCGCTGTTCAGCACCAAAATCTCAAAATGTGTCTCGGCACCTGAAGAATTTCAAATTACGTTCTGCTTTCTTCATAAAAGCCTCCCTGTTCACTGTCACAGAAGCTGCAGTATCGTTCTTACCCTCTGATCGGGATCCCACAACAGACAGCGTTGATCGAATCGGCTGTGCACCTGCCTCCATGACGCCCGGCAATAGCTGCGTCCCCGCCAAGCCGAAACAAAAAAATGCAGAGATCTGGCTTGGTGTAAGGCTTGTTTTGTCATGGTTTGTGTCATCTGGATATAAACAGGATAAAGAGCTGAAGTTGTTTATGTGAAATTTCGCACAAAAGCGGGTTTGCGTGCTGTTAAGACTCCTACCAATTCTACCTCCAAAACATCATGAAATGACACTACACTATAGTGGCAATAGATTCCATTGTCTGGGGAGAACCCTGGTAAAAGATAAATTCTGTCAAATTTCTCCTCATTTTTAAAAGTGTTGTCCTTGTAGTTTCAAATAAGTCCCCATAAGATTTTTTTGAAATAGAATGAAAAAAAAAAAAAAAAAATAGTTCCTCTTCATTAAGATGATGACAGCCTAAGTGTTTGGGACAACTCAGTTTTGTGACTGGATGACAGACTGGATTTTATTTGAATCTCCAATAGTCAGCCATTTGGAAATTTTCCACTTTATCATTTAATATTAACGTTGGATTATCACAGACTTTTGGAATCCAGCACGGACTTAGGCTTGTGGATTTTTTCTGTATCTGGAATGTTTCCTGAAGTGAATGACAGTGGTCCAACTAAAAAAGGTGTGTTCAGATCACTGTGGCATTTACCTGTTATTGTTTACCATAGTTCCTTGATTTAAAAGCCGGAAAAAGTATTTTATCTCTGGAGCCTGATGTGGGCAAGCTCAAAATAGTAATGCCATCACGACTGTTCGTATAATGAATACTTTGTATGACCTGACACTGTTTTAAACACATGCTGAAAGTTACTGAGCCCAGTTACAAAGTTTGCACCTCTCTCTTTAAAACCAACAACAAAAAGGCAGTTTAATGTTGTGTTTCTCATTTCCACTGTAATGAAAAGGCCTGGCCATGAACTGTGACAGTTTTTGGTATACAAATCTCACCGGACTATAAGTTGAACCTCTCAAAGTAGTAATACTCTGGAAAATATGGGAATTACTGTATTTGCTAGACTATAAGTTTGTATGTTTTTTTCCCCACCTCGTTTGGCTGGACCTAAAACTTGAATCACAAAGGGAGTTCTGTCAAAAATACACTGCATTCTCATCTACAGCCACAAAATGGGATCAATCACATGTGACAAGCTGCTCCTGCAAACTGATCTGAATGAGGTACTGTCTGATCAGCACAGCGGACAAGAAAGTGGTGGTGAAGCACCATTAAGCTGGATGCCAGCTGCTATAAAATAAGAAAAAAAAAAGGGAAGATCTAAACCATAATGGGGGCAGCTAGGCTAGTGTGTTGTTTCGAAGTTTATTTACATTAAGTAGGTAAATGTGCATACATTTGGCTGCACACTGAAACAGTCCATGCATCTGGGCTCTTCTATCTAGTTCTAGTTTCTGACTGCTCAGTGGCAACAAGAAGCAGTTTACGACTTCTTGGGGCATTGAACAATAACAGTTTCTGCTTGCTAACATGGAGTTTGCATTATAATAAATAATGCACTGATTTATGTCAATGTACTTCTTGTTGCATAATGTGGTAGCACCATCTGTTCATTTTCTGAACCCACTTATTCCAGTTAAGAATAATTTGGGGGAGAAGTCAACCACAGGGCCACAAATAAACATTCACCAATGGTCAATTATGATTCACCAATTCGCCAAACCTGCATGTCTTTGGATGTGGGAGGAAGCCAGAGCACCCAGAGGGAACCCACGAAAACACAGGGAGAACATGCAAACTCCACACAAAAAGGACACAGGTCAGGAATCAAACCTCGTACCTGTGGTAGCACCATGTTTCAAAATAAATGGGAGTTACAGGCTGATGCAACTTGCGTTTGTGTTTTTCCCCCTCCATGATGCATTTTTGGACAGATCTAACTATTAGTTGAATGTGTTTTTTAATAGACACTTGTTAACTGAATGAATTATCTGTCACACCTGTCATGCGTGTAGCCGTGGTCTGGTCGGCAGCACTCCATGAGCGTCTTGACATCCCATGTCTCTGATTTACTGCCACATAGCAACTGGTCCAGCTATAACAGGAGTTGAGAGATAATACAGAGTCAGAGTGTAAGAAGCATTACAAAAATAAATGATTTACATTACAATACAGTACAATGATTTGCAAATCCTCTACAGCCTATATTCAACTGAATACACCACAAAGACAAGATATTTAATGTTCAAACTGATAAACTTTATTGTTTTGTGCAAATATTTGCTCATTTTGAAATGGATGCCTGCAACACATTTCAAAAAAGCTGGGACCGTGTTACATCACCTTTCCTTCTAACAACACTCAATAAACGTTTGGGAACTGAGGACACTAATTGTTGAAGCTTTGTAGGTGGAATTCTTTCCCATTCTTGCTTGATGTATGACTTCAGTTCAACAGTCTGGGGTCTCTGTTGTCATATTTTGCGCTTCATAATGCGCCACACATTTTTAATGGGCGACAGGTCTGGACTGCAGTCAGGCCAGTCTAGTACCTGCACTCTTTTACTGTGAAGCCACGCTGTTGTAACATGTGCAGAATGTGGCTTGGCATTGTCTTGCTGTAATAAGCAGTGACGTCCATGAAGAAGACGTTGCTTGGATGGCAGCATGTGTTGCTCCAAAACCTGGCTGTACCTTTCAGCATTGATGGTGCCATCACAGATTTGTAAGTTGCCAATGTCATGAACCAACACACCCCCATACCATCACAGACGCTGGCTTTTGAACTTAGCGCTCTCACTCATCGTTGTTAAAGAATCACTGGTGGTTGTCAAAGAGTATGGATTCAAATTTTATTTTATTATCAAACAACATCTGGATAGTCTTTTTCCTCCTTTGTCCACAGGACATGACGTCCATGATTTCCAAAAACAATTTGAAATGTGGACTCATCACACCACCACAGCACACTTTTCCACTTTGCATCTGTCCATTTCAAATGAGCTCGGGCCCAGAGAAGGTGGTGGCCTTTCTGGATGTTGTTGATGTATGGCTTTCGCTTTGCATGGTATAGTTTTAACTTGTAGATGTAGCGACAAACTGTGTTAACTGGCAATGGCTTTCTGAAGTGTTCCTGAGCCCACGTGGTAAGATCCTTTACACAGTGATGTCGGTTTTTAATGCAGTGCCGCCTGAGGGATCAAAGGTCACAGGTCACATGTTGGTTTTCAGCCTTGCCGCTTATATGTAGAAAGTTCTCCAGATTTTCAGAATCAGAATCGCCTTTGTCACTGTAATTTGCATTATAACGATATTTGAGTGCAACTCCAAAAGGTGCTTTCTGTGGTGAGAGACTTCATCACGGCGGAGCTTTGCGCCATGCGGCTCCGCTGCGACGCGCGGAGTTCCTCCGCACGCCTGTCTCAATGTGCCGATGTCCACGTCTTCCGCAATTCCTGTGCTAGTCAGACAACATACCGGATCAAGACAGCGTTCAGTTTAGAAATGAACGGCACATTCCACTGTTACAGGAGTCTTTGTCATGGAAAGAGGAGCGGAGGAACTCCGCGCATTGCCGCGGAGCCGCATGGCGCAAAGCAACACCGTGATGAAGCCTCATAGGACATGTTGCGGCATGTCCAGCTCATGCACAATTTCTCGGATACTCACACGATTGAAAAGCAACTGGAAGCCATCTGAGCCATCTGAAAGCCGTCCTGTGAGACCAACACGGAGGTGGTTTTGTCCCGCGCCATAAGCGGCATGGTGGCGCAATCCTTCGCTTCTCTTTCCATGAAAAAAAAACTCCTGTAACAGTAGAATGTGCCGAAAAAGTGCTGATGTCCACGCCTTCTGCCTTTTTTGTGAAAGTTAGACGACGTCCCGGATCAACAAAGCCTTCACATTGGAAATGATCTGGTTGTTTGAGTGGGGTTTGAGCCTGTCGATCGGCGTGCGCCGCGCTCTCAGACGCTGTGGGCGGTCTTTAAACTGGCTGGAGCACTCCTTAATCTGTGTAATCCCCATAAAATCGTCGCTGAAAGCCATCTAAATTTTCCGAATGGTGTCCACCTGGAGGTCTCTCACAGTTTCTGGAAAAATTTGATGCAGCAAAGCTCCAAATCGTTCAGACATTTATTCGCAATAAAAATCTGACAAGTGGGGTGGACCACTGCTCACTCAAAGCCTGCTCCCAGGCGAATGACGCAACCGACAGGTGTGAAAAAACTCACGCATGTGCACGAAGGTTCAAGCTTGGCTGATGCAATCACACGTGATTCAAATCCATATGGTTTTTGCAAAAAATAAAAAGGTACGATACTGTTTGGATAGACCTCGTATACCGTCGGCCGGAGGGAAGTAGGTCAAACGTGTTTACTGGGGTGGGATGTGTCTTTGTTGATGCTGGCAGCTCTGCTGAGGTAGCGAGAGCTGGCAATGTCTTCTAGGCTGGGCAGAGACCAACCAGTGATCCCCTGGGCCATTTTGATCACCCTCTGCAGCGCTCTCCTGTCTGCTGCTGAGCACCCCCCGTACCACACTGTGATGCAGTACGTCAGGATGCTCTCGATGGTGGCTCTGTAGAACAACACTAGCAGCTTCTCCTCCAGATTTTTTTCTCTTGAGCACCCTCAGGAAGTGGAGTCACTGCTGGGCTGTCTTCACCACCACTGTGGTGTTGGCAGTCCAGGAGAGGCTGTCAGAGAGCTGCATTCCCAGGAACCTGATGGAGCTGACCCTTTCCACACAGTCCCCTTGGATGTAGAGCGGGGCTGGGTCAGCCCTGTTCTTCCTGAAGTCCAGGATTATTTCTGAATCTTCTGATTTATTATGGACTGTAGATGATGGAATCCCTAAATTCCTTGCAACTGAACACTGAGAAACATTGTTCTTAAACTGTTGGACTATTTTTTCACGCAGATGTTCACAAAGTGGTGATCCTCGCCCCATCTTTTCTTGTGAATGGCTGAGACTTTTGGGGATGCTCCTTTTATACCCAATCATGAGTGTCCTTAGTTCCCAAATGCTTATTGAGTGTTGTTAGGAGGAAAGGTGATGTAACACAGTGGTAAACATACCACTGTCCCAGCTTTTTTGAAATGTGTTGCACCCCAGAGGCAGCTGACAGGTACCGGCAGGCCAAGCGTGCCGCAGCCCGTGCGGTCACAGAGGCAAAACTAGGTCTGGGAGGAGTTCAGGGAGGCTATGGAGGAGGACTATCGGTCGGCCTCGAAGAGATTCTGGCAAACCGTCCGACACCTCAGGAGGTGGAATCAGCTCTCCACCAGCACTGTTTACGGTGCGGGTGGGGAGCTGTTGACCCTGACTGGGGATGTTGTCGGGCTGTGGAAGGAGTACTTCGAGGATCTCCTCAATCCCATTGTCACGTCTTCCGAAGAGGAAGCAGAGACTGGGGACTCAGAGGCCTTGCCACTGAGGAGCTTTCTAACCACCTCGGTGACTTCGGCCTGGGGTGGATGAAATCCGTCCTGAGTACCTTAAGTCTCTGGATGTTGTGGGACTGTCTTGGCTGACACGCCTCTGCAACATCGCGTGGCGATCAGGGACAGTGCCTCTGGATTGGCAGACTGGGTGGTGGTCCCTCTGTTTAAGAAGGGGGACCAGAGGGTGTGTTCCAACTATAAGGGGATCACACTCCTCAGCCTCCCCGGTATGGTCTATTCCAGAGTACTGGAGAGGAGAATTCGACCGATGGCTGAACCTCAGATTCAAGAGGAGTAGTGTGGTTTTCGTCCTGGTCGCGGCACACTGGACCAGCTCGACATGCTCCATCGGTTGCTCGAGGGTTCATGGGAGTTCGCCCAACCAGTCCACATGTGTTTTGGAGAAGGCGTTCGACCTTCTCCCTCGGGGCACCCTGTGGGGAGTGCTACGGGAGTACGGGGTCCTTTGCTCAGGGCTATCCGGTCCCTGTATGACTGCAGCAGGAGCTTGGTTCGCATTGCCGGTAGTAAGTCAAACCTGTTTCCAGTGCACGCTGGCCTCCGCCAGGGCTGCCCTTTGTCACCGGTTCTGTTCATTATTTTTATGGACAGAATTTCTAGGCGCAGCCAGGGTGTAGAGGGGGTCTGGTTTGGGAACCACAGAATCTCATCTCTGCTGTTTGCGGACGATGTGGCTCTGTTGGCTTCGTCAAATCAGGACCTTCAGCGTACACTGGGGCAGTTTGCAGCCAAGTGTGAAGCGTCCGGATCAAAATCAGCACCTCCAAATCCGAGGCCATGGTTCTCGACCGGAAAAAGGTGCTTTGCCCTTTTCAGGTCGGTGGAGTGTCCTTGCCTCAAGTGGAGGAGTTTAAGTATCTCGGGGTCTTGTTCACAAGTGAGGGACGGATGGAGCGTGAGATCGATAGACGGATCGGTGCAGCATCTGCAGTGATGCGGTCACTGTATCGGACCGTCGTGGTGAAGACAGAGCTGAGTAGGGGGGCAAAGCTCTCGATTTACCGATCGATCTACGTTCCGATCCTCACCTATGGTCATGAGATTTGGCTCATGACTGAAAGAACGAGATCGCGAGTACAAGCGGCCGAGATGAGTTTCCTCCGCAGGGTGGCTGGGCACTCCCTTAGAGATAGGGTGATGAGCTCGGTCACTCGGGAGGAGCTCGGAGTCGAGCCGCTGCTCCTCCACGTCGAAAGGAGTCAGTTGAGGTGGCTCGGGCAAGTTTTCCGGATGCCCCCTGGACGCCTCGCTGGAGAGGTGTTCCGGGCACGTCCCATTGGGAGGAGGCCCCGGGGAAGACCCAGAACACGCTGAAGGGACTACATCTCTCGGCTGGCTTGGGAACGCCTTGAGGTTCCCCCAGAGGAGCTGGGGGGAGGTGTGTGTGGATCGGGAGGTCTGGGCGGCTTTGCTTGAGCTGCTGCCCCCGCGACCCGACTCCGGATAAAGCGGAAGAAAATGGATGGATGGATGTTGCAGGCATCCGTTTCAAAATGAGCACATATTTGCACAAAAACAATAAAGTTTATCAGTCTGAACATTAAATATCTTGTCTTTGTGGTGTATTCAATTCAATATAGGTTGAAGAGGATTTGCAAATCATTGTATTCTGTTTTTATTTACATTTCACACAATGTCCCAACTTCATTGGAATTGGGATTGTTTGTCAAAAGTTATTCAATGAAAGACAATCAGAACACAATAACCCTACATGGGTAAAAGGAGCAAAATTATCACTGTCAGTCAAGAGAGGACACAATTTACAGAATCACCACATACAGTGAATGCTCACCCAAATTTCTTACTTCATAGGAAATAAATCAGATAGGACACAAATTTTTTGGTTTAATCACTGGACATTCTGACCTCATGAAAGATGCCTCAAAACAAACATGATTACTGGTAATAACATTGTTTCACAGATCATGCAGAAGAAAAAAATTATGGCATCACCTTTCCATTTCAAGAAACAAATCCACAAATGCAAGTTCATCTACACAGACAGATTCTGATAATTCCATATTTTCTCTCATTGAGTGCTTGCATAGCTTTTCCCCTACTGGATCTATAAATTAATATGGGGCTAATTAAAAATAATAAATTTAAATGGTTTGGTGTGTTTCAGACAACCAAACCTTTCAGCTATTGAACAAAACAGTTTGGCACCATCTATCATGTCATGGGTGTCATTTATAGATGATTATCTAAAATAGTCTAAACTATTTTCATTGTTGCACAAGTGTGCAGTTCCTTAAAGATTTCCATGCCCACATATGATTTGATAATCTGCTACAAAGTAATAAAGTGGATGACCATTCTTTTCAGGTGAGAGGGTTGTATCAGGCAAGAGGTAGTCAAGGGGACTCGAGGGTATTGCCATGTACACCCAGTAAGAGCCATCGCCACCATGATTTTTACGTTTCTTTTGGGGACAGATTAAATCCCATTCTTAGATACCCAAGGAACATAAAAAATTATGGTAGCAATGAATCCTAAGAGGGGTGCATTGTGGGCTTCTTTGGCACCCTAACTGAAAGTAAAAAAAAAAAAAAAAAAAAAAAAAAAAAAAAAAAAAAAAAAAAAAATATGCCTAAGAAGAAAATATAACTCATTCACCCTTGCTTTCAAATTTTGTCAAACCCTTCTTGAATTGCACAATAAAACTCTCAACCCCTCTCGACCGTTGCGCCCTCTATTGAATGGCAGTGGCAATAATGTAATTTTACTGACAGCATGACTTGCGAAAGAAAAACAAATGTTTCATAGTCTGCATGATGATTTGTAACAACTTACACACCACTGTAAAAACATAAACAAATTAATAATTTTGCTTACCTCCTCTGGGTAGAAGTACAGTAGGTGGTGCAGGGGGAAGACTGATTCAAATCCTTCCCGAAAGGACTCAAACTGCCGGGAAACACCTTCGTTAAGAGTCCAATACACCACCAACTATTGGCAAAGAAAATCACATTGCAAAATATTATCAAGAGGAGCTTTTAATGAAACCAAATACCAAGAAAGCAAGATGCTGGGGAGAAGCAACAAGCAGTAACCTACCCTGAGGTATTCCTCCAGGTTGTAGATTGTTACAGGTATGTCTTTGCCACCCTTTTTTAGTTCAATGTTTGGGAAACCTGGAAGAGTATAGTCCAAACCCAGGTCCTCCACTGAGCAGCCATTCATATTTAGGCTCTCCAGTGCCTGTTGCAGCATCTCCTTTGTCTGACAGACACACACACACACACACACACACACACACACACACACACACACACACACACACACACACACACACACACACACACACACACACACACACACACACACACACACACACACACACACACACCGGGGAGTTAAGAATGCTTACTGTATATGTGCACACATTAAAACATTAAAGAGGTTTCTTAAGCAAAGAAAAGTCACAGAGAACAATGTGAAATATTTACGTTTTAATTCAATGGGGTCATCTTTATACCTTAGGAATCACTGTCATAACTGAACAAAACAGCTGGCTATAAGTACAAAACAAAAATGATTGGCCCACCTTCATTTCAGAATCCACAATGTGGAGAATCCACTCAAATCTTTGCATTGACTCAAAGCATTGGTGTCTTCACAGTCAGTTTCCATAAAATAATTTTGCAGATCTCTCTTCATTTTGAGCGAAGAAGCAGTGAGCATCAATCAGGGCCAAAGATTCAGGGATTAAAGCAAAATAAAATAAAAATTTTCACAGCCAAATCAAACTGTTCACCATCTACCTTTTGAGAGAAAACCTTTTGCAATCGCATCTTAGCATTTAGCTAAGAAACCAGCAAATTGTTCTCCTGCTGAACATGATTATATTTCACTCACTAACCATTGTTGATCTTCTCTAATACAGCATCATTACAGAAAGACTTTAACCTACACATTATTTAAATACTTCAGGATAAACACATTTTAAGGGCACAGCTTTTCTACACATTTTACTTAAGTCAACACCAATGAAAATCTCACGCCTGTATCCAGGATGCAAAGTTTTTTTTTTGTGTGTGTGTGGGGGGGAGGCGACTTTGTTGGCACGGGGTCCAGGGCCACCAGAAAATGTTAGGTTTTGGTGTCCAGGAATGCATTCTGGGGAGTTTTAGATGACTATTTTCTCACACCAATCCCACCAATTTAGTTGTTCTGCTTAATGTGTGCTGTATTTGTATTTTCTTTTGCATATTTTCACCTTTTCTTTGCCTTCCGCCATAACTGATATGACAACCGACATGTTTATTTGATCAGATTACTAGTCACAAGAGCTGTAATCATTTTCATATTTTTGGTTTCCCTCATCCTAACTGACCTGATTTTAAAGCTAGAACCCCAAACAATCCCAGTAATGTCCAAGCTTAGATATTACATTAAAAAAGATATTGCTTCACAGGAAGGCGCAGCCTTATTGAGAGGTAAGAACATTTATGAGTGAATGTTATGTTGTGTCATCCTCAAAGAGATTTTAGGTTAACCAGTCCCATGTCTGCAGCTGTTTTTAGTTTAACCACAGTGAGGACACTCACAGAGACACTCAGAACAGACTTTGAAAGAAAAGTTCCAAAATATGTTTGTAAAACTCTGCACTCTGATCTTTGCTAGTCCAGTCTTCATTTTTTTGTCAGGACGGCATCAGTGCAAAACCTGCCTTTTGGCAGTCCAAATGACGGCAATCTGTCATAGTGACGGAGGACTTTAGCCCCTGAAGATTTTGCCATGACCAGCTTTCAAAGTGTTAGCTGTGCAATACCTGTGATCGGTCCTGTTCCAGCTGCTTCTTCTGGCGGACAATATCCTCTAAGTGCTGGATAGACTTGGCCACACCAGGATCAATGTTCACCAGGTCATGGGAGCTTATGGACATCTCTTGCCGTAGCATCCATTTATAAAATGGCAACCCTAGGGGCAGATCCAGCTAGGAGTGGGAGGGCAATCACAAATACATTAGGTCTATAATAAAACAAATGACATGATCTAACATTAATAATGTAATTACCAGTCTGAAGTCCATAATGGCTTTGGCCATGAGCTTTCCTAAGAAACGGAACTTCATTTTAATTTTGGCAATATGTGCTGGTTTGGTTGTCCTTCCAAAGGGAACAGCAAACAGTCCTCTGGAGCTGAACATGTACTTTGTTCCCTCTTGACTTCCTGTTGTGGAAAAGGTGATAAATCATGTGTGTGTCAACACAGATCTTGAATAAGAAAAATGTAGATAAGCAGGTGCATGGGATAGTCCATTCCTGCCACACTGTGTAGAAAACAATTTGTAAGCAATGAATGCTATCACCAAATTTTCAAGAAGACAAAGATGATTAACCGATTCGTATAGCTTGAGCTTTGATGCACCATCTCGACTGAAAAACTGTTTTGTCTATGTATTTTACCACTGATCTATCTGCCACCTGTTGGATGGTTAGCAGATGATAGATGCGTTATGGAAAATTAGGAAGCGCTGTGGTTCAATTTACATGTAGTTTATCTGCCACAAGCCTACCATTCACATCAACGCAGTCAGGGGAAAAAAAAAAAAAAAAGTTAAACTTGCCACCTCAAGATAAAACATGATTCCCACTATGTGTGCAAAAATGTAACTAAATATTCAACAGAATGGGAAAGTAAAATTGTAATAAATAGACTGTATGGGTGCTACTAAAACTTGTCCTGGGTACCGTAACCCTGGGTAACTTAACGCAAAACAATGCTCAAGGATGTTTCAAAACATGTTTTGAAACACTGTCACAGAGTCCATGTCAAAAGAAAGACTTGATCTGACACACAAATGTGCATCCACATCAAATCATAAATTACATATTTAAATGCTACAGTCAGAGCAGGGTCTGTACATGCACTAGTGCATCTAGTCTAATCTGATCTAGTGGTCTCTGAACGCAATTGATACTATTTTTTCCACAAGACACTCGGGAGCAGAGGACCCGACCTGTCCTGCCGGGACACGTGGCGGGTTACGTGATGGACAGCTGGCAGAGGTGGCAAGTCATGTGCCTGTACACGTTGTCTGTGGAGGACGTTGAAGATGTTTACTTATTTGGAGCTGTGGTGACTGGGTTTCTGCTGTGTGGAGCCGCCACAGCACGGCCCGTCCAGGATGCCCCACATGATTGATTTGATTGGAAGGGCATTGTCAGCTCAGTCGGCGGGTGTCAACCGCACGCTGGAATCCATCTCGGGGAGAATGGCTGTACTGGAAAACCGCTTTGATCGTCTGTAAGACCACATCTCTCCTCTATTCAGATGTATTTGGGAGCCACTCTGAAGTTTCAGACTGTGGAATCTGCCAGGCGTCTGTTAATCTGGATATCTATTTGGTTTCCAAACACCAGCTGTCCTTCAAGGCCGCTGGGATAAAATCCTCCCCCCGAGGAACACTGCTGATAGCCTCGCTCCTCGTCTCCCCCCGTCCCTCGTCGTCTTCCTCCCTCCCTTCCCAGTCCTGAGATGTTGACTGTGGGACCTTGAGACTCTGGTGGACTGATTCAGGACTGGGATCCCCCCCCCCCCCCCCCAACATGGACAGTTAAGGACTGTCGATGGCGCCTCACGCGGCCTTCCGGGCTGTCCGTCTGGACACTGGGCCACTCTCTGCCTCTCCCTCCCTACGGCAGGCCTTGTCCTCTCTCAAGCTGGTCTTGGCGGCACGACTTACAGTTGCAGCGGCCTTCACCCACTTTACCTCAATTCGGATGACGGACTGCTTCAAGTTTAGTGCACATAAACAATGTCAAATGTATATGTGTTGTCTTGAATTTTGATGTGTGCCATTATTACTGTAAACAAGTAGTAATTGTGGACTAATTGCTGTATCTTGCCTGAGGTAATTGGAGTGTAAACATAATTGCCCATTTTTGGGATCAATAAAGTTGTCTGAAGTGCATACATATACTGAAGAATTTAAATTCTAAGTTATGAAAGCTCAACCATGATAATGATGCTGTTTTACCCAGATAAAAAAAAAAAAAAAAACTCATTCAATCCTGATTAACTATGCAAAGTTATGCACAGACCTCTCCCATCCTGAAACTAGTTTGTAAACCAGGTGGTATGTAAAAAATTAATACAAAGCAGGGTTTGATCTCATGTCCCCCCCTCAAATGACATCAGCATTTTTTTTGTTTGTTTGTCCTCTGTTTTGGTACTTGGTCATTATATTCTTTATTCTTCAGCTTTCAGGCTCCTCTCCTGTGGAACCAGCTCCCAATTCAGATCAGGGAGACAGACACCCTCTCTACTTTTAAGATTAGGCTTAAAACTTTCCTTTTTGCTAAAGCTTATAGTTAGGGCTGGATCAGGTGACCCTGAACCATCCCTTAGTTATGCTGCTATAGACTTAGACTGCTGGGGGGTTCCCATGATGCACTGAGTGTTTCTTTCTCTTTTTGCTCTGTATGCACCACTCTGCATTTAATCATTAGTGATTGATCTCTGCTCCCCTCCACAGCATGTCTTTTTCCTGGTTCTCTCCCTCAGCCCCAACCAGTCCCAGCAGAAGACTGCCCCTCCCTGAGCCTGGTTCTGCTGGAGGTTTCTTCCTGTTAAAAAGGAGTTTTTCCTTCCCACTGTCGCCAAGTGCTTGCTCACAGGGGGTCATTTTGACCGTTGGGGTTTTTACGTAATTATTGTATGGCCTTGCCTTACAATATAAAGCGCCTTGGGGCAACTGTTTGTTGTGATTTGGTGCTATATAAATAAAATTGATTGACTGATTGATTGATTTAGAACATATCCTGTGAGTTGACATTAGACATGTCTGGGTTCTGGTGCTTCCTGTCTTACTTTTTATTTTTAGCTGTGACACTTGGACAATAAAAGGTGACCAAAGGCAACAATTGGATGGTTTTGGTGCTAGATAACTTCAAAGGATACTTTGAGAAACAAAATTCTCTGGTCTGATGAGACAAAGATTGAACTCTTTGGTGTGAATGCCAGGTGTCACGTTTGGAGAAAACCAGGCACCATCCCTACAGTGAAGCATGGTGATGGCAGCATCATGCTGTGGGGATGTTTTTCAGCAGCAGGAACTGGGAGACTAGTCAGGATTGAGGGAAAGATAAATGCAGCAATGTACAGAGACATCCTGGATGAAAACCTGCTCCAGGGCGCTCTTGACCTCAGAGTGGTGTGACGGTCAACCTTTTAGCAGGACAATGACCCTAAGCACACAGTCAAGATATCAAAGGAGTGGCTTGAGGACAACTATGTGAATGTCCTTGAGTGGCCCAGCCAGAGCCCAGACGTGAACCCGATTGAACATTTCTGGAGATCTGAAAATGGGTGTGCACCGACCATCCCCACCCAACCTGATGGAGCTTGAGAGATGCTGCAAAGAGGAATGGACAAAACTACCCAAAGATAGGTGCGCCAAGCTTGTGGCATCATATTCAAGAAGACTTGAGGCTGTAATTGTTGCCAAAGGTGCATCAACAAAGTATTGAGCAAAGGGTGTGAATACTTACGTACATATGATTTCTTAGCTTTTTATTTTTAATAAATTTGCAAAAAGTAAAAAAAACAAACAAAAAACAAAAAAAACTTTTTCCCAAATTGCCATTATTAAAAAAAAAAAAAAAAGAATTTACTCCATTATGGATTAAGGCTGTAACATAACAAAATGTGGCAAAAGTGAAGCATTTTGAATACTTTCCACATGCACTCTAGTGTCCAGGGTGCATGCTGTGACTGCTCTGACTACAACGGTACCTTTAGGATTGGCCAGAGTGACTTCTTCACCCCTCCACAATCCAAGGTCCGCCCGCTGGAGTTCCTGGGACACTAGAGCATAAAACTCCAAAGTGGGGCCAAGGCCTGTGCCGACCTAAACAAAAAATATAGAAACTTATGCCTGTCCTCCAATACTGTTAAAAACCACAACGGTAAAGTAAAAAGTCTCATAACTCTCCTTGAATAGCCAGTGTTGCTGACCGAACGGTCCCCCCTAACAACTGGTCCCCATTGCCTTCACTGCGCATGCGTCATTTTGCAGCTCAGCAGCGTCATTTCTGAGAGTCACCAGTAATTCACAGATTATCACCTCGTTTCTGCTTAAAACGGCACTCCAGTCATCACCTATCTCTGCGACAGATATCTGAAGTTTTTGTACAACAATCATTTCCACAAAAATTCAGCATTATTTCATCATAAAAGACAGCAGACCAATCAGAGCGCTGCTGCAGCAGCGATAACGTCATTTCAGAGCGCCAGTAACTGCTCACCGATTATCGCCTCGTTTTCTGCTTAAAACTGAGTTTAGAATGATTTAAGAGGTTTTACCTTGTCATCTGATGGTTAATAATCATATTAATCCCTTTGAACGCTTTGGGTGTAGAGAGTCAGTCTCAGACCAGCTGCTGTGGTCCCAAATGAGGCATGCGCAGTGGAGACAGGGTGGACCAATTTTTAGGGAGGACCATTCGGTCTGCGACACTGGTACCCTGTGCCAAAGTTCTAAATCTGAGCAGCTTCTCCCCACTAGTTGGTGATATAAAAGCGGACCCTTACACTCGTGACACAGAGATGTAAGCAGCTGTACACTGCTGGTGCCAAAAGACACCCGAGTTCTTTATAGTGCAGCACATAAGTGTAAGAATCATTCAGTTGATGATACAAGCACCAAATTCAGTATAAATATTTCTGAGAAGTCCTTTTCTTTCAAAAAGCCTTCAGCCACATGAAACTTTAAAATTACCTATTTTCACAAGTAAAACACATTGGCAAACAAATATAGGTGGCTGTGGTTTGATGCACGCGGGGTGGAATGGATGAGCATATTAGTGCAAACCAGCAATAGTCATGTAACTGTTTAAAAATGAAATCCCAATTGAAACATCTCTCCTTTAACTGACAATACAGGAGAGATTAAAGGAGATTAAACAGAGCACGAAGTCTGTACGGGAAAATATCAGACTGAGGTGTTGACAGTAAAAAACACTGAGATCTGATATTCCCGTACAGACCGAGTGAGGTTAATAATTTGTTTATATATATATATATATATATATATATATATATATATAGTGAGGAAAATAAGTATTTGAACACCCTGCCATTTCGCAAGTTCTCCCACTTAGAAATCATGGAGGGGTCTGAAATTTTCATCTTAGGTGCATGTCCACTGTGAGACATAATCTAAAAAAAAAAAAAAAAAAAAATCCGGAAATCACAATGTGATTTTTTTTTTAAATAATTTATTGGTATGTTACTGCTGCAAATACGTAATTGAACACCTGTGAAAATCAATGTTAATATTTGGTACAGTAACCTTTGTTTGCAATCACAGAGGTCAAACATTTCCTGTAGTTTTTCACCAGGTTTGCACACACTGCAGCAGGGACTTTGGTCCACTCCTCCATACAGATCTACAGAAGATCTGTATGGAGATCTAGATTCACGCTTCTCTACTATTTTCCTCACTGTGTAATATATATATATATATATATATATATATATATATATATATATATATATATATATATATATATATATATATATAAAACACACACACACATGCGCGCGCGAAAACTTATGTTATCACCAGAATATGAAAGCTGCTGATGGTTTTGAGCTCGTACTCCTGTTTGTAGACCCGTTTGCTTTCTTCACCTCCATGAATAACTTGCTAACAGATGGTCTTTAGCTGGTAAGTTTTCTGTCTGTGTTTTTTCCAATGCTATTTCTCTATTTATGGAGTATGTTCATGTCCAACTTGGTGTTTTTAGCTTTCTGGTTTGTCACGAATCTGATACACGATCCGGACCGATTGTCATGGTAACGGTCTGATATGGGAAAATATCTGACCAGAAATCAGCCAATCAGAGCGCACATAGCATCGTATCCCTATAACAAAAAGTACTACATGTCACTGTCCACCTACAGTGAGGAAAGAAAGTACTTGATACACTTGCGATTTTGCAAGTTTTCAAGTTATGGAGGAGGCTGATATTTTCAGTGTATGTGCAGTTCTACTGTGAGAGGCAGAATCTAAAAAACAAAATCCAGGAAATCACACTGTATGAGTTTTAAAAAATTTATTTGCATGTCATTGCATGAAAAAGGTATTTGATACATTAGAATTTTGGCATTCATAGACCTCTTAGTTCTCCTTTATGAAGCCCTCTTGTTCTCTCATTATCTGTATTACCTGAACCTGTTTGAACTCATTAGGAGTATAAAAGACGTGCACATATGCCAACAAACCCCAGCCTCTCCACAATGGCCAAGACCAAAGAGCTGTGTAAGAGCATCAGGGATAAAATTATAGACCTTCACATGGCTGGTGGGCTACAGGAGAATAGCCAAACAGCTTTGTGAGAAGTCTACTACTGTTGGTGCAATTGTCAGAAAATGGAAGGAGTTAAAGACAATAGTCAATCTCCCTGGGTCTGGGGCCCCCTGCAAGATCTCACCGCGTGCGGTATCAATGATCTTGAGGACGGTGAGGAATCAGCCTAGAATTACAATCCAGGACCTGGTCAATGACCTGAAGAGAGCTGGGACCACAGTCATAAGGAGGACCATTAGTAACACACTACACCGTTATGGATTAAAATCCTGCACCGCACGCAAGGTACCCCTGCTCAAGCCTGCACATGTCCAGGCCCGTCTGAAGTTTGCCAATGACCATCTGGATGACCCAGAAGAGTCATGGGAGAAAGTCATGTGGTCAGATGAGACCAAGATAGAACTTTTTGGTCGAAATGCCACTCGCCGTGTTTGGAGGAAGAAGGAGGATGAGTACAACCCCAATAACACCATCCCTACTGTGAAGCATGGAGGTGGAAACATTATGCTTTGGGGATGCTTTTCTGCACAGGGGACGGGACGACTGCACCGCATTGAGGGGAGGATGAACGGGGCCATGTATCGCGAGATCTTGGCCAAAAACCTCCTTCCCTCAGTCAGAGCACTGAAGATGGGTCGTGGATGGGTGTACCAACATAATGACCCAAAGCACACAGACAAGATAACCAAGGAGTGGCTCTGTAAGAAGCACATCAAGGTCCTGAAGTGGCCTAGCCAGTCTCCAGACCTGAATCCAATAGAAAATCTCTGGAGAGAACTGAAACTCCGTGTTGCCCAGAGACAGGCCAGAAACCTGAAAGATCTGGAGAAGATCTGTATGGAGGAGTGGGCCAAAATCCCTGCTGCAGTGTGTGCAAACCTTGTTAAGACATACAGGAAACGTTTAGTCTCTGTAATTTCAAACAAAGGTTTTTGTACCATGTATTAAGTTCTGTATTTCTAATGTATCAAATACCTTTCTCATGCAATGAAATGCAAATAAATTATTTAAAACTCAGTGTAATTTCCTGGATTTTTTTAAAATTCTGTCTCTCACAGTAGAACTGCACATACGCTGAAAATGTCAGCCTTCTCCATAACTTGTAAGTACTTTCTTCCCTACTGTATTTGGTGAAAAAGTCATGAGGAGTGACACTTGGTTCTGATTTTCTTCACCTACAGGAACTGACGATGCCACTCAAGAGCTTGCAGCAGGTATTGGCGCTGCTGTTTATCCTTGATTAGGATCTGATTGTAATCCTGGATAAGTGCAACTCCTCACTCAGCAAAATCATTGACAGCGGGAATGTTATCCAGGACCTGCTGTGACAACTGGAAGGACGGGTCATCCTCCCACTCTTAGGGGTCCTTGATGAGGAAGTCCATGTTGATGATGAATGCCTCAAAAATGTGACCTGAGGCAGATGTAACAAAATCTGCCACTAATGAACTAAAATGTCACTCACACGTCACAAAAAACGGGGGACGGGCAGCAGCGGTTAATATTTTCTCACAGAATTTATTTTTACCCCAAAAGGAACCAAAAATTTTTTACCCCAAAAGGAACCAAAAAATGAAGATGCACCTCGGAAAAAGTTGAAATTTGTTTTTCAGGACCACCCTAATATGAGCCATATGGTGACAGACTCACCATACGACGACGTATACCAGCTTACTTCAACTTGGTATTAACTTGGCTGAAGACTGATGGAGAAACTTTGGAATGCACTGCATCTAGATTCTGTGGACTCTGCTGGAACTTTTAAAGAGAAGCTCAAGACCCACTTGTATAGGCTTGCTTTTAACTAGTTTTACGTTACTGTTTTAAATTTTTGCCTTTCCATTTTATTTTTTCCACTTTAAAGCACTCTGGGATTTTATCTTGAAAGGTGCCATACAAATAACTTTTTACTTTTTACTTACTATTTACTTCGCTTATGCAAAACTTACCCATAACTTATTAGACATATGCCAGCATATTATGGATATTTTTAATAAGTCGGCATAGCTGGCTAAATCATCAAGGTCTGAAAGGCCATTAAGCACTAATTACATTACAGTACATAAAGTTGATATTTCACATTTGAAACTACAGTGTTGTGCAGTTCAACCCAAAGTTGTAGCACATTTTCCTCTGCAAAGCCACTTGCATCCACATTTAGACAATTGTCAGCAGTGAGGATTTGTGTTGATCTAAAGGGCAAGGCTGACTTTAAAAGTAAAAGATGACTAAACCCTTACACCCCAAACACTATCGCATTTCTGCAGCATACATGTCTACTAACCATATTTTCTGGAGTACAAGTCACAGTTTTTTAGACTAATTTGAGAGGTCCTGTGACTTATAGTTCAGTGCGACATAAACAGAAAAAATAAAAAATAAAAATCACAATTCAAAACCACACATTTTCTTTATACCTGAAATGAGAAACACACCATTAAGTTTCCTTTTTGTTTTAAAAAAACAAGAGAGGTGGAAATGTCCTGACAGGGCTTTATTACTTTCAGCGCGCATTTAAAACAGAGTCGGGTTCTTGAAACAAGTGATCATGATGGTGTCAATATTATGAGCTTTTCCTCATGTCAGGCTCCACATAAATTATAATTAGCAGTCATGTTCACTTCAAGCAAATAAATATAAATAAATGCCTTTAGCAAACAGCAAAGAATGTTTAAGTACACAAAGAAGACATTCATGTCGTGTGCTGTTACAGCACCAACCAGCAGACATTTATGTCTGTGTGCACGCACTGTTGTAACGCCAATGAACAGGCATTCATGCATGTGTGCGTGTGCTGTTACAGCACCAACAATGACGTTAATGTCCATAGCAGTAACAATGTCAACAGTAAATGCCACTGTGAGCCAATTTAAAACTGAGCTCGCCATAAGTTGGTGTTGGACTGCTGTCACTTTTGGAAATGTTTCACATAGAAAGTAATCAGATCAAGATCAATGCTAGGCTCAAAAAATCCATTTGGTAATCACTGTTAAACGAGGAAGAGGAAAAGTCCCAAACAACTGACTAGACTGTGGATGAAGACTTGGTGCATGTGCACATCCATTAGTCATGAATGCAGCGTGTCAAAAACAACCTGCTTGAGGCTCAGCTTTGTACACGTTTATAAGTGTCATCATCAATGTAACTGTGAAAAATCTAAGAAATACAATGGCATAAATGCTGCCTGATCACGTAATGCGTGATCAGGCAGCCTGAAAAACACCTGACAGTAGTAAGCAACCAGTCCCACTTTACGACAACTGTCACAACAGCCACGCTTTGACATAAGAAATTTACTCCGCAGAGTTCCGCAGACACTGATCTGTACACAGATCAGAACAGCTTAGGGTCCGCGGATTTCTAAAACTTGTACGATGTCGTTGAAGGAAAAAAAAAAAAAAAAAAAAAAAAAAAAAAACGCTTTGCGATAGCCATTTTCTTAACTGACTATCACGATTACAGACCTTCGGCAGAGTGCAACACTAAACCAATGCGACTTATACTCCGGTGTGACTTTTAGGCCAGAATATACGGGACTAAAAACATATACAACATGAAAATATTGCCTGAAGTCCACAATACAATATTTAACAGGTACAACACAAATAAACCAACATTGTGCAACTATTGGATACAAATACATACAACCTCAATTCCAATTAAGTTGGGACGTTGTGTAAAATGTAAATAAAAAGAGAATACAATGATTTGCAAATCCTTGTCAACCTATATTCAATTGAATACACCACAAAGACAAGATATTTAATGTTCAAACTGACAAACTTTATTGTTTTTGTGCAAATATTTGCTTATTTTGAAATGGATGCCTGCAACATGTTTCAAAAAATCTGGGACAGTGGTATGTTCACCACTGTGTTACATCACTTTTCCTTCTAACAACACTCAATAAGTGTTTGAGAACTGAGGACACTAATTGTGAGTGTCATGATTGGGTATAAAAGGAGCATCCCCAAAAGGCTCAGCCATTCACAAGCAAAGATGGGGTGAGGCTCACCACTTTCTGAACAACTGCGTGAAAAAATAGTCCAACAGTTTAAGAACAATGTTTCTCAATGTTCAACTGCAAAGAATTTAGGGATTCCATCATCTTCAGTCCAAAATATAATCAGAAGATTCAGAGAATCTGGAGAGCTTTCTACACGTAAGCTACAAGAATGAAAACCAACATTGAATGCCTGTGACCTTCAATCCCTCAGGCGGCACTGCATTAAAAACAGACATGAAATAAACGATGTGAATAAGAGATAAATCATCTCCATTACGGCAGAGACTCTTAAAACAAATCACAAGCGTACAGGTTTCCAAAACCAAACACTTAAAACAGGTTAAAAGGAACATAAAATAGGACACACAGAACACCAGCTGCGTGTTGCCACAAGAGCAGCGCCACCCAAAAAGACTTTAGAAATCCCTAAATTCCTTGCAACTGAACATTGAGAAACATTGTTCTTCAACTGCTGGACTATTTTTTCACGCAGTCGTTCACAAAGTGGTGATCCTTGCCCCATCTTTGTTTGTGAATGGGTGAGACTTTTGGGGATGCTCCTTTTATACCCAATCATGAGTGTCCTCAGTTCACAAATGCTTATTGAGTGTTGTTAGAAGGAAAGGTGATGTAACACAGTACTAAACATACCACTGTCCCAGCTTTTTTGAAATGTGTTGCAGGCATCCATTTCAAAATACTTCATTGGAACTGGGCTTGTATTTCTGTCCACCACCCAGAAAAAAACAGCCACCATCTTGAAAACTGAAGTGGCTAAAGATTTTGTTGCAAAAAGTAGACCAAGACACACCATTGTGCCATATTTGGTTGCTTGTATCATAAAATGAAAGATTCTTATGATATATTCATTTATCTGCTACACTATTACTAACGGAAACCAAAAATTTGTCTGGCATTGGCACAAGTGTGGAATGGGGGTGACTAGATAGAAAAAGGACACTGTCTAAACGAGAAAATTCCAAGCTGTAAGCAGATACGCGATTCATGCGAATATCTTGCTTGCTCATGAGATGATCACAGATGAAGCAGAACCTTTCAGCAGATCCTTGTAAAAATATTACTTGACTATTGGACACATTGCTTCCCATTAAGAACCTTGGGAAAAAATTCCTTGTTTTGTTTTTTTTTTTTTTAATTCTTCAAAAAATTGAAATTGACATTTATTGCATCTTTTCTTTTTGCTCATCCAAGAATGATCAGAAACTAAGCACCATGACCTGATCCAAACCATTAATCTTGTAATTTGTTACACACCTAAATTCGGCTTTTACATAAGTATGCTGTTGTAAACAACTTGAAGACATACATTTTCAGATTATGCAGACATTACCTCATTCTCATACTGAATTTCCAGCATGGCCCTGGAACTACCGAGGTCCTGCATAACAGATTCTGCCTGTTTTAACAGCTCATCACGATTTATCGTCCTCTGAAAAACAGACAGATACACACACAAAGTTGGCAAAAATATGGACCAGGTAAGCAATGTTTGGTTTGCGATTCATAACAAAAAATAAATTTTTAATGACAAAATGCTAAAATGATACCCAACTCCAACAAGACATAAGCTGATGATTTAAAAATAAATAATTTATTTAACAATAAGCATGGCAATGAAAAACCTTTTTCCTGTCCAGACGTGGTGCAACTCTGCTGTCCTGAGAATCTGATTGGTTGATCTCAGGATTCGTATCAAGTAGGCGCTGCATGGCTCTGTCACGATCAAAGGCAGTTACGTAGAATAACATCTGCCGAGTGTCAAATGGGAAGAAGAATGGGCTGTAAAGATGGATAGAATTTTGTGTTCAGAGGATTGATTCACATCAGTCACAGTCTGTTTACAATAAGTACAATAAAGGTGAAATTTATAAATCTTTACCAGGTCTTCCCAAGCTCAATGAGCCAAGTAGGAATGTTGCCCGTCATAATGACAAGTGGATCCTGTAACTGGCGGTTTGCTTTGGCTGTCAGCTTACTGTTAATGAATTCACTAGTGGGAACAATTTCCTTGCAGACACCATTCTGCAAAACAACAAAATGGTTACTTTACTTATATAGTTTGTGACAGAAACGAGTGTAATTCTTTTTTCTTTTTTAAATCCAAATCCCCCAATGTTGTGTGAACTTCTCAAAAATATTTGGTTCATCCCACAGTGCGGGTTCTGCTTACTAAAGATGGCCCGCAAAGATGGTTCGCATTCCACACCTGGCTCCAAGCCAGTGAGCCGGGCTTCTTACCCATTTAAAGTTTTAAAACAGGTTGAGATCATTTCAGCCCCAAGGTGTCTAGTCATTCGCTTTACCAGAAAAAACTGCAAGCGGGGAGCACCAGCTATCCTAAGGGAACCAGCTACTAGATGGCTCGATTAGTCTTTCACCCCTATGCCCAGTTTGGATGACCGATTTGCACATCAGGCAACTGCGGGCCTCCACCAGAGTTTCCTCTGGCTTCGCTCTGCCCAGCCATAGTTCACCATGTTTCGGGTCCTAGCCTAAATATAACGGTACTCAAGGTACAAGGACAAGTCCTAGCTGCAGACTAATACCCCTGTCATGCAGGACATTCACGTCAAGCTCACTTCTACTGAATAAATGAACTGGACCCATTCACATCTTTGAGCGTTGCATGCTGATAACACTCCCACCACATGCTGCATTTTTCAAATATGCCATTGCCATGGTGTCAATGAGGTTTCATAGATATCCAACACACTGATTTGCAGTTGTATGCAAAAGTTTGGGCACCCCTGATAACTTTCATGATTCTCCTTTATAAATCCTTGGTTGTCTGGATCAGAAATTTCAGTTAAATATATCATCTAGCAGACAAATACACTGATATTCGAGAAGTGAAATGAAGTTTCTAGTATTTTCAGAAAGTGTGAAATAATTATTTAAACAAAATAGCAAAGGATGGTGACCCTTAGCAAAAAGAAGTTTATTCAAGTGTAGTATAAGTATACATTTTTTTTACTAAATTGAGTAAGTATACTTGAAGGTGACTTTTTATAAATTATATTTTATATTTAAGAATAGTATAGTGAAGTATACTTGGCTTATACTGAAAAGTATAAACAAAAGTCTAAGTACATTAATACTAAGACTTACACTTATACTTTAATACTAAAACTTCTACTTTAGTAGATCAGCTATGCAGGTTGGAGCCTTGTCATGGACCATTTTCTTCAACTTCCAAAGATTTTCAATTGGATTAAGATCCGGACTATTTGCAGGCCATGACATTGACCCTATGTGTCTTTTTGCAAGGAATGTTTTCACAGTTTTTGCTCTATGGCAAGATGCATTATCATCTTGAAAAATTATTTCATCATCCCCAAACATCCTTTCAATTGATGGGATAAGAAAAGTGTCCAAAATATCAACGTAAACTTGTGCATTTATTGATGATGTAATGACAACCATCTCCCCAGTGCCTTTACCTGACATGCAGCCCCATATCATCAATGACTGTGGAAATTTACATGTTCTCTTCAGGCAGTCATCTTTATAAATCTCATTGGAACGGCACCAAACAAAAGTTCCAGCATCATCACCTTGCCCAGTGCAGATTCGAGATTCATCACTGAATATGACTTTCATTCAGTCATCCACAGTCCACGATTGCTTTACCTTAGCCCATTGTAACCTTGTTTTTTTCTGTTTGTGTTAATAATGGCTTTCGTTTAGCTTTTCTGTATGTAAATCCCATTTCCTTTAGGCGGTTTCTTACAGTTCGGTCACAGACGTTGACTCCAGTTTCCTCCCATTCGTTCCTCATTTGTTTTGTTGTGCATTTTCGATTTTTGAGACATATTGCTTTAAGTTTTCTGTCTTGACACTTTGATGTTTTCCTTGGTCTACCAGTATGTTTGCCTTTAACAACCTTCCCATGTTGTCTGTATTTGGTCCAGAGTTTAGACACAGCTGACTGTGAACAACGAACATCTTTTGCAACATTGCGTGATGATTTACCCTCTTTTAAGAGTTTAATAATCCTCTCCTTTGTTTCTACTGACATCTCTCGTGTTGGAGCCATGATTCATGTCAGTCTATTTGGTGCAACAGCTCTCCAAGGTGTGATCACTCCTTTTTAGATGCAGACTAACGAGCAGATCTGATTTGTTGCAGGTGTTAGTTTTGGGGATGAAAATTTACAGAGTGATTCCATAATTTTTTCCTCAGAATTGAGTGAGTCCATATTTTTTTCCCTCTGCTTGGTCTAAAAAAGTAACCGTTATTGACTGCCACAATTTTTTTTCCCTGATTTCTTATAGTGTTTCTTAAAGCCAAATAGTTGCCATTTGAAATGACTTTAGTTTTGTGTCATGTCTGTGATCTGCTTTTTTTCTACAGAATTAAACAACTGAATGAACATCCTACGAGGTCGGTGATTCCATAATTTTTGCCAGGGGTTGTATTTAACTGAAATTTCTGATCCAAACAACTAATGATTTCTAAAGAAAATCATGGAAATCATCAGGGGTGCACAAACTTTTAGGTGGGCGGAACAGATGTTTCACCTGTGTCTCCTGTATGAAAGCCTTGTAAGACCTGTACTGCGTAATTGCTTTTGCTGGTATGTTCAAACTGTTTAACACCACTCAATAAGCTGTTTGAGACAGCAGAACAGACAAAATAAATGAACAAAAACAACCAAGCACACTCGTAAAAATCCTCACAATAATGCTTGGTAAAATTAACAAAAATGGCAAACACCTTATCAACTGAATTGTCTTCTTAACAAGACTTACATCATATAAGTAGAACCAGTATCTACTAATGGATTGCAGGACCCTCAGCAGCAGGTTGACCTCTAAAGAGGGGTCATCAAAGGTTATGGTCTCTGGTGGCTCCGAAATGAGGTATGTTTCTAAAGGATTGATGACACTGGGACATACACCATCTGAAGCATTGGAAAGAAATATCAGTAATTAAGCCAAATATAGTCAAATGGTATTGTGCAATATTCTCTTATAAACCAATTTTGGCCTGCGTAAATCTCAAGCTGGGAATTGTAAATTTTTTTTACCTGTATCTGATGACATCTCTTAGCTGATAAAGCAAACAGAGCAATCTACTGCATACTCAAATTCTACAGCTTCCGGTCCAAAGTTATCAGTGATGAAACCCAAACATTAAATATAAAACTGGGAGCAACTCAATTTACTATCTAACTGAAAAAGTAGCTAGCTGCTCAATGTGAACCTTTGTTCAGTCTTTAAGTCCATTACCAAGTTCTTACTGAAGCATGAAAATGTAAAACTGCTACAATATTTTTGTACAAGACTGCACTGTACTAAGTAAGTGTAATGCAAGTTAGCCATTACTTAAGGTAGTTTGAAAAACGCTTCACAAACAGATAATTCACACCATGCCACAGCTCATCCTGTTTCTTGGCGTTGCGAGGTGAGGTTTTGGTGGGCGCTGTCTGGGCTCGACCCCTCTTTCCACCCACCGTTTCTTTGTTGCCATCTTCTTCTTCTCTCACAGGCTTATACCTGTTAGTAAACACAACAGGATATTCTGTCTCATTTCTCTATATGCCGCTGAATATTATTTCCTATAATAACTAGTCACATCATTTATACTCAAAGCCAAACAAAAAAAGCCAAATCTACTTTTCAAATTCTAATCTTGTGTGTATGTTTAAAACTCACTGATACTAGTCTGCGTATGTCAAATACATTTTTAAGGTCCTTTAAGTATTTCATATCCGATACATTTGTACATTAACTTATATTTGTATACTTATTTATTTATTAACCCAGACTGACATTTTATGAGCCATTTTATGGTTTCCACATAAAGACATGACAGTTTACCATATTGTGTGTGTTTTGGTCCAGATGCCAGCTCGCCCAAGGGGATTTGCCTCATCATCCGTAGACTCTCTTTCTTCTTCTGCTTGCAGGCTGTACTGCCGTACGGCCTGGTATACAGTCATATTGTACGGCAGAAGGTGGTCACCAATGTAGAACTGCAGTCTGTGACGAACACTGCCTGAATTGAGGAACTGCGCAGCCTTGGGGGGGGGGGGGGTTCAATAAATTACATGCATTGTATTGATGATACTGAAGTAAAATTAAGATTAACCTCTTAATATATATTAACAAAGGATTAAGAGCATTAAGATAAAGAGTCTTATTTGGCACAATGGGCTATCACATACCAATGATTCATCGATTTCATCATCAGAACCATCATCATCACTGTCTTCATCTTCTTCTCTGATTCTGCCATAGCCTGTACAGACCACTTTTCAAGTGAGTAAAACAGTTTTTGCTCCATTCCAACTGGCCAAACACTTGAATCTGTGTCCACATGGAGAAAATCCAATTTTGTCCCCAATTAAGTAAAGCTATCAAGTGTAAGTGTGTGTGTGTGTGTGTGTGAGAAATGTCACTCACCTCTGACCACAAGATATCTCTCAATAGCCTGCACCAGGGCCAAGGGATCAATCTTCACAGGCCCACCTTTCCACTGTTTAACATTAGTGCAATCGGGGTGTCTCTGCAACTGACACTTCAGTTGATGTGTATTGAAGAACTTCAGTGCCTGAGACCCTCTGATGAGACAAATACCACATTGACAAGCAATGACTTGGTGAGGATGTGATGTGGGGGGAACTAATGTGTTTTGTAAAACTGCAGGGCTGAATGTCAATTAAGCATTTATAGGGATTACATTTCTTGATCTAAAAGTAGGCACTCAATGCCCCCAAAGACTAGAGTAGGGTGATTCCTTCCGCCATCACCAATGTTTTGTTTTTTTTTTTACATTTTAGGTGTAATGTCTTCACGCCTGCTGCTAACCAATTTCTTCATACTTGGACTACGATACACACATACAAAATTATTCTGATAAAAAAACAACAAACCTGCTTCCATTGCCATTGCCACTTGGGAAGTCGTGCACTTTGACGGGAAACTGCTCCATTTGACTCAGGCAACTGTTCATTTTGTGCACCAGTGCAAGAAAAGGCCCATTCTCTGTTGGGTCCAGACGACCTACATGCTCTATTCCTGAAACCTAAAAGCAACAAGGTAAGACAGCATGACAGAGATAAGAATAAATATATTTACACTAACCTGGGTCCTACTCTAAGTACAGAGATGCTGGCTCCTGAGTGCCATGCAATGTGGTATAGCTTGTATCCAAACAGTTCCCATGTAACCGGAGTCTGGCAATGATAGTTCAACAAAGATGTACTCCCTTAGCACTTCACTTTAACACTTTAAACTACCCTTTGGTTTAGTATAGTGTTTCTCAAAGATTTCAGACCAAGGACCACTTAATCCAAAATAAATAAATAAAAACACAAAATTTTTAATAATAATTAAATAAATGAATAAATATCCAAAAACATTTTCACATTGTCATTTTCATGAGTCAAGTTCTTAATTAAAATAATGCATATATGCTATTTATCAGACTTTGGAGACATTTTTAAATCAGTCTGAGAAACACTTTTCAAATAGAACATGATTTTCATTTAAAATGTGAAATTTTAACCAATATATGCATGGACCACTAGGTGTCAATCATGAATCACAAGTGGTCCACAGACCACTCTTTGAGAAAGGCTGGTTTGAGAAAGCTAAGTGTGTTGCAAAGTCAAGTTCGCCCTCTTTTTTTTTTTTTAAATCGCAGAGGCATTTGTACATATAGCATGTTGGGAAAAAAACATACGGGGTCTGTGAGAAAAGTATCCGACCTTTTTATTTTATGCAAAAAATATATGGATTTGATTCATATGTTTTTATGTCAGCCAAGCTTGAACCTTCGTGCGCATGCGTGAGTTTTTTCACGCCTGCCGGTTGCGTCATTCGCCTGTGGGCAGGCTTTGAGTGAGCACTGGTCCACCCCCCTCATCGTTTTTTTCATTGCGGGGAAATGGCAGAATGATTTGGGCTTTGTTCCATCGGAATTTTTCAGAAACTGTTAGAGACAGGCAGCTGGAAACCATTCGGAAAATTCACATGGCTTTCGGTGAAAATTTTATGGGCTTCACAGAGAATAAGGAGTGTTACTACAGCTTAAAGGACGGCCCACGATGGCGCACGGCGCGCCACGCTCTCAGCCACGATCAACAGGCAGAAACCACCAGATCATTTCTAAACGGATGGTTGTGTCGATCCGGGACCGTCGTGTGCAATTTCTCTGGTTATCACAAGAGCTGGACATCAGCCATTTTCTGGCAGATTTCACTTTTAAAAAGAGATTTTGTCATGGAAAGCGCGCGTCATGACAGAGCCTCTGATGGCGCGAGACAAAGAACACCTCAGTTTTGGAGTGTCAGAGGACAAGTTGGGACATGCCTATCTTGGCAATCAGTGGCTTACCAGTCGAGTGAGTATAAGAGAAATTGTGGAGAGCTGGGTATGTCCCAACTTGTCCTCTGACACTCCAAAATGGAGGTGTTCTTTGTCTCGCTCCATCAGCGGCTCTGTCAAGATGCGCGAAGCCTCCGCGCAGCTTTCCATGACAAAATCTCTTGTTAAAAGTGAAATCTGCTGGAAAATGGCTGATGTCCAGCTCTTATCTGCCGGCCCCATTGTGGGCCATCCTTAAAGCGGTAGTAACACGCCTTAATCTCTGTTAAGCCCATAAAATTTTCACCGAAAGCCATGTGAATTTTCCGAATGGTTTCCAGCTGCCTGTCTCTAACAGTTTCTGAAACAATTCTGATGGAACAAAGCCCAAATCATTCCGCCATTTCCTCGCAATGAAAAAAACGACGAGAGGGGTGGACCAGTGCTCAATCAAAGCCTGCCCACAGGTGAATGACGCAACCGACAGGCGTGAAAAAACTCACGTATGCGCACGAAGGTTCGAGCTTGGCTGACGTAAAAACATATGAATCAAATCCATATATTTTTTTGCATAAAATAAAGAGGTCGGATACTTTTCTCACAGACCTTGTACATCTGTGTCATTAACATTTTACGAGCTCCATCTATTATTCAGTTATGGTACTAGATCAGGGGTATTCAACTCCAGTCCTTGACGGCCAGTTTCGCAGACCGAATGGTCCCCCCACCTAAAACGAGAGTTACGAATGTAACTACGGTTCTATGAATTCCGGATGGCCACCAGAGGGCGGTGCTTTAGCTTTAGTGTGGCTGCTGGGATCCGGAAAACAGATGCCCTGTTTGTGTGTTACGGTGATCACAAAAGAGGCTGTGCTGTCTCAAAGCAGCGACTCTCACATTGGGTCGTAGATGCCATTTTACAGTATACAGGTCCAGAGGTCTTCAGCCTCCTAAGGTTACGTGCCTTTCCACCAGAGGGGTGTCCACCTCCTGGGCTGCACTGAGAGGTGTCCTTTTGAGTTATATTTGTGCTGCTGCTATGTGGGCTTCGTCCTGTACCTTCGCCCGCTATTACAGACTGAATGTGGCTGCTCCTCCTGCGGTGACTTCGGCAGTGTTGTCTGCCTCCACTCCCCACTGCTGATGTGAGGTGAGTGTGACTCTTCGTGACCTTGTTGTTAATAAGTCATCCAGCTGCTAAAGCACCGCCCTCTGGCGGTCAGGAGGAATGAAACAGAAAGAGTTACAAATGTAACTACGGTTCTATGAATTACGGATGACCGCCAGAGTTGCTTGTCACTCAGAGTCTTGCGAGTTCATTCCGAAAAGAAGCGAGCGCTGGATGCGTTTGGCATATAAAGACAACCAGTGACGTCACCCAGGTCACATCCAATGGCGTGACTTTGTTGGTATATATTCTCGACCTCTGTGCTGCGCACATGTAGTTATCCAGGTTCTTGCGTCCCCTACAGATGTGGTCAACAACCTAGGCCTCAACTCAAAGTTGCATCCACACAGGCTTGTACGACTCTCCAACCAGTGCCTTCTTCACCTCACACCCTGGGGGAACGTGGACTTCATCTGCAAGTGTGTCTCTCTGGGTTCCGTCACTTCTCGTCCAGAGATGGTTGTTACAGACGCATCACTCAAAGGTTGGGGGGCTGTGTGGAATCACAGGATGGAGAGGGGTGTCTGGAGTCCTCAGGAGAGACTTCAACACAAACATGCTGGAGCTTCGCGCTGTGTGACTGGCTCTCAAGCATTTCCTCCCGGGCCTGAGAGGAAGACATGTTCTTGTCCAGTAGGACAACACGTCCACAGTCTGTCACATAAACCAGAGGTGGCCAAGTTCGGTCCTCGAGAGCCACCTTTCTGACACTCTTAGTTGTCTCCCTGCTCCAACACACCTGAATCCAGTGAAAGACTCGTTAGCAGACTTTTAATGAGCCTTTCATTAGATTCAGGTGTGTTGGAGCAGGGAGACAACTAAAAGTGTCAGGAAGGTGGCTCTTGAGGACCGAACATGGCCACCCCTGACAAACCATCAGGGAAGCACCAGATCAAATCACTCATTGGCAGAAGCCTGGAGACTTCTCTTATGGGCATTGCCTCGCCTTCAAAGTGTCAGAGCAGTTCATCTGCCCGGCGTACAGAACAGCGCTGCGGATTTACTCTCCAGACAGAAACCACCACCGGGAGAGTGGAGACTGAACTCGATTATGGTTCAAATGATCTGGCGGAAGTATGGTGTAGCGGAAGTGGACCTCTTCGCTTCAAGCACCTCGACACATTGCCCACGGTGGTACTCCCTCTCGGAACCAGACAGCTCGCTGGGGCAGGATGCATTGGCTCACCCGTGGCCGGATTGCCTCCTTTACCTAGATTGTTGATCCAAATCTGTAGGGGACACAAAAACAGAAGTCCCAAAGGTACCACTAGCAACATTGCAGCCAATCTGCCCATCAACTGGAGCAGCAAACCAAAAGGTAGCGTCACTGCCCGTTGAACGTGTGAGACGAGACGAATTACATCATCCACTCTCTGCGGGGATGGCGATGCAGTCATAGTCAGGGAGTTGATGGCAATGCAGATGAAGGTTGTTTGTTGACTGGGAACAAGAGAACTCTTTGCAAAATTCACTGTCAGTCCTAACTGAGAGACATGGTTCAGTAGAATAGCTGTGTCGCTGTGCGCCTGCTCCTGAGTCGGAGTGCAGACAAGCCAATCGTCTAAGTAGGGTAGGATTCTTAATCCAAGAGCTTGCAGTGGGGCTAGTGCTGCAGCCATACATCTGGTAAATGTACGAGGGACGAGAAAGAGGCCGAAAGGAAGCATCCTGAACTGGTATGCCTGTCCCTCGAAAGCAAAGCGGAGAAACTGCCTGTGATGAGGCGCCACTGGCACATGGAAATAGGCGTCCTATAAGTCGACACTTGTGAACCAGTCTCCTAGTGTGATAGTTTGAAGGATGTCTACTGTGCGGAGCATGTGAAACTGCAGCACCTTGAGATAATGATTCAGACGTCGGAGATCGAGGATAGGACGAAAGCTGCCATCCTTCTTTGGAACAAGGAAGTAAATTGAATAGAACCCCCTGAGCTGGTTTGAACTGTGAAGTGGCTCTATGGCCCCCTTCTCCAGGAGTTCCCAAATCTCCCACTGTAGGGCGGCAGACTGCACA